>NC_090174.1:26473023-27073023 GCF_024679245.1 Pseudorasbora parva | reverse complement strand
GGGAACACATTTCAGACATTACCAGTATTAAAGGAGCATATGGTCCATATAAGCTGTGAATGTTCTATATACCGAAGCCAATCATGGACTTGCTAATTAATGTTAACACTAAAAATGACTATACCTTCCCTTGTTTAAGGTGTACTTGATACAATTTTGGTAATAAGTATGTAATCGCAAGCCATTTTTTAATTTGCCAAACAACTGTGCCTACGCTCTGTTATTATGTATCGTCATCATTGTCCCGCGTTCTAATTGGTTTGCTGGCATATGGGGCATATGTGCAGGGAAAGCTGTCAGCAAATCGCACGCCCAAGAGGAAAAATGTGCTGTTACTGCCAGAGATCTCCTAAACTAAATAGACTAAATCACATAAAGTCAAAACTAAAACTATTTTCATAGTATTTCATTTTATCCATAGGAAAATTGAACTTAAAACTGTTTAAGACTGTTTTAAACTGTTAAAGACAGACCTACTGTAAATAGACCTATTGTAACTATCCAAGGTTTTTAATCGATAGTCTATGCATTTGTTAAAGTTGTTGCTCTATTTCAACTTGTTTTTTAAAGAATTCTTATATTTGTATTTATTATAATTATAATTTACTATATGTTTAATAGATTACTACTATTTATTATATTATACTTTTTTCATTCTAAAAAAAAAAAAATCTCCAGCTTACATTTAAATTGACACCTGCCATGGTGTTTCTCAGAGTTAGATCTGTCTTTTGTGTGTCCGAAAGCCGATGCGCCATACTTTTTTAAAATGAAGTATGACATTTCTGCAACACTATTGACAAGGAATACAGACATACAGCATATTTAGAAAATGCCCCTTTCGCGCGTTGTTCCTCCCTCAGCTCAAACATCACAATGGCAGTGGCATGTCTCAACCGGTAAATATAGGCTACGTTCAATAAGAGGTCAAACAGAATAGTTTAGCTGTTGCTATGTGTCATGAGAGTAAGCAACTGAATAGCTAACACTCTGGATAGAGCAAAAGCAAGCGTCTTTCTTATAATCTACATATCCATCGCATCTGCATTGGGCACTTTTTTTTTTGACATGACGCACCACCCAGCATACCTGGTTAAAGAAGTCATTATTCATCACTACAGTATTATCCACCTAGATGACTGATTTAATGTTTGATCAATGTTCACTCACTGACAGCTGATTAACAGAATGAACTTACATAATAATGAAATTAAAACACGCTATGACACTCAGGTGAAGGAGCTGTGGACACAAATGATCCCAACAAGGAGAACTCACTGAGTCAGCTGGCCAAAACAGAGGTCTCCCTTACCCTCACCAACAAGTTTGAGCTGCTGGATGGAGATGACAAAGACATGAAGGGACTAATGACAAAGTAAGGGAGCAAGTAATTATCACTTCTTGAACTGCCTTAAAATGTGAAATGTCCTCACATATAAATATCTCTCTTCCCACACTCAACTTTTCCTCACTGTCCTTATTTCCTATCTTCATATCTCTCCTAACCCATGGGAGGAAGTGGTTTGGTGGCCAGTCTTATCTTCACTTCTAAAATGGGCCCCTTGACTGGCTTTGTGTAGTTAGCATTGTTAAGTAAAGGCCTGTTCACACCAACCAAAAATTGTGCGACAATTATTTTGATTCCAATGTTAATGTGAATACGAATGCCTTGAATACTTGCATTGTGTAATAATACTCAATGGAAACATTTGTTGACTATTATTTGCTGGCCAGTATTTTCCTTCCGTTAAATTTTTCCTGTGTGCTAATCACTAGCATTCTAGCCTTGGGCTCTTTCCATATGATGCAGTATTTCTTTGGGGAGGAAGCAGGATTTGACGTCATAGCTCATTGTCTGTATGTTTACACCCTGCTCCATTTCCAAAAAAAACACTACATCTGTGAGGACCCTGTGACCCAGACATGTATGATCTTCTGTTTACAGACTATATAAGCAAATTACTGCAACCAGACAGTTTGTGTATGTATAGTATGAGACAAATCACAAATTAAGTCTGTGTTTTCCCTGCTGTCACTTTTGGTATGCTTTTATATACAACTAAACACATTTTTGGACAAATATTTGGTTTTCTAAACTAAAGGGGATAGTTACTAACTAAAGGGGATAGACTCACCCTCATGTTGTTCCAAACATGCACGATTTTATTTTGTAGAATATAAAAGATATTTTGAATAATGTTCTTTTCCGTACTTAAAAAACAACATTACACCCCATTGGACCGACTTGTAAGGTCCAGGAGACATTGCGAACCTGCTCTATCTTTTCCATCTCAGATAGGAGTACCCGAAATTAGACTCAGGCAGAATCTATCTGGAATCAGTTTTTTTTAATTCTCTTTACAACTGTTTCTATTTTTATTTTTATACACTGTATTCTTTTTCTTATGCATTTGTTATCCCTATTTTAATTCCTTTCTATGTAAAGCACTTTGAATTGCCATTGTGTATGAAATGTACTATATAAATAAACTTGCTTTGCCTTGCCCGTTGACGGAATGTATGTATAGACAAAAAAAACACGAATATATACTCTAATGCTCAGCTGAAGAAAAAGTCATCAGATCAAACAGTTGGCATCAAAAGTTAAAGGGACATTTCACCCCAAAATTGTAATTCAGTCGTCATTTTTTCCCTTATGTCACCCGAATATTGCAGTCTTTATCAAGTCACAATTGTGAGTGCCAAAGTGCTTCCTGTATGAGGGCCTTGTATTGCATTATCTGCTGAACAATGTCAGTCCGTATCTTACCAGATGAGAAAACGCAGAACATTTTGAGACACTCTGATAAGCGCATCCTCCTCTTTGTTTGCCTGTCACTTTGCAGAACAAAGAAACTGATAGTAGACGTTGTGAAAATTCAACCAGGGGAGACGCTCACCGATATCTTAGAAACTCCCGCCTCTGCTGCACAGGTACTTTAGGCTTTTGCCCCAATGATCAAGATTGAATAGAGGTGAGCCTTCCAACAGATTCAAATGAAGTTCAATCGATTAACTCTCTCTCTCTGGTGCTGTAGGAGGCAGAGCATGCTAAGCTTGTGGAGCGTCAGGTGGTGCAGGACTCTCAGACTCCAGAAGGGTTGAAGAGCAGTCAGGCTATGCTGGAAGACCGCCAGCTGCCTCTGGAGCAGAAGAAGAGGAAGATCCTCAGGAATTTGAGAACTCTAGAGCAGGCTGGCCTGGCAAGCTCAAAACATAAGTACCAGGAAGTCATCAATGACATCTCCAAGGTCAGGCCTTAATGTCTTCATTCAGGGGTGCAGGAGTTATGTGAAAAGAGGTTGTCGCACATTAAGCACGACTCACTGATTCGTAATAATAGTGTACGGGATGAATGTAGATATTCCTAAGACAAATAATGATTGCTATGCCCTTGACTTTACTTATTGCAGGGTAACTCTCTGAATATATTATGAGGTGCTTAACCAAATTAAGCTTCTATATTAAATCATGGCATGACCTTATCGTGCTCTCTTTAGGACTGCAGGCTACCATAAACACCTTCAACTAGGCTTAGACTGTTAAGTCATCATGTCTTTTAATCTGACTGCATTTGTAAAAAGTGTTTTTGTATTTTTTTATATGGCAGGACATTCGATACCAGCGGCGCTATAGGCAGAGGAGGAAAGCCGAATTGGTGAAGTTGCAGCAGACTCTGACTGCGCTCAATTCCAAGGCGGCTTTCTATCAAGAACAAATCAACTACTATGACACATACATCAAAACCTGTCTGGATAACCTCAACAGAAAGTGAGTGGAGATGCATGTACAGTTCTCATAATTGTGGGCCTCTTTGAACCACTCAATCACTAAGAAATGAATTAAGCAAATTTTGTTAACACATAGATAAGAGTCTGATTAGCAAACATTTGATCAATTAATACATTCCATATATATTTCATTCAATGTAGTAATTTATAAAATAATGTTAAAACTGAAAATTGTTATTTTTAATGTGATCAGGACATTTAATAATTACGTTTATTCTTTGCTTATCTCTACTATATTTTGCCTTTTTGTTGATATCCTGCTGATTTGAGGTCCAGCACTAATCTCTCAATATCAGTTTGTTTATTTATCATTGTAATTAACTTTAGCTAAATAGTTTTTTAATCTAATCTTATAACTAACTTATTTATTTTATCTTTTCTCAATGTTTAGACAATTTAATAAGTTACTGATTTATAAATATCTGAAATGATTATTGAGCGGCACAATTGATCACCCATACATACAATTAACCAATGGTACACAATAGCTTAAGAGGGGCACTTAGTGTTGTGTAAATTGCAAAGTGTCTACTGTAATTTCCTATATGACATATAATATTTCACTAATGGTTGTTTCACCACCAGGAATTCACGAAGGTCCATTAAACTTGACAGAAAGGAAGAAGGGAAGAGCACTAAGAAGTCCAAGGCCTCATCCCTGAAGTACACAGCTGCCAAACTGCATGAGAAAGGAGTCATTCTGGAGATTGAAGGCCTCCAGACTAATCAGTGTGTTCTTTTTTTTTTACAAATTTTTTTTCCATTCCATTACTAATAATAATTACATTGATGATGAGTAACTTTATATTATGCAATAATAACGCACATAAATATCTAAACCTGGAGTATCCAAACTCCAAACCTGCTCCTGGAGGGCCAGTGTCCTGTAGAGTTTAGCTCCAACTTGCCTCAACACACCTGCCTGGAAGTTTGTAGCAGAGATTGTCTTATTATTGGGGAGATGAGAGGGACTCTGAGTGGTGAGGCTAACTTTGCGTGCGTTTTATGACAGTCAGATATGGTTTATTTTGCACAGAGTTTTGTGGATTAGCGTGTTCATCTGGTGAGTAAATGTTCTATATTTGGTGTTGTATCACTAATGAGCATACAGTAGGACTGCAGCGTTTGTGGAATTGCGCTTTACTGAGCACTAAAAAGAACGGACCGTTGGCTGAACGTCTGATGGATATGGCACACTTATCTGGAAACGCTTCAGGATTTTTGATGTCTTTCATCTGGTTGTTTAAAATTCTACAGGATGTCCATGAGACGTTTAAAAAAAATTGCATTCTTTAAAGGTCCGCCCGGAAACAAATGCCGTGACGCCAAACTTCCTTTGTGGAAGAAGAAAGCCTTCATGTTTACAACTGTGGCAATGAGCACTTACTAAGATCAACTTATTGTATTTTATTAATAAATTAATTATTGTTCTTGAATGAATCATTTCTAGATGCTCGCAGGGACACTGACTTTAAATTTTCACGCCCCTACACTTGACGCAGAACAAAACGAACTGTGATTGGTTGCGTTACATGCCAGTCAAACGTCATCTTGGACAGCAATGAAAAGCTGAAAGCTGCGATAGAGTCCAGACCTTCTGCCGTCAGTCTGAAGGTCTGGCTACGCAAGACTACTAAAAATGTAATTGTAATTTAATTGGTGAAATCTAGAAGCCATAGAAAGGACACTTTTTATTTTTTTTATAACTTAACATTTTGTTTACCTTCAGTCATTAAAATATAATTGTTAGGCAAACACAGTAGTCATAAATCATTACAATTCAAGTCTAATTTATTGTATTATTCAATTAAACAAATTATAATATAATATTAAAATATAATAAAAATTAATAAACACATATGGCAGTCATAGTCATAACAATTCACAATATTATAATATCTTTTATTAAATATTATACTGGTAATATGCTTCTGGTGGTAATGCCATAAATGAGTCCTAACTGTTGTGACGTTCCCTAATCTGCTTCTCTTATAAAATAACATTTTTCTCATAGTAAAATCTACATATAGTTCCCAACAGAAGTATTGCTTAGATGTAAAACATTATAAAGATTAGCAGACAGGCAGTAGATTCATTAAATCAGCTATTTCCTCACAAAAGTGTTTGTTTGTTTTTTCAGCCCAGTGAAGCGTCTCCTCCATCAGATTCCATTTTAGAAAACGGCCTCTGGTCTCCTTCTCTGTGTTAGCATTAGCCCTTAGCTTTTTGCCTTCCAGTGGCTGTTTGTAGTGTTCCTTGTAAAACTTTGGTTCAGGTGTGTTGTAGAAAATTGGAGCTAAACTTTGCAGGACATTGGCCTTCTGGGAGCAGGATTCTTTTCAGAGAATGCTTAATGTACGGTCAGCAGTTTGTTTGTTGCATTAGAGCAGGCGCGTTTAAGTGTGTAGTGCATTATGAGGAGTCAACCATCCTGTTTTGCTCTTCTTCATGCAGGCCAAATGGGAGTTTAGCAAGTGACAAGCCAACTATTTTTGCTATCTCTTAAGGCAGATCAAAGGAATATTAAATTTTTTTATTGTTTAGTGCTAAGGGATTTAGTCATTTGATTAGTTGTCAGTTTCAGGAATGGGTTATGTTTATAATAAATTTTCACCAGGCACTGCCAGTTATTTTGCACTTTAAGCCCCACCTACTCCAGTACTCCAGTAAGTGTTTTGTACGTTTCAGGTTAAAAAATGTCATGTTTGACATTTGCCCTTGTGAGGAAGTGGGAGACTTTGAGATAAAGGCCAAGTTTATGGGAGTTGAAATGGAGAAGGTGCAACTGCATTTCCAGGTCAGTTCCCAGGTGCACAAAGCCTGGCATGCAGAATATTACTTTTATTATTAGAGTTGCATTTACGGACTCACAAATACAGAAATGTTTTTCATGTCTTGTGTTTTTGTATTAACAGGACCTGTTGCAGCTTCAGTACGAGGGAGTAGCTGTCATGAAAATGTTCGACAAGGCAAAAGTCAACGTCAATCTACTGATCTTCCTTTTGAACAAAAAGTTCTACGGAAAATGAGAATCCTTCGGAGTTCATGAAGCGAAAATATGTTTGGAAATATCAACTAGCTAGCAAAGAGAATGGAACGTGCCTTTGGTTTTTAGACGTTTTTGTAAAAGAAATTTCTTTGAGCATTCAGGGTATTTATGCAAAATGTTTTGCAGGTCTTCTGTATTTAATTAACTATACAACGAGATCTCACCACTCTATGAATGATAGCTAAGTTGTACATAAATAGCATACTTTTGATTTTACTTACATTGGAAGGAAATGTAATCACCACAATCAAAGAAATAGATGCTCTCAATATTTCATAATAACTGGATTTTTTTTTTAAATTGTGTATGAATTATTTTTTTTTAAATATACAAATATAATTGAAATATCTATTTAATAGCAAGTCATGTATTGATAGCTGCAATGTTTTAATATGTTAAAAGAGGGACTAAGACGAACGACTTTCACAATGCACTACTTACATAAGATAAACTGGAAGGAGCCTTTTTATTAACTAGTGCCTTCATTTCTTACTGTCAACGGTGCATTTTTTTAAGATACCATAAGGTCAAATTTACATCTGAACAGACACACGCAGTTGGATTTAGAATTTTATGAAAAATAATATTCACACTGCCCCAACAGACGCAGACAAACGCTGATTGAACATGTTCAGTCGGGTGAAAACAAACCCTAACTAACTCCAACAGACGCCAACTGGGTAACACACTGATTGAACAAAACCCAACGGTGTGTCTGTTTGGTGTGAACTGGCCTTAAAAGAACATTCCTAAATGTGTTCAGTAAAAAAAAGAAATGAGAAGGACTAATGTATTGATTTTAAATAAATACATCTTACATCAAAACAGTGTTTATTAATTTACCGTATGCAAGTGAGATCTGACTCAAGTCAAGGGCTGTATTTTAAGTGTGTAAATTCAGTATTATAATTTATATTTATTTTGGCTTCCAATCAAGACTTTTTTGTTGTCATTTCTGTCCTCCAAACAAAAACTGCAACTTCTTACTCTATGTAAATAGTACTTGAATAAATATAGCAAATTAATAATATACTGTAAAATTACTTCAATAAATAACTTAACACCCATAGAGATATCAAAGTATGCTAAAATGTGTATCAACTAGTCCTGGTCTCCCTTGTGTTAGTGGATTTAGAGTGTGATGTGTTTTGCACGAGTAGGCGTTGGCATGCACGCGGCAGACGGAGTGAATCCATCCACCCTCGTCTTCTTTCCTGATGTCTGATGACTGCTCTTCAGAGCGAGCGAGATTAGGCTCACTCGGGGAAAAGTATTTGATGTAAAGAGTGTAAAACTACAAAACACAGGCATTTGGAGCTACACTGTTTCTTTCAGTCGTGATGTTGCGGATTGTGGTGTTGATGGGGCTGCTGGCTGTGGGGGGATCTGCGGCTGCGCTGCCCATTAACGGTAAAACATACTGCTTTTTTCTTTGCACTAACTTAAAGTTCTTTGGTAAGCGGAGCTTTACACTTGGTGCTTACTAGATTTTAGTTTGAAATTAACACGGCATTTTGTGTTCGCAACATTCGTTCTTAATCATGAGGAACGCTGCAGCATAATTAATTACCACAAACATGTTTATGGTAATTAATTGCATCTTAAAATGCCATTAAGAAATCTTTTCTGGGGGAAAAAAGTACTAGCATGCACATTTTACCACAATTATATTTACTATATAAGCAATAACATTAATTATTAAGAAAAAAAAGTTAAAATCAGGAGCGATAAATACAAACTGTGTACCGTAAATCTAAATATACACTATAAACTAAATTTTTGCTTAAATATTTTTTTGTTACAAATTAAGTGTAGGTTTAAAAATATGCATGTAACAAGTAATCATATTTACGAGAGACCTATAGCCCATTAATGTAATGTACTGTTCGTGTTCTTGATAATTCGTACGGTACCATAGCATACAACATTTTGTACATTGGTTTATTATAATTTTTAATTAGTCGTTTTAATTTCTAGTTTAATTATTATTATTTTTTTAAATCGTTTTTATTTTCAGAATGTATTTTAACCCTCTTTTCCGTATAGCATAGCCTGATAGAGATACATTCACTATTTGCTTTCATATTACATTGTTTGAAGAACCACATTGGGCAGGATGTGAAATATTGTTTAAAATAGTGAAATTAAATGTTTTTTTTTTTCTCGCCATACAATTCATCGAAATAATTACCACCAGATTAATCGATTATCAAAATAATCGTTAGTTGCAGCATATGGCCAGGCAGAGAGACAAGCTAAAACCAGTGTTAGGTGTAACTAAATAATAATTAGTTACTGTAATTTAATTACATTTCACTTAAAAAAATAAAGCAAGGGCTTACTTTTATTTTTTCTGTAATTTAGTTACAGTCACTTCTGATGTAATTGAACTAAATACTGAGACTGTGGAACAACTATAAATAATACAATAGTTGAATTAACATACAAATGTGAAGTCTAACTTTAAAATGCACATTTTTAATGTATCTTTCTCACATTTGTAATAATTTGGTCAGTTATAAGAATAATTCATGTAGTTTTATATTATATATTTAAATGAATTAAAAGAGCAACTAAGTGAGGTTGATAGAGAATTTAGAAAGTATTTACTAATTAAATACTTTTTGGAATTTTTGTATGCAAGTAACAGCAGCCACGTTTCCATTACAAATTTGCGCAAAACATTTGCGATATTTTCTAAATATCGATTAAAACAACCTATTGCCCAATGACATGGTTTCCATTAAAGGGTTAGTTCACCCAAAAATGAAAATTATTTCATTAATTACTCACCCTCATGTCGTTGGACACCTGTAACACCTTTGTTCATCTTCAGAACACAAATGAAGATATTTTTGTTGAAAGCTGATGGCTGAGAAAGGCTTCAGAAAGGCCTCCATTGGCATTCAGTACATTTAGATTTTTTTTGCACACAAAAACTATTCTCGTCGCTTGGTAAAGCTATTGTACAGCCACTGTAGTGAGATAGACTTTGTAACAAAGTCTTTAGTGCCTTTTATGGGTCTGGTGAGTGGGTCAGTGGTGCAATTTAAAGGGTCGTGGAAACGTGGCTAGTGACGCATGTTAACAGGATTCATTAGGATTTATGTGATGTGCATTCTTTTTACCAAACATTTTACACTTTTTTTTCAGGTACATTTATTCGGACATTTTCGGGTTATTTCGTCTCTGTCACAGACGAGCCAATATTCGATTATCTGGACGTGCAGGACGAAGGCAGTGGCTCCAGTTCAGGCCATGCATCCAAACCCAGGGAAGATCACCACCACCATGTGGCTAAAAAGGCCTATCACATCTCTAAGGAGGCCTCCAGCTTCCTCACAGGCCGCGTGGTGACCGCCGTCATCCCTACAATATACATCATAGTGTTCATTATCAGCGCTCCTCTAAATCTGCTGGCGCTTGTCATGTTTGTGCGCAAAGTGAGACCAAAGAAACCGGCTGCGATTTATATGATGAACCTCGCCTGCGCTGACCTTCTGTTCGTACTGGTGCTTCCTTTTAGAATAGCCTACAATTACAACGGAAATAACTGGATATACGGGGCTGGGATGTGTCGTTTCGTCACGGCCGCTTTCTACTGCAACATGTACTGCTCTGTGCTGCTGATTATGTGCATTAGCGTGGATCGCTTCATGGCTGTCGTCTACCCGATGGACTCACTTACCTGGCGCAGTCCACAGACAGCTTCCGTCGTGTGCGCCGCCATGTGGCTTTTGTCCATCGGAGGCGTGACACCTTTGCTGATTTCCAATCAGACCATTCACTTACCTGACCTGGGCATAACCACGTGTCACGATGTCCTTGACATCCACCACCTCCGCGAGTATTACCTGTACTTCTTCCCCATCATCGCTTCGCTTTTCTTTTTCATTCCGCTCATTTTTAGCACCGTCTGCTACGTTCGCATCATCCAAGCCTTGTGCGCAGCCAACGTGGAAAACCGCGCGAAAAAAACGCGGGCCGTTTTTATGGCGGTAACGGTTTTCGCTGTTTTCGTCATATGTTTCACACCGACAAATGTCATCCTGTTGTCGCATTACGTGCAGTTCGCTCGCAAGCAGAACGATGCATCCTACGCCGCGTACCTGGTCTCCACATGCATCGGGAGCGTCAGCTGCTGTCTGGACCCCCTCATCTACTACTTTGGGTCATCTCAGTGCCAAAAACAGGTCTTGGCCTTTCTCAAGTGTCAGGGGGTCTCGGCCATCGAGAGGAGCGCACAGTTAACCAGCAGCACCAGGTCAAGCAAGTTGGAGACTTTTAAAAGCAGCGTGAGCAGCCAGTACAGGAAGCTA
Source organism: Pseudorasbora parva (assembly GCF_024679245.1). Lineage (NCBI taxonomy): Eukaryota > Metazoa > Chordata > Actinopteri > Cypriniformes > Gobionidae > Pseudorasbora > Pseudorasbora parva. The sequence goes on along the minus strand of NC_090174.1, from coordinate 27,061,864 downwards.
ATGGCGTGAGAAGCACTGCTGAAAAAGAAAACAGGCTGGTTTTAGAGGGGCTTTGAGAACTTTGCAGCTGGCCAGAGCGAGAGACCTTCTCAAACCAGTTGCAGCAGTTTTCCAAGGACTTTCAATCACAATTAGTTTAACCAGGTGCAGCTCATTTCTTTTGTATTCAAATGACTCTATTGGCACTCCAGCCGTTTCCATGCTCTTGTAACAGCTTAGCTAAAGTATAGATTCTGGCTTTAATTTTGTATCCATTTGCGACCATGTCAAATTGCTATATTCTTGCCAATAAAAATATTTTTTACAGTACATATTAGATACCTAATGCTTGTAAAGACTAAAATTAAAATGGTGTGTTTTAACATTTCTGATGACTGTAATTTGCATGCTAGATTATGAGACCAGCTGGCTGGTTTTTTATGTTTATGTTGTTGTTCTTTTTTAATTGTATGTGTACTGTTCCACAAGGCAAGGTTAACTTGCCATCACATATACCCTGAACTCTCGGTTTATTAACCCAGACCTTGCTTACTCGAGGTATGCTGGTACCAGAAACACGTCTGGGAATAAGTTCAGACAACTCAGAGTATGTTCCCGGCTAACACACAAGACATTCTCAACAGAGGGACGAATCGATGATTCACCATGGAAACAGACGCTAGGAAAAAACATACCAGTCTACTTCCTTCTTCTTCTTTCGTATAATGGTGATTTAAACAACCTACTAAGTGCACATCGCCACCTATTTGGGCAATCATTTTTTCAAAGTTTTCGTTTATGAAGTAATCTGTATTCACTGAGAATAAGGATTATATTATTTGTCTTATGCTAATTAATTGAATGCAGAGCCATGTGTGAGATGACAATAAAATATATATATATATTTGAATCGAACATTTACATTTACATTTAATCATTTAGCAGACGCTTTTATCCAAAGCGACTTACAAAAAAGGGGAGAGTAATAGAAGCAACGAAACAGACAAGGCCAACAACCTGTAAGAGCTGTAAGAAATCTCAATTAGCACAGTACACTTTTTTTTTTTTTTTTTTTTTAAATAGACATCTACAACAAAAACTCACGTACGCAAAATGCCGAACACTGGATTTTGATAGCTATGATAACAACCCATTAGGACTAAGGCTGTTGCCCCAGCTGTTGTCGTTAATGCGGATTCAGTGGCCCAATGGGTTGGTTTTGTATGGCATTCTAGCTAAACGCGCAGCAATAGCCATCGACAGCAAAAACTCACGTACGCAAAATACAGAACACTGGATTTTGATAGTTATGATAACTATTTAACATACCCGCCTGAAGGCACAAATCCGGATGAGAGACGTAGATATCTCATATTTAAAAATGACCTTGTTTTAATAGTGCTTTAGAAATAATATATAACATTGCATATTATATAAATGTAACTATATAACAAATTTAGTTATATAAAAGTCTTCATGAAATAAAAATCAACCTTATTCACTTTGTTAGCACATATTACAGGTCTTAGGGTGAACAACTAATCCGTGCAAGTTAATAAACATCTTTTTTTTTTTTGTGTGCCTTTAATCAAAATCTAAAAAATTATTTCGGGTCTGGAATGGAGTTCCTTCTCAGATGACGGCAGTTTGACGGCTATTGTAGATTTTTTTATTGTATTTATTTGACTATTTGTTTGTAGTTTATTTCTTTGTTCTTGTTCTTATCGTATTCATATAAAACAAAAAATGTATGTTTTATATTATTTTTGTTCAAACATTGCTGTTTATTTTGCTATATCCAAGATATTTTCAGATTATGAAGCAATGTTTATTATGTTCTTAATTTTTCTGTTTATTATAAAAATGTATGACAAAAAGAACAGATAAGAATACCGTTAAAGTACCGGATCGATAAGCAGTATCGGTAAGAGTAGTAATACCGTTAAAACCTTAACGATACCCATCCCTAATATCTTCATGAAATATCAATTTAAAAACACCTACATGCATTATAGCTGCATATTTATACTCGTAAACTATTAAACAAATAAATATTTACTCGCTACCACGGCGCTTGATGCCTAAGTAATTTTTTTAAATTTTAATTCATAGAAATTACATGTTTCAAATGCATGGTGTAATTGACAGACGTTCCCTTGGGCATCAAGCGCCATGATAGGGAGTAAAAAAAGTTCACGAGTATAAATATGCAGGGAGCATTTCCGTTGTGTTGTGGCTTAATTGTGTTGTGAACTTATGTTTTCTTTTTACATTTAGTTATGTCGTGCATTACTGGGCCACTGTAGATATAATGGACTACACTCTCCTTCCTGTGTAATAATCTAGGAACTTTGCCATACCATAGGTGCAGCGGCGGAATGATATTATGCAGCGCCTGAAAATAGGCTATAACTTCCGTCAACATAACCAATGTGACAACCTGCTTGCTGGGGACTATTTTCAGGCACTGCATAATATCATTGTAATCGATTATTATGCAGGAATGAGTGTAGTTCCTAGCCATTTCGGTCTACAAAATCTCAACTTTTAATTGTCCATTGGCTTTAGTGCACAATAGTACGGCTATCAGTGGTTGCATCAGACAGAGGGGATACGGACACTCTGGGGGATACGGTGAATAAGCTAACGTACCAAAAATCAACCAGAAAACTGGTTATGTGGCATACCTGGGTATGTTTAAGCGTAAGGGGATAACCTCAACTTTCGCTTCCAAAAAAACAGGTACCTTTCAGGGTAAGTAGCTGTAGCAACTCACTTATAAACTGCTCCTGAGCAGGTTATGTTCAAGGGTTAGTTTGCTTAAGAGGTATTCAGATGCATGTTATATAGTTAATATAGTTAAAGGAACTGTATGTAACAAATGTATTTCAATTAATCATAAAATGGCCCTGATATGTCACTAGACATTAAGAAATCATGTTAGTTTCAAATACTTATATCACTGACAACAGTAGTCTGGCCAGGATATTGTCATTTAAAAGCTGTTGTTGCAGCCCTCAACAATTGTTGATGTTTTGGCCTGAAGCTCCGTCCTCCACCTATCTACCAATCACGAAGTCAGTAGTGATACAGCATCCGGGAGGAGGGGGATACACCGCTCTGCAGTCATTTGAAGGTGATATCAGTACAAGTTTCGGCCACAATCTTACATACACTTCCTTTAAATTAGTTACAGATATAATATACAATATTATATATTAATTATAAAGCACTATAACAAGTTAATGTTTAAATGTTAATTCAATTCAAATATATTTATTTAGTGTAATTTCATGGAACATTGGTTCCTCAAACAAAGAATATAATACTTATACTCGAATTGAACAAAATATTGTACAACCACCAAATAGGTCAACACTGAGTAGGTTATATAAATCACCATTAAACAAAAGAAGATTGGCATGCTCTTTCTTAGCGTCTGTTTCCATGGTGAATCATCGAGTCGTCCCTCTGTTGAGAATGTGTTGTGAGTTAATCAGGAACATACTCTGAGTCGTCTGAACATATTCACAGACGTGTTTTTGAAACCAACATACTTTGAGTAAGCAAGATTTGGGTTAATCAACCTGAATGCTAAGTTAATCTTGCTTTCTGGAATCCCCCCAGTATAAACCAGCAAAGAGGGGACTGTATGGCTATCACCAGACCAACCTCAATCTTTTAAGATTGAACATAGGTCTGTGGAGTCTGCTCTGTATTTTCTACTGCACAAGAGGCGTGATCAACGAGTATAGTTCGCAATTGAATAGTCCTTTAACCAATAAGACCACAAGAGGCGTGATCAACGAGTATAGTTTGCAATTGAATAGTCCTTTAAACAATAAGACCACAAGAGGCGTGATCAACGGGCATCAATCCATTGCTTCTCTATCCGTTTTTGTTAATCCCGCCAGTTGGATAAGCCAGTGTGTGATTGGTTCCCGCAAATGTGTAACAGAAGCAATGAACGTACAGGTTTCCAGCCTGAGCTCCAGGGCGAAATCAAATCGCCGGCAGATCAGGCTGGGTTTTCCCCACTCTAGGTGGCCTGTGCAGTTTTTTCAATAAGGTCACATACAAACACACTACAAATGGTGAAAATGATTTTTATATCAGCATATCCAAATTATACACAGATAGCTGTATTTACAAGAACAAATCCAACATGACAAGAACTCATGAAGTGAGTCCAAAAAATGTAAGTTCAGTCTTTTTTTTTGCTTTTGTACTGTACATTTGTCTTATTCTTTTGTCTATTAATGTCTTGCCCGACATTAATCAAGCAAAAACAAGGCGATTTTGTCAGTAGTGGTTGTCTGGTCAAAACCATGACATTGTGGCTAAAAACCTTATTTAAATTAAAATCTTGAGGAAAACCACTATATGTTTAGTTGTTCAAAAAAATGTTTATGTATTATTTAACATAATGTGTAACTAAATTATGCTTATCTAAAGTGAAAGTTATCAACTGTTGTATGGGATACTGAGGGCTTCCTTGGTATCAGCTATACTGCATAGAAAAGAAAAATAATTATATAAAAAATGAACCATGTTCACTGAAAAATGTGTGGAAAGATTCAAGAATTAAAAAAACAGATTGATGTCCATCCTTGTGTGAATCCAAACAAGACACAGACAACCAAGGAATGACAAAAAAAGCTTGTTCTAGGTGTCTTCTGCTTCCTTTTATGGCTTGCTTGAGTTTGTTTAGATTCGGAGTAGTGGACATCACTGTAATTCACGATAGTTCACCAAAGACAAAATGAGTAGAAAACCAAAGAGCCGGTTGAGAGAAGATTCTGTTAAGTCTATTAACACGGTAAAAACTTGTAATGTCACTCATGTGCTGTCCTCTCACACACTCATTGTCATGTTTGGAGAATACTGCAAGAAGACAAGACGGTATTTTGAATGACAACAGCTGCTGTATTTAAATCATCTTACGAAAAAAAGAAGAAAAAAAAGCTTTCTGCATACGTACACTTTCACTCTGAAATGGGTTGAGGAAGTTGCCACTCATTTCTCCATCATCTCTTGGTGTGCCAGGCTGATTATTCATGCTGAGGTTTCCTGGAGAGCTCTGTTGAATGTGAAAAAAGTTTGAGGACAGCAACCACAAATGAATTTCAAGAGAAATGTACGTCACTGTTTAAACATCTTTCAAAACAGTACAGATTGTCCCTTACCTTTGGGAGGCTTTCAATGTCACCAGATCCTGTTGAATGGCGGAAAGGAAAAGACTAAAGTATCGCATGAAAGGCAAGAATGTGCAAATGGATGGGAAATGTTTATGTTTAGCATTGTGCTGTGGAAGTGAAATCTGTCCTACCTAATGAACCATTTATGTGATGAGGCTCCATGCCTGCCATGCTGCCTATCGGGCCATCGGCACCTGAACCTAAAGGAAACTGAAAGGAAAAATGTCATAAGACTAAATATAAGCTACCTCATATGTTTATATTTTTTTTAAAGACTCACATTTGGTCTGTTTCCATTTGGAGGGACTGAGCTGATCATGGTGTACATGTTGTCACTCGAATTGTTTGAATCTAAAATCAATATTATACATCACACATTAGTTTGTTTCATTATTAGCTAGAGATAAAAGAACCGACTTGGGATGGCTAAACCATGCAGTGTGTTTCCTGCTGTCTTGCATCTACATGCTGCTACTAGCTTATATGCTAATGCTAACTGAAATGGTGACAGATGTGACACACATAACTATAACATATGAAAGCCCGTTTATGCCACTAAATACAAAAATAAAGAGAGTAATTGCCACTTTTTATCTCAGAATTCGGACTTTTTCTCTCACAATTCCGAGTTATAAAGTCACAATTCTGAGATATAAACTCGCAAAGGTGATATAAAGCCACAATTTTTCTCAGTCAGAACTGTGACTTTATATCACACAATAGCGAGTGTATATATCAGAATCGTCACTTTATAAATTGTAAGAAAAAAAGTCAGAATTCTGAGATAAAAAAAATATAAAGAGTAAATGCAACTTCTTAAGTGTTTTCAAAAACACAAAACTTTGTGTTTTCAGCTCATTTACACAACAACAGCGTTTTGGGGGCCTGTAAACGCAAACTTTTGTAAACAGGATACAAAGTGCAAGTTTGGAAAACAATGACATCATGGGCATGCGTATTAAGTGATCAATCTATATAGAGCGTATAATTGAGGAACTGTTGTAGATACTGAGGGTTTCCTTGGCATCAGCTATACTGCATAAAACAAAAAAAAAATATATATACAAAAACAAACATGTACACTGTAAAATGCGTGGGAAGATTCAAGAATTGGAGCATAGCGTTTCTTTACAAAGTGAAAATGCCAACTACTGGCCACACTGCAAAACACGAAATCCAGGCAGGCGGGTTGGGTCCAGATCCAGTTGGTGGAGTTGGGGTAGGTTTAGAGTTGAAGTTGTGTAGTCTCAGCCTCAGAAGTCATGCCCATGGACCATTGGCTGAACGTCTGATGGATATGGCACACTTATTTAGAAACACTTCTGGATTTTTGATGTCTTTAACTGGTTGTTTGAATTCTAAAGGATGTCGTGGACCAACCTCATTTGTGGAAGGTGAAAGCCGTCATGTTTACAACTGTGTCAATGAGCGCCTACCAACTAACACTAGATTTTCAAAAGTATGTGAAGATGGCTCCATTGTTGCAGTAATATAGCAAAGTATATAAGTGGGATGAGTTGGATCTGGATCCAACCACGCCCCCTGGATCTTGTGTTCTGCAGTGAGGACCCTCTCACTGGCCTGGCAGGATAATAGGGGGTTTGCTAATCGTTTTCACGGATCTGTGTGTAAGGGGATTATATTGACAATGTTGTCGTCTGTAAGCGAAAAACGCGATGGAAAGACTTTTCCGTTTTTAGTACAACGTTGTCGTGTAAACATAGATTTAAAAAAAATTACCTGCAGGACTGGGCATGATAGGCGTTCCGGGAGGGCCGCCACCTGCTGGGGGACCCTGCAAACACACTGATTCTGCTTATTCAAATGACCAGAGTGTTACCCAAAGTTACCAAAAGACAAGGTAGTGTATCCAAAGAAACCTTAGACAACTTTACATTACCTACCGAATAACTGCCTGGAGACGCAGATGAATAAGGGATCTGCAGGGAGAAATGTACAGGTATTTATATTGTTTAGGATACACGAGTTCTAATCAATTATCATGCCATTTTGAAAACTGACCGAATTGTTATTTGGAGGATTGGGCCATGGTCTTCCTCCTGCGGGACCCCTTTACACAACAACATTCAAATATACAGTTTTATACAGTAGTACACTGGAGATTCTGACTTAATGATTGCTGAAGTATTCAGGGAATGATGATGATCTGTGATGTGAATACAATTACATGTTAATCCCAGGCATTCCGGCTCCCAATAGGGCATTTAGGGGAGGTCTCATTCCACCACCATAGTTCTGGAACATCAATTATACCAATATAATACATTCAAGTCTGTGAACAGTAACATGCTTGCACACCTTTACCTAATTTTCCATGGATAACTCACCTGTGGTCCAATAGGAACCATTCCCCGAGAGGTCATCCGCTGCATCGGCCCACTCATGTTGGGATGGCCTTACAAATGGAGCAAAGAGGTTACAATGGATGTACATAATCAAATTAGCCATAAAGGTAGGGTTAGAAAAAAAAACAGAAAGGGCAGAAATAGAAATATCTGTGTTGACTTGATCAGTAAGCTGCGAGTAAATACCTGGCTGTCTAGTAGGATCCATCCCGCTGGGTAGGAGAGGCTGGTTTCCAGGCCCCAAGGCCTGTTCAAAACAAATCAGATTAATGTGAGGAATGAAAACCTAGTTCCCGAAAGCAGAATCTATAAGTGAAAATACCTGATTGGGTATTCTGAGAGAGCCTCTGGGCCCACCTGGGTATCGAGGAGACATAAACTGCTGAGAAAACACAAGGACAGAGAACAATTGATTAATTCAGTCTTCATCACAAATTGATTTTTAAGACCTGAACACAAATCCTTCATGGTTCACCCAGCAGGCAAACCAGACCGACTGACACTATAAATCACACCACCAGATGGCAACACTGTATTTCTATTTCATTTAGTCTTGCAGATGTTCAACTTCAATGTTGATGTCAAATCTGTCTAGGTTAAACTTCATCAGAATATGTGGCTTCAATTTATCTCTCAATGCAAAACAGCAAAAGCATGTTTACAGTAATGCAATTAGTGAGTGATTGTACAGCATCTCTTTCCAAGTCAACAGGATTCAAAACAAGCCTATTTTCTTTTTTTAAATGCATATTCTTGGTCTTATTATGAATGATAAATCAATGCACATTATTCCAATGGACAAAAAATAAATAGTAATTTTACCCTGTGTGTAATACGCACCGCGCATATTACTAACATACTCTTTAAATAACACAAAAATACTGCATATTTAACAGGTATTGTTTTGGTCAATGGTGCAGACGTTTTCCGTTGCCTCAAAATAGCAACACGCCAACAACGCACCTGAACACACCTTGATTTCAGACCAGCGCACAGATGGGTAAGTCCATTTGCTATTTAAACAACGTGGCGCAGGACGGGAAAATGATAACTGCGTCAGGCTGGAACTAGCAAAAAACACTTGCGTTTTGCCACGGTGTAGCCTATGATAGGTCCCATTGACTTCAAAATGAAAAAGCAAGTGTTGTTTCGACCCATGTTATATTTGGGATGTTCAAAGCAGATATCTCAGAGGGTTGGTTAAGGTAAAACCAGATGAAACTGAGCGAGTGAACTGAAAAAAAGGATTGTTACGGCTGAACTCTTTTAGAATCTGAGCTTAAGACTATCAATGAGCGATTGTCAATACACATCAGCCAGGACAGCAGCTCTCAGACTGCCTGCTGACATTTAATCGATGTATGTTCTGGTGCATTTTAAATGACATACACACTGCCCAGTGTTTATGCACTTACAGCGCTCCTTTGAAAATACCATAATTATAACGGATAATTAAACAAATAATTGAAAACACACATCTCTTTCCAATTTAAAAAAATCAAAGTATGGCAATGTTTTGCATAATCTGCTGTTATAGACATCCACATATATTTTTCTTGGCCTGAATAAATATATTAATTGCCCATTCATTCATAATCTCTCCTGACTCAGCACTGTCTCCCCAAAAAAATGTCAATCACAGATGAATAAAATAATTTATTTTTTAATACAGTATTCCACAACTCCATTATCTGAATTCTTTTTTTTTTTTAACATGCTGCTCGCTTCTGGTGGTTTTTGGTGGTACATTTAAAATAATGTCTTTTAATAACCTTTATCAATTAGATATTTCTATATAATGATGTTAAGTCTCAGTGCAATACTTCTAATGTGTGTGCCCCACAATGTAATAAAAACCTGAGATCACCTACATTGTGTGGACTGTAAACGGATTATTAAACATACTAAATTATGTTGTTTGAAAAATGTAAACATGCAGAATGTTTCCTGTGATGGGTAGGTTTAGGTGCAGGGGCAGTGTAGGGGGATAGAATGTACAGTTTGTACAGTGTAAAATGCATTACGCCTATGGAAAGTCCCCACAATTCACAAAAACACGTGTGTGTGTGTGTGTATATGTGTGGGCATGTTTTTGTGACATTTGAGGACACAAATGTGTATAATGACATGGGTATGACATAGGTATTACAAGGAGAGGGTGAAATATGAAGACATTGGCCATGTCCCCACTTTTCAAAATGCTTATAAATCATACAGGATGAGTTTTTTTTAGAGAGTAAAAATGCAGAATGTTTCCTCTGATGGGTAGGTTTAGGGGCAGAGACAGTGTATGGGGATAGAAAATATGGTTTGTACAGTATAAAAACCATGACGCCTATGGAATGTCCCCATATGTCACAAAAACAAACGTGTGCGTGTGTACCTGGAAAAACCCCGGGGGCAAAGGCATACCGTCTCCAGGAGGACTTCCAATCACTGGACTCTGTGCTGCACTCTACAGGATACACACACACACACACACACAAAGAGTAAGGAAGAGTAGAATTTTACATGTAACATATCACTTAGATAAAATATTGTATTAATAACCTGAAAATTAAGTTCCCTGATGGAAAGAAAGAAAGAAAGAAAGAAAGAAAGAAAGAAAGAAAGAAAGAAAGAAAGAAAGAAAGAAAGAAAAGAATTCATTCAGGTTTGGAATGACATGAGGGTGAGTAAATCATGATAGAATTTTATTTTAGGCAGAACATGTTAGCCTGTAGTTTTAAAACCTCACATTTGATATCACATGCTCCAGCAATTACGTGCGCGCACACAATCCTAAGACTTGAACAATGGGAGGAAATATGAAACAGTGGGAAGACATAGACACTGAGAAGTTGCACCTCCTGGCAAACACATTTTGTCCACTGAATAATTAACAGCACTAGTGTTGGTGTACTACAGTTTCACTGGCGGTTTAGGCTTTCTAGTACTCAACTGAAAATCTAACAGAAACAACTGCTTTCCCCTTATTTGCCCCCACATACAATGATGGCAGTTACCTCACCATACCGACCCAGGTGGTAAATTATGGCAGTCTGGATGCCCTCCAATAACACCTCAACTCTACTGTATGCCCAGCAGTGATTACATTAGAATAAAAAAATGACCAAGAATGTTTCTGTGTTATACTGCATTTCATCTAAAAAAAATATTCAATAAATAAATAAATAGAAACACTTGTGAAAGAATGGGATGCTCTCAGGTGCTCAGTGAATTGAAGAATGGTACCATGATAGGTTGCCACCAGTGCAATAAGTCGATTCGTGAAATTCTCACTACTAAATATTCTACGTTCAACTGTAATTGGTATAATAACAAAGTGGAAGCAATTGGGAAAACAGCAACTCAGCCACAAAGTGGTAGGCTACGTAAAATCACAGAGCAGGGTCAGCACATGCTGAGGTGTACAGTTCGAAGAAGTCTCCAACTTTCTGCAGAGTCAATAGCTACAGGCCTCCAGAATTCGTGTGGCCACCAGATTAGCTCAAGAACAGTGCACAGAAGTGCAATGCAAAGTGTCGGATACAGTGGTGTAAAGCACGCCGCTGCTGGACTCTAGAGCAGTGGAGAGACGTGTTCTCTGGAGTGATGAATCACGCTTCTCTGTCTGGCAATCTGATGGATGAGTGTGGGTTTGGCGGTTGCCAGAAGAACAATACTTGCCTGACTGCATTGTGCCAAGTGCAAAGTTTGGTGGAGGTGGGATTATGATGTGGGGTTGTTTTTCAGTGGTTGGGCTTGGCCCCTTAGTTACAGTGAAAGGAACTCTTAATGCTTCAGCATACCAAGACATTTTGGGCAATTTCATGCTCTCAACTTTGCAGGAACAGTTTGGGAATGGCTCATTCCTGTTCCGAACATCACTGCACATGGCACCAAGCAAGGTCCATAAAGACATGGATGAAAAAGTTTGGTGTAGAGGAACTTGACTGCACTGTACAGAGTCCTGACCTCAACCTGATATAACACCTTTGGAATGAATAAAAGCAGACACTGTGAGGTCTTCATGTCCAACATCAGTGCCTGACCTCACAAATGCGCTTCTAGAAAAATGGTAACACTTCCAATAAACACACTCCTTGTGGAAAGCCTTTCTTGAAGAGTTGAAGCTGTTATAACTGCAATGGGTGGGCCAACTCCATATTCAACCCTATGGATTAAGAATGGAATGTATTTTAAGTTCACGTCCATGTAAAGGCCGAGCCCCTAATATGTAAAGATGCCCTAGAATGAAAAATTGAATTAACCTTGCCATAGTTAGATAAAAAGAGTTCAGTACATGGAGATCACATACTGTGAGTCTCAAACACTATTATTTCCTCCTTCATATGTAAATCTTGTTTGTGAAAAACCACAGAAAAACTATTTTCAAAGGCTATTTTCAACATAACAACAACTGTGATGCAATCGCTGAGATCATTAATTTGCACGTCCCTAATATTTGCATGTCAGCCAATGTTCATTGTCAGGCGGAACGGCACAGCCGAATCATCGGGAGTTCAGATAAACAAGCGTCACATGAGGATAGCGAAAACGGCAGATCATGGAAATAAATGTCATGACTGTGCAGGAGACGTGAGGACTTTTCATACTCTTCTCACAGATGAAAATGTCAACAGGCATGGTTTTTACATCCGTTTACAATCGGATACCGCAACAATTTAATTCAGAGTATTTAGTTTGCTCTGCCCATTTCACCACGGAGAGTTTTTCTAACCTGGGACAATATCAAGCAGGATTCACTCAGCGACTAAAACTGAAGAAAGGGCCGATTCCAACCATATTCCTGCAAGCAATAAGTAGGGATTTTATCCACTTCTTGACTTTCGAACCCATTTCTGATTAAATTGAAAGTTTCTTAGTAAGACAACATTAAAGATAATATCTAGATCTGTTGTCTAGATCTAACGCAAGATGCTAACGTTAGTAAAGTAACAATAGGAAACTCCAAGTAGCTCACATAACAGTTTGTCAAATGACAAAGGTCAACATTATTTCCTGCCAGTGTTGTCATAAAATACAACAGTAGATATGCATGTTGATGGATTGAAATCTAAATTAAACAAAATTTCATCATCATCACATAACTCACAAGCTAACTACGTTTCAGATCACTCACTCAATCCTTGTAGCTAACGTCACCGTCTCCACCATCTAAGTTGAAATGGTAGTCATTTGACAAGGCTTCTAGTTTGTTAAATGAACTAATTTGTTAAAAAAAATATACATTTTTGAGAACTGAAGTATGATTATTTTGCAGCGGTGCAGTAAACATGACACTGACTATTTTGAGTGGCTTCTACATTACTTTGTAGTTTGTGGCTAAATAAAACGACTTTTAAATCAGTACTCTACTGTCAAACTGTAACGTTGCTGTACAAGCATTATAAACATTATCATAGTAAAATCATTGTCATCATGACGGATGGTATAGATGTGTTAGCTGTCATTGAGCCGCATAGTGAAACAGCCAATCAGAGCAGAGCTCTGCATTAATATACACGACTCTTCCAAATAAGGCACAGAGTATTACATCCGAGGGACAATTAACCTTAATTGACCTTAAAGGGTTACTTCAGCGATTAGCATATGGCTTTGTATCAGTAGAAACACTGGAGTATATTCAAATGATTGTGCTTTCCCCCCTCATATCCCCCTGAGACAAGAGATTTATGCATTTTATTTCTGGAAAAATTCCTCCTATAATGCAAATTGACGATTTTTGCATCATAGGAGGAATGTTTGGCCAAAGGCTAAAGACTACAGCCAGCAGAGGGAGCCATTTCCGCATGTTTTGAATCCGCGCATGAAGGATGGGAGATTACACTCAGCTTGCAGGGAGAGCTCAGGTCGCAGCTACAGGCACTCATTTAAACGGAGATATGGTGAGCAATGTAAGTCTTTTAACTTCTCAAATTAATTTCAATGAAAGTTAAGCATGCAAAGGTATGAACTGAAACGCCTTCGCCAGACTGAACTCGCGTTGTGAATGTATGCTGCGAGTGTAGTCACTATTACCTCAGCTCTCATCACTCCTGCAGTTAGTGCTCAGTGCTGTGATACTCGGACGGTGACTCACTCATTATATTGAACAGACACATTCAGTTTTTAATTAAAGTGTCTTCTCTGTTCTCTAACTCAGTCACAGTAATCAAGTTGGTGGCGTTGGGAATGGCCTCACAGGGCAGCGAAGCATTCTGGGAATTGTAGTCTTTCATCCCCATGGGACAAAAATACATTTTCTGTCTTTTCTCAGTCTAAAAGACACCAAATTCAAAAATAATTTCACATTTCTACTGCATTGATGACCCAGTTTAAATACAGATTCATCTTCCCAGCGCTGAAGTACCCCTTTAAATAAGCCACATACCCTCTATTTAGATATCAGAACATTTTAAAGTTCCTGTAAAGGCGATTCTGAGATTTGTTTCTAAACACATTATACATTTTAGAAATATATTGGTGGAAAACTTTAAAAAGACTGAAAACTATGTAGTACTGAATTCAAAAGTTATACCGTTAAACAGTTTTTCACTATAGCTGTGGTCTGGATTTTTTGGGCGGGGCTAAACAATGGCTCGATGATGCACTGGAGCCATTGAGCATATGCCCCCTCCCCCATAACTAAAGCACTTTCGCAATTTTGCGTCAATTCACCTGCTAGATTGCGAGTTACTGTCAGTACCTTTAGTTAATACACCCTACAACTAACAAAACAGCTTACAAAACAAAAAAGACAATATCAAGAAGAGGTGGATTCATTTTGTGAACAGCTATCTTGATGCAGTGCTGAGGATCATACCCAAACACCGGCCTCTGCAGTGACTTTACACCGGAGTTTTACAAATTTCGACCAAATTGGCGACAACTGGGATTCACTGATAATCCACTGCAGAATGTGGCCGAAACGACTATCTTCCCAAACCGCCGACATCTGCTGCCGCCGTGAGTGACTCGTAAACTGTACACGAGTGTTGTCTTGTGTGCTTATGGCAGCTTTCTGGCGAGTAGCCGTGGTTTCGGTGCCGACAGCAGACACACCCCCAGCGTTTAAGCGCAGCGGATGCTAGCCGGTGGATGTGAGGATGAGAGCCGTGATATCTCTGCGCCCAAGTATTAGTGCTTCGCCTGTGCTTCCCCATAATATAGCCCCAAGTCAATATCTGACTGGGAAATCAGATATAGATCTGCATCGCTATTTGTACTCGTTGTGAATACACAGGCCACATGAAGTAATTAGGTGGGTGTTTTTTTTTTAAATCACTTTTACTCGGGACATGCTAGCTGGCAACATAGGATTCCATTCATTATGCTAAGCTAAGCTAGTCTTTGCTAAATGCCTTTATGCTTTTTTTAGTCCAAAATAAAAATCAAAACATATATAAAAAGCTAATTTTATTACAGAAAGTCTTATGATAATATTTGAGAACAATTTAGATTTGAAAAGGGTAATAGAAATATGAATTGAGGTATAGTAATATGAATTGAGGTGCTTAACTTTTGTAAAAAAAAAAAATGCACCTAGCCTACATTTTAAAATAGGATTAATGTGCTTTATGTAAAATATTGTTTCTGATGTTTTCCATTTTATTTTGAGGTGAAATAAACCCAACATGTTTTCTTGATACTAACACATTTTGGGGACAGTCATTGCACCAAATCTCCCCAACTATAAATGCTATTTTTTTACTCAAAGTCTAGACATGACAATTTGCAGTTGTTTAAAAATGTTTATACAAGTGCAATGAAAATGATTTATCCTAAATTGACTTCTCCTAAAACTTTGTGTGTTTCTTTCCTCAGTACTTACTTCCTAAATAAACAGATAAACCATATACATGGCTGAAAAGTTTAAGCCTGCAGTAGCTCTCTGTCTCCAAGTTCATACATTTCCATATTTATTAGATTTGCTCCTTCTGTCCGCAATAAGGAGGCTGTCTGTGTGTGTGTGTGTGTGTGTGTGTGTGTGTGTGTGTGTGTGTGTGTGTGTGTGTGTGTGTGTGTGTGTGTGTGTGTGTGTGATTCCTCCAGTGGCTGACTGGGTAGGGAGACTCATTTCTATACTCATTAGAGAAACGTGGGTAGAATGGCAAGTCCCATTGTCTAGACTTTCTCATCAGCTGCATCAGGACAACATCCCTGGTCCTCACGATCAGAGAGACAGAGAAATATATCTACACGGATCAAATTAGAGAAACAAAAAATAATTGATTCAGCTTGTAAGAAATCTGAAACAGAGGAAGAAAGGTGTAAAGCAAAACTGGAGTTCAACAATGAAACACAAACCAAAGAGTGCAAACATATACTATAATAAAGCAACATTTATAATTAAGAAAATGAAATGTAATTAAAAAACAATGCCTGTTTGCTATACTGTCTGACCTCTTTTGCGGTCATTCTCACATCTGGTCTTTTAAGCATGTGACTTGTTACATAAGCTCCACTGAAAGACAATAGAGAGACATTATAGTGAGCTGAACCTGAGCCATGTGTATAGCATGGAAAAAGTAGACCTTAAAGCCAACTGAGAATGCAGACAGACCAATATAACAACAGGAAATATATCAATGATACTGACAGGAAGGAAGTCTCTAGTCCTTTATTAATCTCTCTCTCGCTCCATTCATCCCGTCATGCCATTGGACACTTCCTGTTGAAACCCAGTGAAAATGTAGAAAAGTGTTGCTGCAAAAACAAAAACAATTGGATGTGGATTTATAGAGTAGAAAAATAAATGTATAATTCCCATCCTGTCCGTAATAGAATATGAGACTTTCGCTGTTTGTGCCATTTTACGGACTGTGTCTGTTGTGATTAGTGGTGGGTTTTCAGTGACTCCTTTGCATTGTTACGTGTAAATGGCGACAAGTGACTGTCTTTATAAACAACTCAACTAATTTATTCCACCAATTTGATGAAAATCCCTTCCCTTATTCATACAGTAACTAAATAGATGGCTGCGTCCGAAATGGCATACTACAATCTAGAAGGCGAAAAAACTATTTGTGATGAAAGTAGAGTAACATGCCTGTCAGTTTGTGTAGTCGTTCTGTTTCCTTGTCAGATGTTCCTTTGTTCCAGTTTCCCGCCACTCGTCTCCCATGCTTTCTGGGAACTGTTGATATTTCAAATCACCAAAACAAACATGCCCCTACCCCAAAAGAGACTCAGGCAATGCGATACCCATACATACGTAACTCAGGCAATGACTATGGCAGAGTTATAGCGATCACAAAAACACTACCTGTTCTCATGAAAACTCGACAACTAACAACATATTACAATTATGACTGGATTAGGGTTATATACATCTTGAAAAGAGGAAACAAACATATTAGGAGTATAGTATCTCATTTTCTAAACTGATCAGGTCTTTATCGTCGCTGAAGTGAGCCACAATACAATAGCAAATGAACAAAAAACAAGCGAACATGACAAGCATATTCAAGCAAAAGCCAGCATATGTTAGTTCTCGGCTAATGTCCATCATGTGTCGTGTGTTTTGAATAATGAAGCGCGCTCTTCTCACCATCATTATTAGACACGCCCCTTACCTGCTGATTGGCTACAAGTTTGTTATTGGACTTGGCCCGAGTCCGTTTTTGTAAAAAAGTTTCATACACACTCCGTCTGCGGTGCATGTTGCGTTGCGTATGCGGTGCAGGATCAGCACGCCCTGTTGTGCTTTCACATATGCTGCGTTTGCAGTCCGCAACTGATCTGCTGTTGCATACCACAAACAGCATTTATTCATAATTTTTTTTATTTAAAATCCAAAAGTTGTGAACATGGCTCGTCAGAATTGCAACTCTCTTTGTTTACTCATAGAAGTCAGGATAACGTACATTTAAACAACATTTTATTCAATTCATATTTATATAGCCTAGCACTTTAGATTTAGCTTACACAAGTGGCAAAACATTTAAACATTTAAGTTTATAGCCTAAAAATCACAAACTTTTTAAATTAGAAACTTACAATAGGCTATTCAAAAACAGCCAACTCTCATCTTTTCTTTCGTTTTTTAACCCTTTAAAAAAAAATCCTACAGGTCATAAAGAACTTTTCTTTCCACCTCCAAGAAAGGATGAGTGGTCTCCATTATGGCAAAACATTTTACCTAAATGCCAGAAAGGTGTTGTTACCTTGCTTTACTTTTTTTTTGTTTTGTTTTTTTTTTTTAGAAAAAAAGCCATGTGTTGACTTTGAAACAAGAGTATATTTTAAATTATATGCATCTGTGGTGAATTTACTAGATTTTCGCATCAGTTTATTTTAATGCGAACAATGTTCTATCACTTTAATGCAGCAACGCAGCGCAGCAAAAAATAGACTCGGCACGAAAACGATCGCCGCACTGCTGCAGATGCACCGCTGGAACGGACTGACGGACAGCATCCGCGTGCAGTGTGAAAGCTGTAACCCGTTTACATGAGTATGGAAAAAAATACGAACCGCATATGCACTGCAGATGGAGTATGTGTCAAATGGGCGTTAACCTGCTTTTATTACACAGCTCTGTAAGATACTTGATTCTGATTGGTCAATCGCACATTCCAGCGGTATGTTATTCCCTAATAACACCTGCTCATTCGGGTACTACGAGTTATCTTGACCGGTACTACTTCTATGCTTAACGCTGGCGCCATCTTGTGGCTTAAACAGCCGTGGGTTACAATGGAAGACTTCAAGGCAGGTTTCCTTTATAACGTTTTTAATATAGATATTTTTCCTACACAAACGCATCAATTCGAATCAGAAGGCTCTATTAACCCATCGGAGTCGTGTGGAGCACGTTATTTGATGGACAGCTGCATTTTTTATGGACTAAACACAACTACAACTACTGCTTGGATTAATGTTAGCCTGGATTTTTAAAAATAACTCCGATTGTATTTGTCTGAAAGAAGAATGTCATATACACCTATAATGACTTGAGGGTGAGTAAATCATAGGCTTGGTTTCATTTTTGGGTGAACTAACCCTTTCAGCATTCATTTTCAACATTTAGCAAGGGCATATGGCAAATCTTCAGCAATAGGCTAGATAAAGGCTTAAAGCAGGTCGGAACTGTTTTTCTTCGCGGAAGCTTTGCGTAAGAGCTAATAAAATATTTAATCTCAAGACAATATTTTGTGTCTAATAATTATTTATTAGAGACTAGTAGCCGTGTAATAAGTGGGATAATGTACACCCAGCCGGTTGTTATCGCAGAATAAACCCCGACAGAGTGATCAGGACCCCGACGCGAAGCAGAGGTTAACTAACCTGAGTTAGTTGGACTAACTCATATGGACTAACCTACGTATGGACTAACCTGAGTTTCCTAGATCATTAAACTTAATTTGAGAATTGTATCAGCCCGTCTTCGTCTTCCTTCAATTATGTCCGAATTCACCGTACTCATATACGAGTAGGCAAAAAGTGATATAGTGAATGCTAAGCTAATGCTGAATTTTAGGAATGATTATTGTGAATGAAAATCAAATGTAAAAAAAAGTGAAGCCAAAACGTTTTGATTGCCATCAGGTGGCTGGCCCCATAAACAGCTCTGGAACAAATTGCTTTGAGGAATCAACGTTAAGTGGTCTCTTCATTTTTTCTAGAGCTATATATAATAAACCCTGCCCTCTCCATTTATTCTAATGGGATATAGACACTAAATCAAGTTACACTTTTTTTTAATTTTTTTTATCAATGGCTTCTGGCTTCTGTCATTTTAGGTAGATTTCAATCACACTGATGTAAGTTCAAGTGTTTATTCATTTGATGCTATAAAAACGGAGTGTAACATCAAGATTGACAGCAGAGATTGACAGCTTCTCTGAGCAAACAGACTCACTACTGTACTGGCAGTTTTTTTTTACAATCTGTGGTCATGACCATCAGTTGTTTGTGAACTAAACCTGCTGTAAAAGGGCGAGCTGTTTAAGCCCACTGTAATCCGTATCAACGGGTAGGTTTTATCTAAAAAATGAACCAAAATGAAAGCAAATGAATCCCCATGCATCTTCCCCGCTGCCATATCAGTTTCAAATGATATAAAAAAAGAATAGCATAGCTTAATTTCTTAAAATGTTATGAATGATCTTGCTTGCAGATCAATACATATGTATCTGCATCCACAAATCTATTAAAAAAAAATTCTGACTATTTCTGGCTACTTGACAATTCATAATTCAAGATGTCAGACCCAGCATTCCCACCCCCCCCAGGTATTTTAACCAGTAGAATTACTTAAAATATATAATATAAAATATATTAAACATCGATTAGGACTTTTTAAACTTGAATACATTAAAAATCAACTGCATTTTTTTGAGTAAATTTTTTACTCCAAAACTTGTATGAGGGTATCTTTACTTTTACTCAAGTAGCCTACTCAATTTGTGTAGTTTGCTCACCACTGCTCACAACCTTGGTTCTATCGTCTTGTGTCTTACCACCTGGGCCAGATTTACAATCAATTCCAAAAAAAAGCAGATGGAAAAGTTTAGCATGTATATCTACTGATAACCCGCAAATTAAAGAATACAGATGCAGCCGGATCATTTCCATAATGACCGACGCAATCTACCAGTTACATGCTTTAGGGGGAGGTAAATAATGGCTCAAACACCACTAAATTGACGAGCACAAACCTTAGTAAATACTCTTGCATGCTTCATTTAAATACTATCCCACAGTAAATGTTCCTATAATAAATGTTCCCACAAACTTCTTCAGACGCATATGCAATAAGGTCAGTCGCAAAAATAACCACGTCCATGCACTTTCAGCACTAATTTGTCACTGCGCGTCTTTAGTAAATCCTAACAGTAGTTTTTTTAACGCCAAAAGAGGGTTTTTACTGGGCTGGCAAAAGCTGTTAGCAGTGTTCAAGTCAAGTCTGATTCAAGACCGAGACCAGAGAAAATCTGCAATCAACATTAGAACTTAATTTGATTCACTTTTTAGTTACGGAGGACATGCACACAGTGACTGCAGAAAAATTGCTGCCTTTTCAAAGCAATGTGAATGTGCCGGAGGGAGAGAGGGCGGCATCCTTCTGTCAGACAGTTTTGAGGGGAGATGCTCAATGTTGACACTGTCATCTGTCAGTATTCATTTTATTATTTAATTAAACAAGAATTTGGTTTTCTGAGACATTTTTGTCCTACTTTGTAAACAGTAAATATATTAAAATGACACAGTTGAGACAAATAATGTAGCCATGTGACTTTCTGCAAAGCTGGATCACTACAGGTCGATGGCAGGTGGCAAAGCATAAAATAGAATCAAAAGGGGGCGGGTCACAGGTGTGGGAGAGAAGCTGATGGGGGTCTTCGCTCTAACATCAGTCTCAAGTCATACACAGTTGAGCACAAGAAAATCACCAATCATTGGACATGTCAATCAAACATCAATTTAAAGAATTATTACCATACAGTTATAATCACGTATTTTGAACGGGACTCGAGCGGACTCGGGAATGAGTACAATTCCTAATATGTTCGAGTGTGAGTCGATACCAAGTACAAATGCACACGAGTCCATGACAAGACCATTAAAATATGGTTTTGAGACCGAGTCTCAAGTACTACAACACTGGCTGTTAGTAAATCTGGTCAATCTCATATGTCGTTCTAAAAATAGGGAGCTCAAGTTAAAATAAGTTCAGCCTTTATGTCACCACAAAATCATTTGTGCCCTCGTAATCTTTGATCAAAATCCTCCTCCCTCTTCCAATGACATCTCTTCTCTGATGACGTGTTTACTAGCGTGTTTACCCGTAATAGCAAACCACAACAATACAAACATGGATTTCTGATAACCAGAATAAAGTCCCGCTCAATATTTTTTCCTGTTCAAGCCGCTTCACTCATCACAGTAAGGAGGAAAAGATGATCCTCATAACTTCCCTTTCATAATGACTTTAAAGTTACAACTTTACAAAACAGAATATTGAATAGAGGGCAGGTTTTATTTTACCGCACCTCTTCTCCAATCTACTGATGTCTAGTGATGTCAATGCCATTCCAAGCAATTTTCACAACAAACTATTTTTTTTTCTGTGTATTAAAGGGGGGGTGAACACTCAGTTTCAGTCAATCTCATGTACCTATAGAGTAGTATTGCATCCTTCATATCTCCAAAAAGTCTTTAGTTTTATTATATTTATAAAAGAAATATGGGCTGTACCGAGTCTTTCCGGAAAAATAACGAGCACCTGGAGGCGTATCGTGTGGGCGGAGCTAAAGAATGACAAGCGCGCAAAGCGGTGACGTCCTCAAGCGTGGAGAAACCCATGGCTATCTCAGCTAATACAGATATGATCCAGAATCATTGGGAGGCAGAAATAAATTGAACAGGAGAAACAGCAACAGCAGGACATCCGTCTCAGTGGTATGTACTGTATTTAGTGGCCTGTCAACGTTTGTGTTTACTCGCAGTTTATGAGGACATGATTCGGTTTATGGACTATTGTATGCGACTAAACCTTAGCAGTAGCAAGCAAAACGGTTTTGCACGTCAGACTAGTGTAACGTTATACATAGAACAACAATAGAGTCCGTTAGCGCATTTGAATGACGAAGCACGCGATCGTGTCGTTTACTGATGTTTACTCACGCGACGAGCCAACAGCACAGACATTTGAAGCAGTTTTACTCACCGGCTGCTTCCAAAGCAGGACCGAACCTTTATCACTGGGACCGCTCCGTCAAAAACACACTTCTTTGGTATGATTTGGTGAAGTCCTGACAGCAGTGAACGGTGGAGATCCACTTTTGCGACGCGACTGAAACGATGTTGTGAAGCTTCCCGTCATTTCTGCATTCAAATCGGTTCAAATGCACCGCTGCCTTCCCAGAATGCTGTGCTGAAGCGTTGAAGTCGCTTGACGTCACCCATAGGAATAAAGTGGAGCACGGCGCCTGGATCGACTGGATCTGCATCTGAGCGAGTGTTTCCGTGCATGCATTTCCTCTTTCACTCGAGTCACGCGCACGCGCACCCTACCGGGAGAAGAGGCCGTACGGCCCATACAAAGACCTTCCGATCTATTAACGTCAAGTAGACCCATACTCGAAAAAAACTCTCCGAAACTTGTGAGAAACCGGAGTATTTTTAACACAGAAATACTCCATCAAACGTCCAACATTAGTTTTTGAAACTTTGTCTATGTTTAGGATGGGAATCCAAGTCTTTAACAGTGTAAAAAGCTCAGTGTGCATGAAACAGCATTTCACCCCCCCCTTTAACTTGCACAGGTTAATTGCTCACCACAAGACTAGTAATGTGCGCTAACAAAGTGTCAATTTTGATTCCATGGTGACTTTAAAAAATGTGGTGTTCACAATCTGCTGCCCTTTTCTTTAGCATTTTTAAAAACAACCCCTTAGGCTTAGGGCATAACATTAGAATGGTAACTCAGAACACTTGTGTTAAGGATGGAGCCAGAAGCCTCCTGGGGAATGATGCAGTCCTATACCCACCAGACAACCTTTCCCATTATATCTGCAGTCTAATCTAATGCAGTGATGAGGTCATCCTCACCACATCTTCTCTCTCTCTCGCTCTCGCTCTCTCTCTCTCCCTGCTTTACAGATGGCAGACTTGAACCGGTGTGTTTGCTTCTGTGTGCGTGAGGGGGTTACTTCAGGACAACAGTGTTTTCACTTAACCCGCAATGAACGCCCAGCCCAGCTGCTAACTCACTCCACCCCGAATCCACCTCTCTGCCTCTGGAACACGGCCAGCCAGACATTACAGGAACCTCGGAGAATATCTCTGTGCATCTGTGTGTGCATACAAAATCAGTAGTGTGTAAAAGTACCCTGGCTCATATGCATCAGAACATACTGAGATTAAATATAAAATGATGATAAAAAATTGAAAGGATTCACCCCATCATGCAAATCCCCTTTCACACTGGCTGAAACACAGGGGAATAAGTAGGGCCTAATAGAAATGAGACATGGTAAACAGGAAATGATTTTTTTGCCCTTTTCCCCATGACATATTTTAGTTATCGTAAATTAGGCATCTTTCAAAAGCTATGGAGACCGTTTCCAAATGGGACATTGCTGTACCACGGAAATGGTAAAAACATTTAGTGGGCTCAATTTATGTGATATTTGTTTGTCTAACGTTTTAGAGTCCAAATTATTTAGCAAAATATACATTTTGTATAATATAATAGATGTTTAGTTCAGTACACTTGCATACCACAATCTGCTGTGTGTATCATAAAAAAAGACCAACTTTAGGTCTTTATTAGGGGTGTCAACAATAATCGATTCGGCGATGCATCGCGATGCGGGGCATGAACGATTCAGCATCGATGCGGCAAAGTGCCATAATCGATTATGTGCAATTCCCCTTTATTCCACAAGGTGGCAATGTCTGATACCCAATGATGAAGTGACGTTTCACTCATAGTTACCTCTGACAGAAAACGAAAAAAATAATTATAATCTGCAAAACTTGAAATGGGTTAGTGATTTACTTCAGAGAGCATGTACTAAACACAATCATATGTTAGTGTCACTGTCTCTTGACTGTCTCAAGAAGCTGTCAGTGATCAAAATATTGATTTTGAAGACATTGAAAATGAGTTTGGAGAATATGCTGGAGATCGCGAATATGAGGCAGATGCTGAATACACTGGTAAACGAGCTCTGACGAGGTCATATGATGATGGTATTAAACATCTGCTCAAACTGAATCCTTCCAAGCTCCAAAAGGTAACGAAATAGGTTTTATTTTATTCTTCTGTAGCTGTTACTCTAAAATCAGGAGTTTTATATATTATCACAACAGGTAGAGGTCTATCCATGTTAAATATAGATCCGGGTCGCTAACGACCTGAATATGTAAGAATGTTTGGTGAAACAGTCATGCATTTAAGGGTTAATTGCATTTTATTTCATTTTATTTAATTACATTTTATTTTATTTAATAACTTTTATGTCAAAGATACAGGAGACACAAAGCAGCCAATACAATCTGTTGTTTAATATCTGCTTGTATTGCCTCATGACTGATGAAAAATTTGCTTTGTGTGCAGTAGAATTTTGATGCATCACAATGCATCGTAGAATCGAATTGAATCGAATCGTTACCTGGTGAATCGTAATCGAATCGAATCGTGAAGGCAGTGCCAATGCACACCCCTATTACAAAGCATTCATGAATTACAACCATTTAAAGGGGGGGTGAAATGCTGTTTCATGCATACTGAGCTTTTTACACTGTTAAAGACTTGGATTCCCATCCTAAACATAGACAAAGTTTCAAAAACTAATGTTGGACGTTTGATGGAGTATTTCTTTGTCAAAAACACTCCTTCCGGTTTCTCACATGTTTCGGAGAGTTTTTTTTTAGTATGGCTCGGTTTGTCCTTGTATGGGCCGTACGGGCTCTTCTCCCGGTAGGGTGTGCGCGCGTGACTAGAGCGAGAGAGGAAATGCACGCCCATAAACACTCACTCAGATGCAGATCCAGTCGCCCGTGAACACTTATGAAGTGCCGCGCTCCCGTTCCACTTTATTCCTATGGATGATATCAATGCTTCAGCACAGCATTCCCGGAAGGCAGCGCTGCATTTGAACCGGTTTTAACGCAGAAATGACGGGAAGCTTCACAACATCGCGGATTTCCACGCAAAGTTACACTAGTCTGACGTGCAAAACCGTTTTGCTTACTACTGCTAAGGTTTAGTCGCATACAATAGTCCATAAACCGAATCATGTCCTCATAAACTGCGAGTAAACACACACAAATGTTGACAGGCCACTAAATACAGTACATACCACAGAGACAGACGTCCTGCTGTTGCTGTTTCTCCTGTTCAATTTATTTCAGCCTGATTCTGGATCACGTATTAGCTGAATCCGATCGATAGCATACCTGGGTTGATAGCATACTTGGGTTTCTCCACGCTTGAGGACGTCACTGCTTTGGGTGTGGTCGTCATTCTTTAGCTCCGCCCACACGATACGCCTCCAGGCGCTCGTTTTTTTCCGGAAAGACTCGGTACAGCCTATATTTCTTTTATAAATATAATAAAACTAAAGACTTTTCGGATATATGAAGGATGCAATACTACTCTATAGGTACTTAAGATTGACATGAGATTGACTGAAACGCTGAGTGTTTCACCCCCCCTTTAAGTTTAGATCTACGCTCAAAAAGAGGAAGTGACAGTTAAATGATTAGTTTACTTTAAAATGAAAATTTCCTGATAACTCGTTTTTAACCCAGTTTTTAGTCTTTGCCCGTGCGCTTAGAGCGGTAGGCTACTTTACTTCCGCCTACCTTTCCGACGTGAATGCGCAATCCTTGGCACGTCTCTGGGCAGCGCAAGATGAGCAATTTAGGTTAAAAAGTTTAAGCATTTTTATTTTTGGAGAAAATTACTGATGGTTTCACTAGATAGTACCCTATTCCTCAGCTGGGATCATACAGAGCCTCTCAGGCCCTTAGCTTAGAAGCACTTTGAAACAGCATTGTTTGGACGTTCAACCCGTTGGTTGCAATTAAAGTAGGCCTACATTATGTGAAGAAAAATCCTGGAATGTTTTTCTCAACTTAATTTCTTTTCGCATGAAGAAAGAAATACATTACCATCTTGGATGAGATGGGGGTAAGTAAATGATCAGGACATTTCCATTTTAAAGTTAACTAATCCTTTAAAGTTCCAATATGCAACTTTCTTGTACTCAATTTACTAAATGTATATAATGAGGAGTACATCATGAATTCATCTGTGTTTTTGTCTTATCTTGAATGACTACGGTACACCTATGCCTAAGTGTTTAATTTGGACTATTTTAGTCCAATTCGGGTTCCACCGCTGTGGAGGAGCACAGTCCCTGCGTGACTCGTCATAGACATAAACATAAACATAGAGAAGTAGATCCGGCTGTTCTTCTGCAAGACGCATGCAGTTTTATTAACCGCTAGAACGCCAAAAGTTGCATAGTGTTGCCTTAAAAGAAGATAATTGTTATTCATCACCATAATAATAATAATAATAATAATAATAATAATAATAATATTTTTTTTTAAATCTGACTAGGAATGTATATTATTTATCAGCATATCTTATAATGCAAGAGGATGCGATGTTGAATAAATATTATTTTATTTGTTTTATTTTGAGTACTTCATGCAATAATGTCACAATATTATTCAAAATATAACATGGAAAGAAAAATAGATGATAATGATAATGATAATAATAATAATAATAATAATAATAATAATAATAATAATAATTTTTAAAAAATCAGACTTGGAATGTATATTATTTAACTTGATAATACAAGATGACGCGATATTTGTATTATTTTGAGTACTTCATGCAATAATGTCACAATATTATTCAAAGTATAACATGGAAGGAAAAATAAACCACCAAGCCATGCTTGTCAGATCTTATTAGACCAATGTATTAACAATGTATTTAAAAAAAAAAAAATTTAAATTCAGGAGAACCCCACATTTCTTTGGTAAGAGAAAAACATTTAAGATAAACAAAGATCAAAAAAGCAAATGTAGGCTACACTATTCAGTGTAGCAACAATAATCCAAGCTTGAATGTGGGTACCCTGAAATATCTCTCTCCATTCAGGGGTGAAAATCTTCATTAACATGCTTGAATAGGCTGCATAATATTATAAGCTATTTCATGCTGTCGTGCTTCGCCTCTCCTCTCATGTTTAATTTGCTGCTGTTTGTGTTCTACTCTGTGCGAACACAAAGAGAATGAAAGTGCAGATGAGACTAGCCCTAAGCCAAACTGGAGAACATCAATAGGGAATATGAAGGATGTGCATGTAAAGACAATATGTTAAAAGCTTATCAGAACTCAACATAGGATTTTGCTCAATACTTGCTGATTTATTGAAAGGCTACAAACTACATATTTTAAAATATATTTATATTCTAAATTTAATAGGGCAGTCCATGGATCCTCAGGAACAACAGCACAATGTTAGTGTGATTTTTTTAATGTATAATATATTGCATTTCTATACAACAGCTCTGCTAAACAAAGTAAATAAAAACACCCTACACTCCATAATATTACATTTGTTTTAGTATATTCAATCCCAATCAAAATGAGTAGTTCCTCATCATGTAATATGCCACCATGTACAGGTCATTCTCAAAAAATTAGCATATTGTGATAAAAGTTCATTATTTTCCATAATGTAATGATAAAAATTAAACTTTCATATATTTGAGATTCATTGCACACCAACTGAAATATTTCAGGTCTTTTATTGATTTAATACTGATGATTTTGGCATACAGCTCATGAAAACCCAAAATTCCTATCTCAAAAAATTAGCATATCATGAAAAGGTTCTCTAAACGAGCTATTAACCTAATCATCTGAATCAACTAATTAACTCTAATCACCTGCAAAAGATTCCTGAGGCTTTTAAAAACTCCCAGCCTGGTTCATTACTCAAAACCGCAATCATGGGTAAGACTGCCGACCTGACTGCTGACACCCTCAAGCGAGAGGGTAAGAAACAGAAAGAAATTTCTGAACGAATAGACTGTTCCCAGAGTGTATCAAGGCACCTCAGTGGGAAGACTGTGGGAAGGAAAAAGTGTGGCAAAAAACGCTGCACAACGAGAAGAGGTGACCGGACCCTGAGGAAGATTGTGGAGAAGGACCGATTCCAGACCTTGGGGGACCTGCCGAAGCAGTGGACTGAGTCTGGAGTAGAAACATCCAGAGCCACCGTGCACAGGCGTCTGCAGGAAATGGGCTACAGGTGCCGCATTCCCCAGGTCAAGCCACTTTTGAACAAGAAACATTGGCAGAAGCGCCTGACCTGGGCTACAGAGAAGCAGCACTGGACTGTTGCTCAGTGGTCCAAAGTACTTTTTTCGGATGAAAGCAAATTTTGCATGTCATTCGGAAATCAAGGTTCCAGAGTCTGGAGGAAGACTGGGGAGAAGGAAATGCCAAAATGCCTGAAGTCCAGTGTCAAGTACCCACAGTCAGTGATGGTCTGGGGTGCCATGTCAGCTGCTGGTGTTGGTCCACTGTGTTTTATCAAGGGCAGGGTCAATGCAGCTAAGCTATCAGGAGATTTTGGAGCACTTCATGCTTCCATCTGGAGATGAAGATTTGGTTTTTCAGCACGACCTGGCACCTGCTCACAGTGCCAAAACCACTGGAAAATGGTTTACTGACCATGGTATTACGGTGCTCAATTGGCCTGCCAACTCTCCTGACCTGAACCCCATAGAGCAGCGGTTCCCAAACTTTATTACCTGCGCACCCCCTTCTATGTCCTGAACGGGTTTGTGCACCCCCAATACCCACTTAAAAAAAAAAAAAAAAAAAAATCTGTTTTATCGCCATATTAAGATTATATCATGGGCAAATAACCAGAAAACGAATGACAATAACAACATCAAAAAAGTTTCAATATAATGCAACAAAGCCACGCACAAGCTTCCACTTTAAGAGGATGTGACAGACACACGCTCAGCAACAGAAAGCACGGTTATTTTCAGCCGCGCACACTGTGAATGACAGCTCGTCAGTAAATGCGCGCTCTTTGCGGCCAAGCAGATTTGTTTCAGTTTTGAATTAACGTTAGTACCGATTCGGGGGCGGGTTGCTTGTGGGTTCATTAGCCTATTTTTCTTAATGAAAAACACAACAACACACAATGACAAACTCACTTACTTTTACATTTCACTTTGAAACCAAATCTTCTGAGATCATCTTGTCTTTTTTATTTATTTATTATTCTATGGAAAATCCCATTTAAAAAAAAAACGCCATTACATTTTTCCTCTCGCGCACCCCCTGGTGGCAGCTCGCGTACCCCTGGGGGTGCGCGCACCACACTTTGGGAATCCCTGCCATAGAGAATCTGTGGGACATTTTGAAGAGAAAGTTGAGAGACGCAAGACCCAACACTCTGGATGAGCTTAAGGCCGCTATCGAAGCATCCTGGGCCTCCATAACACCTCAGCAGTGCCTCAGGCTGATCGCCTCCATGCCACACCGCACTGAAGCAGTCATTTCTGCAAAAGGATTCCCGACCAAGTATTGAGTGCATAACTGAACGTAATTATTTGAAGGTTGACTTTTTAAAAAAATCAAAAACACTTTTCTTTCACTGGTTGGATAAAATATGCAAAAAAAATTTTGAGATAGGAATTTTGGGTTTTCATGAGCTGTATGCCAAAATCATCAGTATTAAAACAATAAAAGACCTGAAATATTTCAGTTGGTGTGCAATGAATCTAGAATATATGAAAGTTTAATTTTTATACACGTTGTGCACCTGCCTATAGGAGCATATTACTAACACATTCTTTAATGGTGCGCTATGCAACTTTCCGTCCACTAGAGGTTCACCTATTCTAAACAAAAGCGTAGTTTGATGATGCCAAGTTTGAGCGCAGTATCTTGGGACGTGGTCTTTACCTCACAGTCGGTGGAAAATAGGACTCGGGCAGAAATCATGTTCATGGATGCGGTTATTAACGTTACTGTAGTGTAAAGCAGAGCAGGGCCGAGAGTGGTGGAGCTGAGCACGGCCGCTGGAGCGATTGTTATAGAAACACACCAGTGGCGATTTCTTTAAGACTGCAAGGGAAGCTCGGCTTCCCTTATAATGTCACAAAATTAATGGTCAAATATGTACAATTATATTAACATTGTATTGACTAAAAATGCGTTAGAAAACGTTCATCTCAAAGACGAGTTCGTTCAGAATCAGTTACATATAGCAGGTCGGCTGACTCGATTTCCTTCTCATACATTCCCGCAGCGTCACAGTGCATTTCCCTATTGAAGCCCAGCGTCCATTGACTTCAATGGGGCTGCTTTGAACGTTTTTTTTCAGCGCTTCGAAACTAGACGGTCATTGGATAAACGCTGCGATTATGTCCCGCCCACGGACGCTCAGCGTCTCTGGGAGTGAATGGGGAGTGGGCTGGCCTGGACTCCGAGCTTCTGCGTGATGATTGGAGGGTCTGCATCTCCTTTTGACTGACAGCGATTCTGTACTATAAGGAATCACTGAAGCTATTCGCGCTCAGTCCCATCGCGAATTTCTCAAGTTCAGTCGAAATAAAAACTGCTGCAACATATTTCTTTGATATTTGCTTGGCGAAATTGTTTGATTTTCATCATACATTTCACACAATTATACACCACATTCCTTGTTTCAGTTTTACAGAGTTGAATATTTTTTTAGATCGTTTATTCATTCACAGGGTAAAAGACCATTTTCTTGAAAAGGAACGTAGGGCAGAATTTACTTTTAAATAAATAAGACAATTGGCCAAAAATGAGCTTCCCCTCTCTGACAGACCAGTAGCCGCCACTGAAACACACGATATCTAAGTGTATGCACACTATACTGTCCATGTCCAGAAAGGGAATAAAAACATCATCAGTAGTCCTTATATGACATCAGTTAGTTAATTAGAATCTCTTGAAGCATCGAAAATACATTTTAAAGAATAAAGATTCAAACGGTTATGAATCAGCGTATTGATTCATGATTCGGATCGCGTGTCAAACTGCCAAACTGCTGAAATCAGGTGATATTAGCGATCCAAATCATGAATCTATACACTGATTCACAACAGTTTGACTCTTTGTTTGAGGATTGAAAACAAAACTGGAAGAGAAGACAATGCTGAATAGTCGTAGTATTTGTGATTTTTGGACCTAAATGTATTTTCGATGCTTCAAGAGATTCTAATGAACTAACTGATGTCACATATGGACTACTGTGATGATGTTTTTATTCCCTTTCTGGACATGGACAGTATATTGTGCATAAACTTGCATACGCTATTGGACTAAATATAAAATTTCTTAAACTGTGTTCTGAAGATGAACGGATCCCTTACAGGTGTGGAACGACATTAGGGTGAGTCATTAAAGACATACAGTAGTTTTGGGTGAACTAACCCTTTAACTTTAGACCAGGTATTTGTCAATGGTGCAGCCAAAGTCTATTTCAGTTGCCTCAAAATAGCAACGTGCCAACAATGCGCCTAAACATACAGCGTTTTCAGACCAGCATGCCAACCACAACAGTGGGTTTTTTCACTGAAGTCTCAGTAGACACATCCCTTGAAACAGAGCATTCAAGCCAGAGGGCTAATATCGCCCATGGGCGCACAGATGGGCACAAATACATTTGCTATTTAAACAACATGGCACATTATGTGAAAACAAATGATAACTGCATCAGGATGAAACTAGCAAAAAACACTTGCCGCATTCCGCTGAGTGTATGATAGGGCCCAAGATGGCTCAGACAGAAAGGCAATTACTTTACATGCAATCTGCAAGCAATCACATCATTACCACATGGTGCAAGCTGATTGGCCTCTGCTGATCCTGGAGCCAATGAGATTGCTTGCTCAACATTTAAATAGTCTGGTTCATTGTTTGCTGTAAGATAGTTATGCAGCGTGTTATCAGAGGTCTTCTGAAACCCTCCACTTCCCTCAGCTCCACCTGTCTAGCTATGGGATTTTTGTATGACTATTCATAGAGCAGCATATCCTATATGCTATATATCTTATTCATACAGAAGCGGGTCTGTGTATCGATCAGCAGTACCAAGTCCGTATTTGATCTGCAGAAGCAGCGTCGCAGATCTGTTACATATGATCTGCTATCCAGGCTAAGAGACTGCATGACTGAAAACATCCGTTGCATAAGCGGTTAACCAGAATGTGTTAAAACATGGTTCAGCAGTTTACCGCAGGCGCAGGCAGAACACAAAAGAATAGGAAAAATCATCAGCAAAGTTTTAAATGGCACAGTGAGCAAGTACTGAACACAATCAAATATCAGTGTCATAGCTCCAAAAGCTAACAAAATATCCTTTATCTTATTCTTCAGTAATTGTTACTCTGATATAAGGAAAGTGTTATATTATCGCGACAGGTAGAGATAAACCCATGCTAGATATAGATCCAGGTTGCCAAAGAGCCAAATATGTAAGAATGATTGGCAAAACATTCATGCATTTAAGGGTTAAAGGGCAAAAGTAGACCAGAGTCACCAGACTGAAGATTCAGCTTCATGTTATATGTAATGTGGGAAAGTGGGTAAAAATAGAGTCTGTGTTTATGATTGCTAGGAAAATGGAATGTGCCCATTTAGGCAGGAGAGAAAAGCACTTACAGCGCAGCAGTAATATTGCCATGCTAATAATGGCAGTTAAACAATGGAAATCAATATGGGTTGAGGCACTGGATTGTTCATCAGGATTTAGTTACTTTGCATTTTCGACTTGTATATTAAGTGAGAATATTACAATTTGTGTTATGTAAAATTGTTACTGTTGTATTGCTAAAAAGCACAAAGTCGAAACAAAATTCATTCAGACGCCTTCAACGTTTCCTCACATTTATTAGTTTATTTAATAGGGCCCATACGCAGCACAAATGTTGTGCCAGAGTTAGCTAAATAGCTAATTTGCATCTGTTTATTGCATTCTGTTTATCACAGTTTATTCGCTATAATTTAGAAAATGGTAATAAAATATGACAAGAACTCAGAGTTAAACTGTGTCAGAACAAATTAATCTAGATGATGTCATTAATCTATAGATGACTTTTATAGAAAGGGATACAAAACATGGTCACGTAAAAGTGTCTGAATAATTTTGGTCCCAAATTTGTATCAATTTTACTGGTAGTCCATAATAATATTTGGGTATAATATGTCAGTTTGCTTTATTTTGCCATCCTCACTTACAAAAATGAACTATGGTGTCCTGCACCCACTAGTAAATAAATATATCTGGTTTCTAAATAATTTAGGGTTGGACTAAATATAGAGACCACAATTTTGAATCCATCCATCCATCCATATGAAAACACCACTGAAAATATGATTAATATACCTATATGACTCATGTTAAAGGATATTATGATGATAAACTTAACAATATCTTTAGAGGGTTGGATCACCCAAAAATGAAATTCTGTAATTACGGTAATTAAATACCCGGAGCTTAATGAATCAGCGTATTGATTCATGATTCGGATAGCATGTTAAACCGCCAAATTGCTGAAATCACGTGACTTTGGCGATCCGAATCATGAATCGATACACTGATTCATAACGGTTCGAAACTTCACGAAGCTGCATTTTAAAATTGGCCATCTATTCTTGTTATTTATGTTTTTTTTGTGCACAAAAACCAATGATGTCGCTTCATAGAATGATTGTAGAATCACTGTAGTGATATGGCCTTTGTAACGACATCTTTAGTGCCTTTTATGGGTCCTGAGAGAGGAAATTACATTAGGGTCGGAGGCCTTTCTAAACCATCGGATTTCAACAAAAATATCTTCATTTGTGTTCCGAAGATGAACGGAGGTCTTACAGGTGTCGAACGGCATGAGGTTAAGTAATTAATGACAGAATTTTCCTTTTTGGGTGAACTAACCCTTTAAAATGTCATGCATGACTGAGAATCAGTGTGGGATTTCACATGACTGACAAGTGGAGGCTTTTACTTTAATGAACAGTGGCTGGTCAACAGCTAATCTTAGTGATTCTGGTCCTGAGGTCTATATAACTTATTTTAGATAAACAGGCACCTGACTTGTAGGTGGAGTTCGTGTTATCGGTATTAGAGGAACGGTGAGGCTATTATGCTGATTTTGCAATAACCAAAACTGGTTAATATTTCTTATAGACAAGCCTTTACTCTTTAATAATCTTTAATAATCTTTAATCACGCTTCATATTCTTCCATATTGCTTTCTCTATATTTCTCTCTTTCACACTCAGAACAGAGGTCAAGGTGTCCTCCTCCCTCTAGCCAAGATGACCGCAATTGTATGACATCATTGCTAATGCCTCCAGCACGGACCACCAATTTATCATCCTTTGCGCTTTTCATTCACCTCCTGCTCACCTTACCTCTCCTTCTATGAGATGTACACTCACTCACAATTATCCTGCAAGGCTTCTCAGGGACCAGCTCTAACTCACTGTTCTGTGCTGGTCTACAGGTCAGTGGATCCCTACTGGTTTTGTTTATAGTACAAAACATTAAAATGTAGTCATTGGTTTATTAATGGTTAGCAGCAGCCAATAAATACATGGTTACAGCACAAAATACGTATTTATAAAAGTATTTATACTCACATAGTCATGAAAAGCTTTGGCTTCACTTGAGTGTTCACATGTTTCTCTTCTCTCAGGAGCAGCACAGTAGAGGTCCCAGAAAACACTGCGATAAAAGATGCACAATATCATATAAAAGACATTATAATTGTAGAATCACTGTAGAATCTGCAGTCTGAGAATGAATTAAAGCTCTATTTGGACAGGAATAGTTTTCCCTGAAATGTTTGTTTCACAGATGTACTTTGATTTTTGATCCTGTCAGAATCAAATATGTATTTTTCTTGCACAACATTGGTATAAATTACAGAGAATTTAAAAAAGCAAATACCATTCAGCTAACTTGGGAATCCTCTGAGAAATTGAATTAATTCCATTTACACTACCATTTACACTACCATTTACACTACCATTAAAAAATGTGGGGTCAGTAAGATTTTTATTTAAACTTGACATCTTTGCATTTGAAAGAAGCAAGATATTTATCATTTCACAAAATATTTCTGTTTCAAAAATAACTGCTGAATAAAATATCATGAAAAAAAAGACACCAATGCATTCAACATTGATAATAATATTGTCATTTTCAACACTGATAATTATA
Source organism: Pseudorasbora parva (assembly GCF_024679245.1). Classification (NCBI taxonomy): domain Eukaryota; kingdom Metazoa; phylum Chordata; class Actinopteri; order Cypriniformes; family Gobionidae; genus Pseudorasbora; species Pseudorasbora parva. The sequence continues at coordinate 27,026,569 of NC_090174.1, read as the reverse complement.
AGAAATTTTGTAATTTCTTCACCATATCAAAACTTTAATTGCATAATAAATCAAATAAAACATAAAATTGATGATGTCAGGTTAAAACACAAGAGTCTACAAAACTGCACCGTACTACGGAAGCTTATTGCATTCACTTGAGAAAAAAAAATCTACTCTGTTTTTCTGAATTAATGACTTAATTATCTCAGAATTATGAGATAATTTGTCATGAATATTTTTTTTTGCTCTGTTTTTCTGAATTAATGACTTAATTATCTCAGAATTATGAGATAATTTTTTCTTGAAAAAAAAATTGTTCTGTTTTTCTGAATTAATGAGATCCCTCAAAGTCCTGCCAAGAGCTCTATTTTAGCTGGATTGCATGGAAGTAAACATGTCCCGCCTTTCAAGTTTAATCCAGTTTTATTTTACTTTGGGTTTGAAGCATTGCTGCTGTCTTTATGTAATATAAATGGTATTGTTTTTAGTGTGTCAATTTTGTGCAGACACCTCAAGAATTTGCCTGTTTCTCCATATCAGACATGGTATGCTTTGCGAGCCCGGTCTCAATGAAAATGCGTATAAATAGTACAAGTGTGGAATCTTGTGGAATGTATAGGCCAAAATGAGTTTTGGTATGCATATGGTACACAGTTTTTCACGTGCTTATGATACGCACTTTATGGCGTATTATACGTACGAATCCCCCACCCTACCACCCCCAACCTACCCAAGAGCATGTCATATGCACGCCATAAAGAGTGTATCATATGCACGAGAAAGACTGTGTAGCACGATTTCACACTCGTACTATTGATACGCATTACTATGTGATCGTGTTAAGATGATGCATCTGAAATGCATTCAGGCTGGCTACGTGGTGACAAGAGACAATCAGGTAATTGTTGAAAATACTGGATCCCCATGGAGTGCAATAGCAATGTCAAGCAGATCATCAGAATGTTCATTTCTGCTGTCATGAGCTGTCTGCACAAAGTTGACGCACTAAAAACAATACAATTTTTATTACTTAAAGACAATGTCTCAAACCCAAAGTAAAATAAATCCAGATTAAATTTAAAAGGCGAGACATGTTTACTTCCATGCAATCCAGCTAAAATAGAGCTCTTGGCAGGACTTTGAGGGATCTCATTACCGGATTTTTCGGACTATAAGTCGCACTTTTTTTCATAGTTTGGCTGGTCCTGCGACTTATAGTCAGGTGCGACTTATATATCAAATTTAATTCATACTGACTGACAAGAATAAACATATAGCCGCGAGAATGCGCTCTATGCTGCTCCTGTAGCCTAATATTTACTTATAGACAACAACTTAGAAAGACTGAACACAAACAAAATGCCCCCATAAAGAAAATCTTATTCTGCAAAATACAAACAGCATGTAGTAAAACATGCAGCGGAGAACGATTCTCACAGCGTTCGTCTCGCGCGGCTGAGCCTCTCCCGGCAGAGAGTTCAAGCCTCTGTGGACTCGTTCCTTCAGCTCTGGCCATCTTGCTTACAGTCCGCAAGTAGATTTCTTTTTCTTCTTCATCACAATTAAAGTAACCTCTGTTTTTCGCCAGTCCCTTACAAGTTTCTCACTCACTTCAAACTTTCTTTCTTCTGCTCGGGTTATGCAGTGAAGCGGGCACGAGCGAGTGCACGCGAGCAGGTGCTCGCATGCGCGCGCGGGTGCTCGCGTGCTCGCATGCGCGCGGCTCCAGCTCTGCCCTAATGCGACTTATAGTCCAGTGCGACTTATATATGTTTTTTTCCGCGTCATGACGCATTTTTTGACTGATGCGACTTATACTCCGGAGCGACTTATAGTCCGGAAAATACGGTAATTCAGAAAAACAGACCAATATTTTTTTTCAAGAAAAAGTTCTCATAATTCTGAGATAATTAAGTCATTCATTCAGAAAAACAGAGTAGATTTTTTTTTCTCAAGTGAATGCAATACGCTTCCATACAGAACAGCCATGATCCTTATCATAATTAATTATTTTCCTTAATTCATATATTGTTTACTGTAAAATTATTATTTGTTTATTTTAACAGGATCGTTTTACATACATTCAGACAACATGATCCCCACAATGCCCATATCAACTAAATATCCCACAATATTACAGACTTTCCTATTCTAATAATTATAACTCAAACTTTTTTTCTTCAACTCAAAAACTAATTCCATTCAAATAGTGCTAAAGAAACATGTTCAAGCAGATATTCTTACCACCACCATGAGTGCAAAAACCCTGGCGGCTCCCCTAATGTTATGTTCTTCTCCCATCGGATCTGCCGAGTTAAACAGAGAACAAAAGAAGAGTTATAAAGATTCAGTGACAAGCCGACCTGTGCTCCCTTTGTGGTTTAAACATAATTAAGGGCAAATTCTGCCATGGAGAGCTGAACTTTGAGTCAAAAATGGTGCCCAGAATAAATTTGAGAGATAAAACAGTAGCTTGTGTCAGTGTGACAGTCTATGACTTCAGTCATTTATTCAGTTCAGTTCACCAATTGACACTTCTCTAAGCTCCATCCTCCTTGGTTGTTTACTTGGCATGCCAGTGGACAGAATTGGACATTTTCAAAGAAGTGGCAGCGTCTTATATTGTTGTATAATTTAGCATTAGAAGAGAGTGTTTTAATATATTCAAGCAATCAGGACTTCCATAGACTTAAAAAAAGCTTGTCTGATAATTTGGTGGATAGCAACAGTTGATAAGGTAGACTGGTCAGTAACAGGCTGGGCTTAGTGAAGGTCAGTTTATAAAGCTACATAAGCCTGGCCAATTCCAGTCCTGGAGGGCACTGTCCTGCATAGTTTAGCTCCAACCCTGATGAAATACAACTCAACCAGCTTATCAATGTCCTCAGGATTACTGGAAGGCTACAGGATGGTGAGTTTTATTAAGGTTTGAGGCTAAACTCTGTAGGACAGTGTCCCTGCAGGACTGAAATTGCCCACCCCTGGCCTAAAGTATACCTTGGTTTTTACATCGAAGCAAGGGTATGCGTTAGGGCTGTACGGTTAATAGAAATGAAACAGCACACGATTTGACAAGGTCAGGGAATTGTCATTTTTATGTGCAGATTGTCAGTGCAGCACGGCTTTGTGATCAATAGTAAATGCTGCTCCATCCAGCCAGAGGGCGCAGCAAATATGCCCTGCAGAAGTATGATAACGCACGTCGTTCCAGAAAAAATTCCTATAGGCATTAACTCAGTGTTGCGAAGTAGGCACCTTTAATACTATTGCTGTGGTCTGTTGTTCATATCCGTGGGTTGAAGTGACCCCAATAATGTGATATTTAGCCCTGCAACCTGTTAAACCCTGCAAAAAAAAAAAAAAAAACAACCTGTGAAGGCTTTTTTTCTACAGGAGGATCCCCCTGAAATCCCTGGGGCTAGTTTTGGGCTAGTTTTAATTAGCGATTGAATTGGTGGCAACCCTGATCATACTATCGCTGTAGCTGAATAAACAGAAGATTCAAAATGCTTTGATTAAACACAAATAATAAAGGTTAATCTAAATTCTTCAAGCCTTAAACAAGCCTTGGTCATTTTCATGATAACACCGTATACGTATACTTCAATGCTAATTGACGTAGCATTCATCACTGTATAGCAGGGGTCGCCAACTGGCGGACTCCGGTCCGGATCCGGACCGCGAGATGCATCCATCCGGACCGCGAAGCTGTTTGACACACTGAAATAACTAAATGCCAAATGCGATTTAAAATAAATAAATACATAATCACATTTATATCAGGCAGCTCAGTAGAACCGTTTTTCCTATGTTGCCACAGTTGCGTTGACAGTTAAAGGGTTCGCACACCGGACTGAAGCTCATGGGCGCGTCTCAGGATCTCACAGCGGACGCACACATTACGCGCGAGCTCAGTTTTGAATCGACTCCTGACAGAAGAACTTCACGATGAGTGTATCTCTTGTAGCACAAGGTGAGATCAGTATGTACATGGACGATTTAAGGGAAATATAATATAAATGTAATACATCGTGCAGCTCTTCTGTCAGAAGTCGATTCAAAACTGAGCTTGCGCGTATGTGAGCGTCCAGTGTGAGATCCTGAGACGCGCCCATGAGCTTCAGTCCGGTGTGCGGCTACGTTACTACACTCTAAAAACTAATTCAGAGGACCTTTAGTCATTACTTAAATATATATATTGTTGTGAAATAAAAAATCAAGTTCTGAGAAACTATTAGACTTTTTAATTATAATTGTTATTTTATTGAGTTGGGATGACACACAAATTATGCCTATTGATGAAATATACTATCATGACTTGTCAGAGTTTAACATTTTCAGTTAATCAAGAAACAATTTAATTTTAAGTTCTGTTAATGTAAAAAACAATTTGATGACGTGCAAACAGCTAGCCCACAGTTTCCGCTTGCAAGGCCATGCAACGAGACGAGTGAAGCATGTGGTGAATGGTAAGTAGTTTTATGCTTAATTACACATATTCGCATTCGCTCAGGATTCAGTTGGTGACAGCCTTCAGTGGTCGGCAACTGGCGGCCCGCGGGCCAAAAGTGGCCCGCCAGCGATAATATCTGGCCCGCGGCGCGCCCGCATCTGCCGAATCTGGCAGATTGTTTTGATAGCGGCTGGTTCTGAAATATATCTGTCAGTGTAACGGAGGCGAGTTAATGAGAACTGTGCAGGTAAACTCCCGTTATTTCAAGAGACGATCACTTCGTCTAGAGGCCAGTGGAAAGTTACGCAGCATTTAGTCTCATCGTTAGAGCGTCAGACTCCCGTGCTGAAAAGACCCGAGTTCGAGCCCCGCTCAGAGCGGGCAGTGCGAATTTATATCTACATTCAATCAATTTTGTCTTTAGTGATTTTGCCTTTAAAAAAATTACAGCAACGTTTCAGCAGTAATGTTTTATTTTAGGATAAATTCAGAGCTTTCAATTTGAAAAGTTCTGAAAGACATTCAAGAGTCTGTGGAATAGATCGCTAGACACGCCTCTGAAAGAGCCGTCATGAAATGTCTGGTATGATGACAAAACGAACAGTGAAATATTGAAACGTTTGATTATATCGCGGGGCGTCAGCACCAACACGTGAACAATAACAACTCAAATTCAGCTTCCTTTTTATCAAAAAATATTGACAAGAACCAGCAAAAAGGTGCCATGCTTCAACTTCGTTGCAGATTAGACACACCAGCTTTGCATTCACAAAACCAGGTAGGATGCATGCACAGATGTCTTCCCATTCTTATTGTATGCCCTGTTTTCGCTGTTAACTTTCCTCTTTAGACTCTTTGATAGTGCTATCTTAAATGTTAACATCACTCTGTACTTGGAGAGTTTAGCCTGTCTCCAAAACGCAAACGATTGCAAAAAAAATGCAGTTTACTACGTGAGGATGCCAAGGAATTATTCTGAGCTAAAAGTATGCTACATGACGTCAAATAAGTATTACAATAGGTTCCATGTGTAACAATCAAATTAAAATATATTTATAATTCACAATATGGAAAGTGGAAATAATAAAACATAGTTCGTTAAGAGCAATCAAACATGCCAATAATGGGCTTATTCAAATCCTCTTTTATGTTTTGACTTATTTTTATTTATTTATTTATTTATTAAATTATCCCTTGAATTCTGGCCGCCATCTAGTGGCAATTTTTTTTGGCCCGTGGCCAAATATACTTGTAACCAAATACTGAAATCTGTAAGTCCTTACTCTGAAATCTGCGCAGTGTTGATAGTAACGTTATAACTAGTCTGTGTACCGAGGAGGTAAAGTTAGCTAACCCATGTGTTTATTAGTTAAACACATGGGTTACAGCGGGGCTGGGCGATAAAACGACATGTCTCGAGATAGACATGTAATCAATAGGCTATTAATAAAAATGCGTTCGATAAAACGCTCGATATATATTTTTTATTTATTACATATACGTTATATTTTTCTTCGTCGGAATAAACGGGAGGCTGAGTGTGGCTAAAGATTTTTTCTCACGGTCATGACAGAAGAGCAAAAACATGGTAAGCCTGAATATCATTAGGAAATTTTTTTTTATCATTAATGGTGTCTGTTTATATTTAAAAAAATTGCCTCCTGGAAAACACAGGAAAAATTATTTTCTATAGGACAGGGCTCAACTTAATTATTAAGCTCATGTTACTTAGAAATGTGTTTTATTGTGGCCAAAAAACTTTTTCACCTAACTTAAAACATTATGTTGGATCAACTTAATTACTTGCATTCATGTAGAAAATTATTAAGTTCATGTTACTTAAAAATGCATTTTTATTGTGGCCTAAACTTCTTCACCTAACTTAAAACATTATGTTGGATCAACTTAATTACTTGCATTCATGTAGAAAATTATTAAGTTCATGTTACTTAAAAATGTGTTTTATTGTTGCATAAAAGGTAATTCACCATACTCAAAATATCGTTTAGAATTAATGTAATTCTGCCAGTAGTCTTAACATTAAAATTCTAGTGGAAAACGTTAACATATTTTTTTTTGTTGACCCAATGTTTTATTTTTTAGAGTGTATGCTCACTACATGTTTAGACGCGCATTGAAGAGACTGAAGAAAACGGCGCGCAAAACAGAGGCTGAATCAGAAATTGGCCCCTTAACCCTCATTCACTATTCCCTACGTTAGTCCACTATTACAGTTCACTTGAAGGAGTGAATGAAAACGAGTGCGTGAAGTCGGACAGCTCTTGTGTGTACATCGGCTGTACACCCGTTATTGCGGTGCAACATGTGAGTACACTCAAACATGTCCACTGTGGTTTCGGACGCCACTACAAATGGCTGTCCCCTCAAATAATGCCCTATTTAGAGTATAGGGGCGATTTCTGATTCAGCCATACACATTTTAAAGACCCCTTTATCCTCAGCAGTCTGAGGTAAGGGCGCAGAAAATAAATGAGCCAATTTCTCACATGCACTGAAGTTCAGACAATGTAGCTATATTCACTTTTTTATTATTATTATTTTTATTTTTTTTGGAACAAGGAATGTTTATGCTTCCATTCCATCTTTAAGTTCAACTCAGCTCAGCCTTTTGAGAGGTTATTTACGTTTTTCTGGATTTAAAGGAACAGTTGAAATAAAGAGATAAAATATTTTGTGGACTTTTTCATTTTTCCAACACTGGTGGCACCTTATTTTTTGCCTGTTTGTGTTTCTGGATGATATTGCTAATGATTTTTTACCAGTGCAATTTGAAGCACAGAGAGAGCAGTGCTGAAGATAGTCTTTACCTAACTAAATGTAGGCTATACATGTGAATGAACATAAAATTATGAGATTTCTGTTTTGTTTTTTAACCAGGAGGGTTTGTGTTCATTGATTGTTACTGTTTATCTCAGTTCAGCAGAAAAAGCACTTTAGTTGCTAGTAATGTTGAAATTAATGTATTTTCAGTGCAGATTTAGAGATGAAGGCATTTTTTCATTCATCATATTTTTGTCAGACATGGCTACTGGTTGAATTAGATATTTTGTACCAATGCAAACAGAATAACCTCAAAATTAAATACATTTTTTGAAGGATTACCTATGTTTGCTTTAAAAAAATGAAAAGACATACTTTATCTATATGAGAACATATTATATTTTGTTCAATAAAGACATTTTAATCTACACTAATTTCTTTAGTCTGGCAAAAAGACATCGATTCATGTTTTTAGGTATATAACTGTCCGGACCTCGGCCGGTGAGAAGGTTTTTTTTCTGGACCCCAAGCTATTTTAGTTGAAGACCCCTGCTGTATAGAATACTATGAAATACCAGTAATGTGTTGCATGTCTTATATCTTAGGCTACATCAGAAGGATGCTTTCAAACACTCGACTGATATTACGCAGTGAGTTTGGAGTAAAAACATGTTATTAAATGTTGTCTTTTGTTGGACAAAAGCTTCTCATGTTTGGAAAGATGTTTTGCCCCACGTTGCGTTTTCAAATGCACGAGAAACGACAGTGCTTTCAGATGGAGCAGCATTTACTACTGATCAAAGAGCCGCTTCACTAACAAGCTGCGCATAAAATAAAATACAAATGGCAGCCTTTGTGATTTCATAATCGCAATAAACCAAACCGGTTTCAGCGCGATTGGAGGTTATCTCCAATTAATCGTGCAGCACTAGTTTGCGTACAGTGCATGTGATGCAAATATCATTATCAGCATATTACGTGCATTATATACATGCACAGTCAGAATTTTCTAACCGCACAATGTACGCTCAGCTTATCCACAAGGTGTCAATATGGCATAGCCCATTATTTCACAGTTGAAAAAGAAAGACTGAATAAGATGCAACAACAACAAACTCCTGGAGATGGCAACAATCCGAGGTAGGGGACTCATCTTGCATGACTTTTTTTGTGAAAAACTCAAATTTGTGACCTAGCCCTTTGACTAAATTAAGAAAATTACTTGACTTTGACTTGAGAACCAATGACTTGGCTTTGAACAGCATGACGTAATGACCATTACAACTATAATAATTTTAATTTGTAATGTTTTTTTTTTTTTTTTTAATAATTGCAACATCAATTGATAAAATGTAAGTCATGGAACCCCCGGCACCGCTGATCAGAGTGTGGTTTCATGATGCTGAGTGACTCAAATACATTTTTTTTCACATTTCTGGAGAGAAATAGTGCAGACACTAAACAATAATGAAACTTTCGAGTGCACATGTGTCGAGCATCTTTGTTTGTGCATGCTATCAAACGGAGTATACTTTGAAAGGCTGTGCATTTGTCTGTTGCAGATGCGCTTAAACATTCACATGAAAACCGAAGTATGCTTTAGGCTTCCGCACATCCTTCTCCTTTCTCATCCTTAACTCTCTCAAAAGACTAAACAGGAACAGAAAAGACCATCCATCTCGATGAGATCATCAGTTTTAGTCACAGAGTGATGGGCTTACAGACATTAAAGCGCTGACGACAGCTGCCATAAACAACACGGGTGTGCCCAACATTATCTCAATGCATTGCTACGAGAGCCACTGCTATTTTTGGGTTCGAGTCCAGCGGGAACTGGTTACATGAGCAGGGTGGCAAAAGACAGGAGTCGCAAAGGAAACCGGCCACAATGGACGGGGCGGGTGGCTTAGTCATAGAGGCTGGATTGAGTCACGACAGCGATGTCTGGCTTGTTGATTTTCACGTCTGAGTGGTGGGCCAGCCTTTGTGCTTTTACATCTGTGATTGTGCCAGCCTCGTTCTGTCTTCCCTCCTCTCGCTTTGTTCCAGTATTTATCTGATCCATTGTCATTCGCAAATATTTACTTGACTCGTCTGCATCTCCATTTACTTTTACTGTTCAAGATTGTATCTTGTCAGCGATCATGTCATCAGTAAATGAGCTGTCGTGGACATGGATACAAACATATCTTTCCCATGAAAACAGTTTGAGTGTCTCTGTTACAGACCCTTATACAGACCCTTCAGAAGGGATTTAAAACATATTGCTTGCTGTCTGATGAATTGTGACTTCAAGGCAAACAGGTCTCAAAGTGTCCACTCTTTGTTCTGGGTCAACCAAAGGCCTTTCAAAACTAGCTATTTCTAACTAAAACTTCATGTTTGAAGATAAACAACGTTCATTTAGAGAGCAGAGCAAGCGAACACAGTCCTTATGAGAATCCATGTAAATAAGCTTAAAATCCCCCGCTGTATCTCCATGAGACAGTGACATTAAACAGAAAGCTTTTGCCCAGTTTCTCGTGCCAGTGTGCTTTTGTATCCAGTGTAATTAAATTAAGCGGGGATCAGAGAACAGTCGGAGTCCCATATGAGCCGTTTACTGCTAATGTAAGCCTACATGTAAATATTATCTCCTCAAAAGTACATCACCTTGAATTGATCACCTTATTCACAGAAAAGGTCTTAGTTAAAATGTAAATAACTGGTTCGCTCACCTCTGACAGGAAGGTCTGTGCGGATTTCTGAGCTCCCACATGTAGCAGATATTCATACACATACAGAGCTAACCTGCAGAGACAGAAAATTAAGTAGATATGAGGAAACCTACTTTAGTTAAAGTATCATGTCACATACAGTAAAATATCCTTCAGGATGCCGTTATCTTAGGTCCTGTTCCAATGGCTAAAATAGTTTCTAAAATAGTTAATGACAAATAATGCCTTCTCTAAAGTGGCAAAATTACCTTGAAAGTCATCATTAACATATTTTCATGTTCCAAACCCATATAAGAAAAGTTACAAAGCTCTTTATAAAGCTGCTGTCACTTTAAGGCCAAATGCACGGATCCAATACAGTGATACACAACTGATATTCTCTTTACTCTTCTCTTTCTCCCAGATGTTTATATTTTAAATATTTTATAAGACATGCATCAAGTGTATGCCAACTAAACTAATCTTTTTTTTTAACTGAAACATACTTTCAAAGTATGGCTATGGGTGCACACACTTGTGCCTAAGAACCGTCTTCTTCCATTTTGCTATGAACTGATCAGTGTTCAAAAATTTTGGGGGGAAATGTATATGACCCTATAAGAGAGATTACTGATAGACTGTCTGCAACAACAGCAAAACAACTTTTTAAAAATTAAAAAAATCCACCGACTTTCAGAGTTGCTACAGAAACGACTTTCGACCTAGATAGAAATGTAGCGGAGTAATAAGTATGATATTTGTCTTTCAAATTTAGTGAAGTAAAAGTCATAAGTTTCCAGAAAAAATAATACTCAAGTAAAGTACAGATACTCAAAAAGTGTACTTACGTACAATAGTCAAGTAAATGCACTTAGTTACTGTCCACCTCTGTCTATAATATGACTTCAGAAGTATGTAGTCATAAGAATGAATGTTATGGTAGTTGTTATGGTGCTTTTTTTGTCATGTCATTTTTGGCCCTTACTTTTTGATTCACTTTCATTTACATGGAGTAAAACAAAATATGTGAACATCCTGACACATATTTTTTGGATACTCTATGCTTTTGATTGAACCCAAATTTATTTGTTTCCTCTCGTATGGTTAAGCAACCCATATGTGAATTAAATAAGGCAACTCAAGTCCTAGTTTGGAGATCATAATTAAGACAAAATTTGGGCAAACACAGAGTTCACAGAGAGTTCAGTCTTCCATTAATCTTCAGTTCACTATTTCACTTTTACAATCTGACATGGAATTTTGAAGAGTTCCGTATCTCTGTGATAACATTTGGTTTTTGTATTGGTGAAAGTTCATTGTAATAAAGCAGAGGATTTTCATATTGAATTTTTTTTTAGTATCCTCTATGAATGTGTGATGGAACCTGAGTCAGCATAGTCCAGCAGCATCCTATTAAATTTTATCATTTCAGGCACAGTCAAATCTAATTATATTTCACATGCATGCAGATGAAGTATTCCCTCTCCTGCTTGTTTCTGCAGACACAACACTTGATGCACCGAATGACCTCCAAATGTTCAGATAATGAGCATTCACTCACACAAAACAAAAATAAAAAATATATGATGGACATTCACTACAATGTATAAGACAGTGTTTGCTCAAGAGAAGAAAGTACTGACAGTGACAGTTTGTATTTCCACAGCATGAAGGTAAGCTCCTAAATTATTATGGATTCCTGAATTAACTGCTCATTTTAAAATCTTCCTGTTCTACTGACATTTATTATGACAAGTAAATCCACTTCACCAGCTAATTACTCTTCCGACAGCAATACCATAGAAATATACACACTAAAAAAAATGCTGTAAAAATTACGGTAACATACTGTTTTACATAAAAACAATAATGTGCTGTAGAAAACAATGCTTTCTGGCAATATTTTTCATGATAAGAAACTGCTGTTAATTTACTGCCCATTTTCAAAAGTAATCTACTGTATTTCTGTATTACGGTTTTGTACTGTAGTACACAATGCATTGAGAGATGGAGCATTTTTTAATCAATAGCATAATGCTGAATGGTAGCCTGACAAGCTAGACCCACATCAAGATGTTTGGTCTGGAAACTCACCATTGACAGGGCTCAATCCGAGGGGCGGGATAAATAGGATAGGATAGCGTAGTGCTACAACCAACCAGAGCAACCAAGGTGAAACGGAGCTCGTTGATAGATTAAACATTTGCCATTCGTCATACGAAATTCGTCATCAGAAGAGCAGACATAAACTGAATGCGCACTGCTGGATTTTTGTAACCGCACATACTTTATACGCCCAGGTTGCACATGCGCATTTAATTGCTGTATTTACATGGGTTGTAACTTGTGATGAGAGATTGCTCAACTGCGCATCATCGAACACCTGTGTGTGTACGAGTCAAAAGTAGCGTACTTTGCAAGGCTGTGCATTCGACTGTGCACATACGCTCGCGTATGCATAAAAAAACGTCTCGGGTTACTATTGTAACCCTTGTTCCCTGAGAGGGAACGAGACACTGCGTCGTCGAGTGACGACACTCTGGGAACGCCCCCAGCGTGACGGCTCTGAAGTATGAATGAAATCAGCCACCAATCCGATTGGTGCAACGTCGTGACGTAACCGGCGACGGCGTACGCGGAAGCTATAAGAAGGCGCCGCCCCAAACAACAGACAGCCTTTGCGATGAAGCGAGCGCTCTACGTGTAGGTGTGGCGACGAGACGCAGTGTCTCGTTCCCTCTCAGGGAACAAGGGTTACAATAGTAACCCGAGACGTTCCCTATATCGAGGGAACTCAACACTGCGTCGTCGAGTGACGACACTCTGGGAACGTCAATACCCACTATGCCACACCGAGACACGCCCATCCTGGTGTGAAACTGGAACCCAGGCACACTCAGGACGCAAGCACTCTAGCACCCGGCGTAGCCGGGAGGTCCAGCTTATAAAATCTTATAAAGGTGTGTGGATTAGCCCAACCCGCCGCCTCACAAATCTCAATAAGTGAGGCTCCCGAAAGGAGGGCCACCGAGGAGGCCAAGCCCCTCGTAGAGTGAGCCCTCACGGCCATGGGTGAAGGCATATTGCGCACCCGATAAGCCGTGGCTATCGCCTGCACGATCCAGTTACTAATAGTCTGTCTCGCCGCAGGCAACCCTTTCTTCGGGGGGCCAAAGCACACCAGAAGCTGGTCCGATTTCCTCCATTGAGCTGACCTGTCTAGATAGACCCTCAATGCCCTAACCGGGCAGAGCAGGTGCAGCCTAGCTTCCTCTGCCGTCGCGTGAGGCGGAGGATGAAAAGCCTGAAGAAATACCGACCCCATCCCTGAAGAAGGGACCTTGGGCACGTAGCCCGGTCTGGGATGCAAGATAGCCTTCACCCCGCCCGGGGCAAACTCCAAGCAAGTAGGCGTGACCGCCAACGCCTGGAGGTCCCCCACTCTCCTCAGAGAAGTGATGGCGAGGAGAAATGCTACCTTCAGGGTCAGATTTCTCGCCTCAGCCGACTCCAATGGTTCGAAGGGGGCCTCAGCCAACCCCTCCAGAACCACTGCCAGGTCCCAAGCCGGGACTCTGGGATGAGCCGCAGGCCTCAATCTCCTAGCCCCACGGAGAAAACGCACAACCAAGTGGTGTCTACCCAAAGGGCCCCCTTCCAAAGGCGAGTGGAAAGCCCCTATGGCTGCCACATACACCTTCAGAGTGGATGGGGTCAAACCAGCGGAGAAACGGTCTTGGAGGAACTCCAGTACTGAAGCGATAGCGCAGTCAACTGGGTTCACCCCCCTTTCTCTACACCAGCTAGTAAAGACATTCCACTTTAGGCTATACAGTTTCCTCGTAGAGGGAGCCCTAGAGCTGAGAATGGTCTCAACGACCTCTTGTGGCAGACCCCCCTCTAGGTACTGTGCCCCCTCAGAGGCCAGACCCAGAGGTTCCACAACTCTGGCCTGGGGTGGAAAATCACACCCCCTGCCTGAGACAGCAAATCCCTCCTCAGAGGGACCTGCCACGGGGTCCCGTCTAGAAGTGCCACAATGTCGGAGAACCAAGCTCGGGACGGCCACCGGGGTGCCACTAATAGGAGGCTGATGCCCTCCCGGCGGACTCGCTCTAGAACTCCCGGGAGCAGAATGATCGGGGGAAATGCGTACAGACGCTGCCTCGGCCACGTCTGTGTCATGGCATCCAGCCCTAACGGGGCCGGAGGCCTGAGGCTGAACCACAGTGGGCAGTGGGTCGTTTCTACGGAAGCAAACAGATCCACTTCCACTGGGCCGAACCTCTCGCACATGGCCTCCACCACCTCTGGATGGAGCCGCCACTCCCCGGGCCTCAGCCCCTGCCTCGACAGGACATCCGCTCCCTGGTTCTGGTCCCCTGGGACATACATCGCTCTGAGAGACGACAGTTTCCCCTGGGACCACAGGAGGATCTGAAGCGCCAACTTGCATAGTGGGCGTGACCTCAGACCCCCCTGGTGATTGAGATACGATACCACCGACGTATTGTCGGATCGTATCAGGACATGGTGGCCGTGAAGGTCTGGGAGAAAGCTCCTCAAAGCTTTGTAAACCGCCAACATTTCCAAGCAATTTATGTGCCAGGAGGAATGTTGGGGTCCCCACGAACCCCTCATGAACCGGCCTTCCATGACCGCGCCCCAGCCCGTGAGGGAGGCGTCTGTTGAAAGGATCTTCCTGCAACATAACGCTCCTAACACAGGCCCCTGGGACAGGAACCTCGGATCCTTCCATATAACGAGGGAACGAAGGCATCTGCGCGTTACCCTGATCATACGGAAAGGTTTTCCCCTCGAGGAAAACCCCTTGGTTCCTAGCCACCACTGGAGGGGCCTCATGTATAGCAGACCCAAGGGAATTACGTTGGATGCTGCTGCCATGAGTCCCAGCAGTCTCTGAAACTGCTTCACAGTGCGGCTGTGGCCTAGCTTCACCCTTGAGACCTCCGCCAGTATAGAACCCACCCGTGCGGGAGACATGCTCGCTCGCATCGAGGTTGAGTCCCATACCACCCCGAGGAACGTAGTCCTCTGGGCGGGTATCAACACGCTCTTGGCCGTGTTCAGTCTCAGCCCCAAGCACCTGAGATGGGCTAAAACGACATCTCGATGCCGAATCGCCATCTCGCGCGACTTTGCCATAATGAGCCAGTCGTCGATGTAATTCAGCACACGGATGCCCTGCAGCCTCATAGGGGCCAGAGCTGCATCCATGCACTTCGTGAAGGTGCGAGGGGAAAGAGCTAGACCGAAAGGAAGCACCCGATATTGGTACGCTTCGCCCCCGAAAGCGAACCTCAGGAACTTCCTGTGGGCAGGAAGGATGGAGACATGAAAGTATGCGTCCTTTAGATCTATCGTGACGAACCAGTCCTCGAACTGGATCAGATTCACGATCATTTGAATTGTGAGCATCTTGAACCTGAATCTCCTCAGAGACCGATTCAAGTACCTCAGATCTAATATTGGACGCAAGCCTCCACCCTTTTTGGGAACAATGAAATAACGGCTGTAAAAGCCCGACTCCCTGTCTGGCGGAGGGATCTTTTCTATCGCCCCCTTGACCAGCAGAGACTGTACTTCTTGTTCCATAACCTGCCTCTGGGCCGGGGGGACCACAGTCCAGACCACCCCGCTGAACTTCGGTGGTGGAACTCTGAACTGCAATCTGTACCCCCTTCCCACTGTACTCAGGACCCAAGCAGAAATATTCGGGAGGCACATCCATGCGCCGATATATTCTACTAGGGGAACCAGCCTCTCGAGGCTGGTCTCTGGTACCCACCGAACCCCCTGCCCGACCCCCTGAAGCGGCCACCCGGCAGAGCTTAGTCGGGGAGGATTTTCGGTGTGCGCACGCATTCGCTGCCCCGCCGCAGGTCGATTTCGAGGCGGCTGGGACAGCGCACGTACGCGGGAAAACGATGAGGCCCGAAGCGTTGTTAACGGCGGGAACACAACATCGATTTCCCCAGAGCTGCGGGCTCGGAACGACCTCGGTCGTCCGCCCCCGGGAGGGCCAGCTCTGAGCGGTCCCGCCGCAGCTAGGACCGCTTGCCAGAAGCCTTCTTCGCCTGAAGGACTTCCCTCAAGTCGCCCTTCGGCTTAGAAGACTTCTGACGAGAACGTCGCCTCCTTTGCCAGGCTCCCTCGGGAGGGGCGCGGGAAGCGACGCTCTCCTTTTGCGCCTGTCTGTGGGCGCTGGTGGAGGGCCGGGACTGGCCACCAGAGACCTCCCTGCTGGCTACAGGAGGCCCCTGGCGGCGAGGGAGATACTGCCGGAAAGCCGCCGACTGTTTCCTCACCTCCTGGAATCTCTCGACAACGCTATTGACTGCGTCGCCGAAGAGACCCACAGGAGCTATCGGGGAATCCAGAAGGAAGGATTTCTCCTTCTCCTTCATCCCCGACAGATTTAACCACAGGTGCCTCTCCACGCACACCATGCCAGCCATAGAGCGGCCGATAGCACGGGCCGTCTCTTTGGTGACGCGGAGAGACAAGTCGGTAGCCTTCCGCAGCTCTGTAATATCGTCCGGAGACGGACCCTCTCCCTCATCGAGCTCTTTGAGGAGCTCAGCTTGGTATGCCTGCAGTACCGCCATGGTGTGCAGGCAACTACCAGCTCTCCCGGCCGCTCGATAAGCCCTGCCCACCAGGGACGACGTGTCCCTGCATGGCTTGGTGGGCAGGACAGGGGCTTTCAGGGACGCTGCTGCCTCGGGAGACAGATAGCTCGCTAGTGCCTCCTCGACGCGAGGCAGCGTCCCATAACCGGACTCAGCCGCACCCACGACACACCCGAAGTCAAGAACTGGGGGTGTCGATAGGCGCGACGAGTATGGTTTTCCCCATGATTTGCACAACTCATTGTGCAAATCCGGGAAAAACGGCAAGCCCCTGCGTGGCGGCTGAGCACGCTTTTTGAAGAAGCGTCCATCCAACCTGCTCACAGGCTGGACTTCCACCTCTTCCTGTGGCCAGTCAATACTAAGTTTGGCCACAGCACGTGTCAGCACGTCCACCAGCTCTTCTTGAGCGGGAGAGTGAAGAGGTGAATTCACCTGCACTCCGCCCGCCTCCAGGCTGAACTGATCTGATCCCTCGGAATCAGACAGCATCAGCACTGGGTTATCGACCTCGTGGGAAGAAGCCGCAGCGCGGGCTTCCTCACGAGGCGGAAGAGCGTCTGAATCATCGGACGAGGATTGGGAAGATGCCTCAGCATGCCCGCCTCCCGTCGCGAGATCCAGTTGTGAGCCCCAGGATCTACGCCGCCGCGCTGCCTCAACAGACGCGGGACCAGACCCACGGGGCTCGCGAGCCTGACCGCCTTCGGTGAAGACGGCCAGCCGTGAGCGCAGCACCCGGAGCGGCAGCCTCTCACACTCGCTGCAGGCGGCACCCTCAAGCGCCGTCTGAGCGTGCTGCGCTCCGAGACACTGCACACACAGCTGGTGTGTGTCCGAGCCCGTAATGAAGCGCGGGCACGGATGAACACACCTTCTAAACTGCTCGCTTGCCATGCTTTCTCAGAGAGGGACTGATAATTCAGACAGACAACAGTAAATAGACAAACAATATTCACACAGAGCGCCTCGCTGAAGAGCAAAGACTGTCTGTTGTTTGGGGCGGCGCCTTCTTATAGCTTCCGCGTACGCCGTCGCCGGTTACGTCACGACGTTGCACCAATCGGATTGGTGGCTGATTTCATTCATACTTCAGAGCCGTCACGCTGGGGGCGTTCCCAGAGTGTCGTCACTCGACGACGCAGTGTTGAGTTCCCTCGATATAGGGAACAAGTATATTTTCAGCTTAAAGCGTTAGTTCACCCAAAAAGAAAAATGATCTCATTATTATTACTCACCCTCATGTCATTAGACACCCGTAAGACCTTCGTTAATCTTCGAAACACAAAATGATATATTTTAGTTTATAGCTGATGGCTGAGAAAGGCTTCAGATAGGCCTTCATTGACATTCAGTACATTTTTTACTCACTCGACCCATAGAGGCACTAAAAACGTCGTTACAAAGTCCATTTCACTGCAGTGGCTGTACAGTTATGTTACTAAGCGACGAGAATAGTTTTTGTGCGCAAAAAAAACCAAATAACTACTTTATCCACCAAGTTATTGTCTTCCGCGTATGCCTCGGACGTGAACTCACGAAGCATCACGACGCATGCGCGAGAATATGATGCAGTCCGCTGTTTGGACACGTGACCCAGAAGTGAGGAAGTTTGTTTACAAGCAGAAGAAAGGAAAACCCGCCATATCTAAGCTGTTGAATTCTACACTGATTGTGCTTTAGTTCTTGGCTTAGTGGTCAAAATGGGGCAGCTAAAGAGTCCATTTCCTGGATGCCCGAACCGTGAGAATCAACCAACGTAAACGTAAAAGTGCTTTATCAAATCCGAGAAATGAAAGGCTTAAATTTCACTATTTCCCATGGAATGATACTGAACACTAGCCTGACAAGCCAGACCCACATCAAGATGTTTTGTCTGGAAACTCACCATAGACAGGGCTCAATCTGAGGGGCGGGATAAACGGTTGTCTTTCAAACTCCCTCTGCACGCGATAGGATAGCGCTACACCAACCAGAGCAACGAAGGTGAAACAGAGCTCGCTGACAGATTAAACATTCACGTATCCGGTCGGCTAAACTCCAAACACATCGTTTTTTTCCGGAAAGACTCGGTACAGCCCATATTTCTTTTATAAATATAATAAAACTAAAGACTTTTTGGAGATATGAAGGATGCGATACTACTCTATAGGTACTCAAGACATGAGATTGACTGAAACTGAGTGTTTCACCCCCCCCTTTAATTTCTACTGCTTGTTACACTTTTGCGGGAACCAATCGCATACTGGCTGAGTGATTCAAATAATGCTTGTTGATCACGTCTCTTGTGCAGTAGAAAATACTGAGCAGACTCCCCAGACCAATGTTTTTTTTTTTAAATTGAGCTTGGTCTGCTGATAGCCAGGCAAGCTATTGGTTGTTATGGTGTTCTGAATGTTAGGCATTGCTTTGTGTTCCTGGGTAGTTGCTAAGTAGTACTGGTTATAGTCAGAAGTCCTCGTCCCTCAAAGTCTACACCAGTTTTTCACTGTTTCATCATCTGCCTGGTGAATATCACATTGACAAGAGTAAAGTTGCTTTAAAAAACACTAATTCGATACACTTATTCATAACGATTTGAAGCTTTACAAAGTGGTGTTTTGAAATCAGCCATCACTACACAAGTTGTTATTTAGTCTTTCTTTTTGCACACAAAAACTATTCTCATTGATTCATAAAATTATTGTAGAACCACTGTAGTGAGATGGGCTTTGTAACAACATATTTAGTGCCTTTCATGGATCTTGGGATAGGAAATTACATTTGGTATCAATAAAGGCCTTTCTGAGCCAATAGCTTTCAACAAAAATATCTTCATTCATGTTCCGAAGAAGAACAGAGGGTGTCGAACATGAGGGTGAGTAATTAATGACTGAATTAATGAAGTTTTGGGTGAACTAACCCTTTAAATGGCATCACGCTGAAAAGTTACACTCAGTCAGCTTTTACAGCCTCATTTTGCTCATAATTGTGTCTTATAAGCTATTCTATCTCAAACATTCTGGGAAAATGTTTTGAGATAAAAACAGAAAGAGTTGTCAGAAGCTTAGTGATGGTGATGTTGAAGTCAAGTGACCACATCTGTTTATAGCCTACCTTTAACTTTTTAGTTCCAACGACTGCATCTTAAGCTTCAAAATGAATAAAAGCTGTTTTCATCTGTGATAATTATCTTGATGGACAAAGCACACTCTAAATAATGCTGGGTTAAGACTGTTGGGTAATTTTTGTTGGTTTATTTGATCACATTTTAAACACAATTGGGTAGTTTCAAATATCCAGTCGTTGGGTTAAACGGTTAAACCTGCTGGGTCGCTTGGTTGATTCTACCCAGCGTTTGGTTGTTTCACGTGCTTCCCGCCTTGATTCGTTTAAATTCGCTCCCAAACTGTCATTTTGAAAGGACAATAGATAAGTTCATATATTTTCATTAATCATCATTTTAATTAGCACAATTATAGGTTTTTTTCTTCTTCGCGGCAACAATTCTTAAGCTTACTTGTTAAGACGACAAAAGTTTTACCTCAGAATCCGATGCAATGTACTGACTCGTGTTAGTTTAGGTAACGTAACGTTAACGTTAGACATGTGAGACGATAGATACAGTTTGTGATTACACAGAACCATGATCGCCTTACGAAAATTAAAAATGGTTGTATGTCACAAGTTACCGGTACTTCGGTAACTTACCAAGTAACGTTACATACTGAAATGTTAAAAATGTGACGATAGTATCTGTATAGCATCGACTCACATTCGGATTCACAATACATTCACATATGTATTAAATACTATTTAAATATTAACGTTACTCTTCCATGTTTTGCGTCTCTGTGTGAATGGGGGGGGGGGGGGGGGCGTGTCATATCATAAACACAGACCCTGCGTCCCAATTCGCATACTATCCATCCTAAATAGTATTCGAAAATAGAATTAGTATGTCCCAAATCGTAGTATGTTGAAAAGAGTATTCCAAAGATTCCCGGATGGTTTACTATTTCCGGTCCGAATTCACAGTATGGATCGATGGGCACTCTAACGGCTGATATTGCCCACAACCCATTGCGAGTTGGACGAGGATTCGATTAGAACTACAAACGCGGATAAAAAGCGTTAAAAAAACTACAAACATGACGGATGTGCGAGTTCGACGGTTAAGTAGAGAAGTTTAGATAAAGGGGTTTGAGTGACCAACTATCAGTATTTAACCTGACAAAAATATATTTATTCAGTGTTGTCCACATTATATTTCACCTGCAGCAGCATTGAGAACTTTTGAAATGACACGTTTGGCCATTAACTTTTAAATGCATCATTATATTTAAACTGTAAATACATGAGGAGAGTCTCTGCATTAAAGACCCACAAAGCAGATCAACGAGCTGCTACATTTCTCTCCGATACGGTAGGAGATTAAACTGAATGTGAAGGATTTGAACTGTGACGATTCTGACGATGATTGACAGGGCAGATAAACGGTGATGGGATGCACGTAACTAAGCGACAGAGTCCGTTAAAGATGGCGAAGTAGTATGTCCCGAAGCTTGCATACTTTTCTGCTACACACTCAAAAGTATATACTTTTTCTACACAAAAAGAGTACATACTTTTAGGACGTAGTATAAGTAGGCGAATTGGGACGCAGAGACTCAAAAGTCATGGCAACCCGTCAAAATAAAAGTTCGATTTAAACGTGAATACATTGACAGAATATATTAGGTTTGTAGTTGTCATTGTTGCCAATTTTAACACATTTGTGTATTGTACCATTTGTCAAGCAATACAAATGATTGACTAAAGTCTAAACATGCATTCTTCATTTGTTCTTTCATGATTGTCTAGTTTTACAGTAGGCTAATGCACAGGAGATTTTTTAAGAACACAACCCAGCAAGAATAACCCAGAATAGCAAATCCATTAATGGTAAAAAATTGACTACATTTTGGGTTTTCTCAACAGCCCAGCCTGCTGGGTTAAAATGCCACTGCGTTAATTTAACCCAGCATGTGTTCTGTCCAATATTTACCCAACGCTGGGTTGCCAATTGGGTTGTTTTTAACCCAGCCATTTTTAGAGTGTAAGTATCAAACTTCTGTTGAACTTTTATCGATAATCTAAAAGCCTATGGGACAATCCTAATGGGTTTTTATCAAGGGAAGTGTGATGCCAGTTGGTGTACAATGTGGTCATTCCTGTGGTCACTCTATAGACCCTTTTACAGCCCACGTGATCAAAGAGTTGCGTGCGCATTTTGGCAACGGAAGTGGTGTTGTTCCCTAGTGGTTCTAACGTGTGAGCAACTCCGAAAGTTTATCAAAACGGTTTCCCAGCATCAAAATGTCAGGCTGTTGCGTTTTCGGTTGCACTAATCGCTATTCCACCAATGGGCTTAAGTTTTATAGGATTCCGACTGGATCACGGCCGTTTCAGAAGAACCAGCGGTACCTGTGGCTGCAGGCGATTAAATGCATTGATTGGAACGAGGACATAAAAATGCTCGCATAAAAAAAATTCATTTCTAAAACATTTACTGCACTTGAAACTTAATTATTTATAATAAACCTCCCAACATTGGCTGCCATTGGTGTGTATAATGTACCCCCCATCCCCAGATTATCATATCAATAATCACAGTACTTATCAATTTCATTTGTAATGATTTTATTAATAGTTTAATTGCAAAATAACCATCTGAGAAATGTATGCAAGCAACATAGTTGCTATTAAAGTACTATAGCATTACAAAATTAAACTTTAAACAGAAGTGTGTCAACACATACGAATCAATAACAACATAAAATGTAAGGAAAAGGATAAATGTATGTGTGTGTGAAGAATAAGAATAAATGTAGAAAATTGTATTGGACATTCTGTACATGCCCACAGACAACGTATTCATAAGCATCCAGTGATTTATATGCTTGTCTCGGGTGTACACGCTCGGTTTCTCAACTAAATACGTATATATCCGACCACTAAGTTATATCTGGCCATCTGCTAACGTCTTCTATCCACTCCACTATAGTACACGGATCTGGTAGCCGAATACCATTTGATTAAGTCATCTTTTTAAAACTCGGTTTGTGTTGCTTAATCCGCTCACGTAGCTTGACATGCTGCTGATTCTCGCCACAGTTTGTTGCCAAAATGCGCACGCATACGTTGCTACGTCATCATTGTATACAAACAGTAAAAGGGTCTATAAAGGCAGAGTTAATAAGATAATGACACACAGGTGAAAGTGATCAAACCATAAGGAGTCCAGTTATGGGAATTGAAGTTCATGATGGAACAGCAAGGGAAATGAGAGAAGTGCCCTCTGGAGGTGATCATGGGCACTCCAGCTGGTGGATAGGGGCTCTACTTTTCCCTTTTTAGGCTTTTAGTACAGGCCGAAGAAATATATCAAGCAAAAAACAATCTAAAATTAAAGCAAAGTAATAAAGTAAAAAACAAAACAGCAATACAAACAAAAAAAAATTAAAGGGGTGGTTGCATGCCATTTCACTTTTTTAACTTTAGTTAGTGTGTAATGTTGCAGCTTGAGCATAAACAGTACTACAGCGAGCTTCTTCCTGGGTTGGTGACATCATAATCCCTCGCTATTAACATAAACACTGCCCCAGGTGTGACTTCTGCCCGTGATGGTAAGGGCCATGTCCTGGAGGACCACCAGCCCTGCACATTTTGCATGTTTCCCTCATCAGACACACCTGATCCAACTCATGAGCTCATTAGTAGAGATGACAAGACCTGAAGTGGGCGTGTCTGATGAGGGACACATACAAAATGTGCAGGGCTAGTGGTCCTCCAGGACAGGTTTGGGAACCACTGATCTAACCAATCACCATTGCGTTTTTCGGAGGGATGGGCTTCATAGAATCAGGAAGCAAATGAGCCATTCAAAGGACAGTGGAGACAGCGGTGTGGAATAAAGGTAAAATAGAAGAAAAATACGGCTTTTAAAAAAAAGAAGTATTAAGACTTCGGTAACACTTTAGTATGGGGAACATATTCACTATTAACTATGACTTTCGCCTCAATAAACTCCTAATTTACTGCTTATTAATAGTTAGTAAGGTAGTTTTTGTAGCATGTAAGTTTAGGTATTGGTTAGGATTAAGGGATGTAGAATCAGGTCATGCAGAATAAGGCATTAATATGTGCTTTATAAGAACTAATATCCTATTAATATGCATGCTAATAAGCAACTAGTTAATAGTTAATAACTGAACCTAAAAATAAAGTGTAACCAAGACTTCTAGTATTAAGTTAAAATTCCCTCCTTATAAACACAACCAAGCCTAGAAAAAAACACAGAACCACCCCTTTAATTATGTCAATTCTGAATGAATTAGTTATTGAGCACCAAGATTGATATTAAGCCAGTTTTAATAGCTAACTATGGACCATTGATAAAAACATTAAATGAAAACACTCGTAATCAATTATAAATAACTTTATGTATAAAATGACCTCACAGCTCGACACTAACTCCAATCAATATGAGAGATAATAATGACAGAAAAGAACAGTGCATGGTGAGATGAGTACATAGTCTCAGAGCACATCATTAACCTCATCCTGCATCCTCATCCCATCAACACAGTGTTCTTTCCCATTCTCCAGATGAACTGACTACATCCTCACTGGCTGCCTTACACTCGCTAGATGCAAACAGATTCATTTCCCAAGAGATATTAGTGAACAAGGAGCAATGAAGTTTGAGGGTGATCCTGTCTGTGTGTGTTGTTGTATTTGTATCTTTGGGACAAATGTGTCTATGGGTATGTGTTTGACACATTAGGTGCAGTGAAAGAGAACAGGGGATAAACGCAGAAAGACAAATATAGAGATGGGTGGAAGAGGAGAGACAGGAAAGCAGGAACTCATAAATGATTAATGATGAGAGCTGAAAAGGAGGAAGGAGTGACATGAGGATAACGGAGAGAAAATGATTGCAACCAAGGTTTGTAAAAGATGACGGATTACAAGTCGTTTTTATTCAACGAAACATTGTGGATGTAACATCAGTACCTGACATCTTTAACTAAACCTTTGAAACGGTATACATTAATTCACATTATGGCAGTTCTGACCTTTGATGTGTCACCAATAGACAATGGCGGAATGCAGGAATGCATATTAAATATACAAGGCATGATACATTTTAGTGTTCAAAAACATGGGGTCAGTACAGACTCTTATGCTCACCAAGGCTGCAATTTTATGATAAAATACAGTACAGTTTTCTATTTTGAAATATTTTAAAATGTAATTTATTCCTGTGATGTCATGAAAAAAAACCCTTTAGAAATCATTCTATGATGATTTGCCGCATTTCCGAATATTATCAATGTTGAAATATCCCTAATATTTTTGTGAAAACCGGAATCTTTGATAAATTGAAGATTCAAAAGAACAGCATTTATTTGAAATAGAAGCTTTTTGTGAAATGAAAAGGTATATTTACTATCACCTTTGATCAATTAAATAAATCACTTTAGTTTTGTCAATTTGTTTCTAAGCTAATTATGTTCTGAATTTTCATTTGTTTAAAATTGTGTCAGCTGAAAAACATCTGTTTGGAAAAGCATGTCATGATACAAAAGTGCTTCCTGGTAGCCTTTGAATCAAATTCGGAGAAATTGAGCCATGAAAGAACAACAGAACAATTTCAGAGGGGAAAATGCGATCTAGGTAAATCTAAGGAATGAAACTCATATCCTGTGTGGACAAGACAATGCTACATTCCTCAACATATTCTGGATTAATTCAATTAGTTGACTAGGTTAATATGAATGTGGTTTGCTTTCGTCTTAATCGGAATGAACAAAACTGAACAATTTTATTGAAATAAAATACAAGTTAAAGATGAGAAGCAACAGTGTTTGATTTGATTAGGCATGTAGATCGTCATTTAAAAAATGAACATCCTGGATGAAAACCAAGAATTTAGTCCAAAGCATGCTGCACAACACCTCGAGAAACAATGCCTTTCTCCACGACAACAGGAAATGCCAGCTTATCTTGCACATGAAAGTATGGAGAAAATGTGCAGCTCTGGAAAAGGACTTACAACACACACGCTTAGCAGAAGATTTTAATCTAGTTTAGAACTACAGACAATAATGGAGAAACCGCTTAACTTTGTTGGATTTCAAACAGGTTAAAGGACACATGGAAAAAAAACTAAAAGACCACGCAGACCGTGTGTGTGTGTGTGTGTGTGTGATATGTGAATAAAAAAGAAAGGCTGTATAACACACAGGAGAAAGACTCCTAGTCGGTTTCTAAGCCATGCCGTCATGCTTGCTTAACCTTGCAGTAGGGCCGGTGTGATGCCGCTTGCATATCAATGATGGAGAGAAATATCAGAGGCCAACCACTCTGCGGGAAAACTGTTCCAGCAGCAGGAACGACAACACCAGTCATTCTCTTACAAACTGAATACAACTGCACAACAGAGAAATAACGCTTTTCACCACATTAGAAAATACAAAGAATTGGAAAAGCACCATTATGGAACTTTATAGTAGAATATTATTCTAATATAAGTATTTAGTGAAACAATTTCTTTTTAAGTATCCAGGATGTATGCAGCCACACCTGCAAATAGTCAGTGAGTTAAGAAAATGTATTGGTCATAAATATTTGATGAAACTGAAAAAATGTTTTCATGGGGTGCTCAAATAGTAAAGAGCATGCTGATACAACACCAAGGTCTGAGTTCCAGAAAATGCGCGCATTAAGAAAAAAATGCTTGAACATAGTGTAGATTGTTTTGGATAAAAACATTTGCCAAAACCATTACATGTTTATCTCAATGAATGCTGAATCTTTTTATTTATTGGCCTATCTATGGAACTGTCAACAAAAACGCCAGCATTACATTGTAGTGGCAGCTCATGTGAGGAGTATTCCACTTATGGAGTTCTGGAGAAGAAAAGAAACGCCAGGCACCCTAGATAAACATCCTATGGTACATTTTCCACGGAGTTAAAAGCTGTTGGAAGACACGTTGTGACAGATGTTTTCTTTAGTAGACGGTTTGCATGTCTTTGATTTGAAAGGCTCGGATCGCTTCCATCAGTGAGGGTTTAAACCATGCATTTTGTTGCAGTTCCTAATAGAGTTACAGGCCAGATGGCGTTTTATTTACTCACCAAAGCCAATTTTTACTCACTACAGCTGTCAATGTTCATTTGGGATCTTTTATACATATATATGTAGTGAAACCCTAAAACTCATATAGAGTTTATTGAGAAAGTCTAACTGCAGTGGCTATCTAGTAGGGTAGTTTAGTTTTAATCACCTTCCTGATAGTGAAGGCTGAAGAAATGTGACTCCTCAAACTGACAAAGGCCTACAAAACCATTAACTGCAGGGCGATCTTCAATATTTGCTGGTCTTTACAGCTGTCTAAAATCAGAGCAATTTCTTAGTTAAAAGGATAGTTTACCCAAAATTAAAAATTGTGTCATCATTTATTGTTCCAAACCTGTATGAATTTCTTCTGCTGAACACAAAAGAAGATATTTGGAAGAATGTTTTGGGGCACTACTGACTTTCACAACATATAGAAACAAAATACAATGGTCAATGGTCAAATCAATGGTGCCCCAAAACTGTTTGGTTACTGGTGTAGTGATGAATTATGTGACCCTAGTTTCGGCGCTGTAATGACGATAGGGTTAGGATTGGGATTGGGATTAGGAGTAGGTCAGATTAGCGCAATACAGTTCTTATAGTGTCATATCATTTGATGGGTCACAGAATTCAGCACAATCTTTAAAATAAAATAACTTATTTTGTGTTCAGCAAAAGAAAGGAACTCATACAGGTTTGGAACAACTTAAGGGTGAGTAAATGATGACAGAATTTTCACTTTAGGGTGAACTAACCCTTTGAGTTAAGATATGCTATTCAGTATACTGCCGTGCAAAGGCAAAAGACCTTAACTTCAATTTTGGTCAAAAATGAGTTATTGCCATTTTTGGAACAATGGACATCAGGTTTATCATGTGGAAAAATATCTTGAGTCAATTTTGTTCTTTTCTGCTAAAAATAGGATGTTGTTTTTGCCATAACTTCCAAAAACAGAGGGAAATCAAAGGCAGAAAACCTTAACATCAGTTAGAGTCTTTTGGCTTGGTTCCGCTGCACTTTAGAACGCTGGAATTCAGTTACGCTTGAGTTAAGGCACTCTGCCTTTGTTTTACCAAAGTTAAGATTTTTGCCGCGCTGAAGTTACGGTGTTATGCCTAAATGTAATTGAAGCACTTTTGCCACAACCATAAACAACGCGAGTGGGTTGGGCACGCCTCACGACACACCTCTGGCGAGGAGAAAACATTACGCACAGACCAACCCTAGCAGATATAACTTAGATCGCAGCTTACCTTTGTTTTTTTAAACATGGTCAAAATCCATGGAAAACAACATCCACTGAGAAGACAAATCCATTGTTTAAATCCATCATGTGCCGGCGGGCTAGTCTAATCTATCAAAGTGCAAAGTTGTCCGGAGGTTGACCACTATGAAATTGTCCCGATTAAACAGTTAAAATGCTGACAGCTAAACGGTGTAAAAGTGTGACTGTGGGGGATTCCGACAGCGGGACCTAAAACACAGTCTGCCGCTAAAGCTACTGTATGAGCTAAAAGACACAAACTGCTAGCATGGGTCACTCACTGCTGCTGTCGATAAAACAACACAGATGTGAATAAAGGTTGCGTTTACTTAAAACTGGTAAAACTCGTGGTGCATTTGTTGTAAAATACCCCTTTTGTCGTTTAACATATCATAGCTTTAAAAAAATATTGAGAATTATTCCATATAAATTATTTTGAATAATTAATGTTGTATGAGTCAAACTAACATTTTTGCACCAGTATTTAATGTTACTAAAAATAAGACAATGAACAGGGGGTACAAATTGTTTTGGTAACACTTTACAATAAGGTTCATTAATGTATTAACTAACATGATCTAACCATGAGCAATATATTTGTTACTGTATTTGTTAATCTTTGTTAACGTAAGTTAATAATATTAAAGCTGTTCATAGTTAGTTCATGTTAGTTCACAGTGCATTAACTAATGTTAACAATATTTTATTAAAGTATTAGTAAATGTTGAAATTAACATTAATAAAGATTAATAAATGCTGTATAAACGCAGTTCATTATTATTGTTAACTAATGTTAACTAACAAACTTTATTGTAAAGTGTTACAGATGAAAAGACACCATCTTTTCTATGATGTATTAATACAGAGTTTTTTCATTAATTCTGGAAAACATACACACAATGTCATCAGATATAAGCATATTCCAATACGTTTTGTCAGAAAAGGGCGAATGGTATTTGAGAAAGGACGTCTACATATTACTGGCATAGCCAAATCAAACCTTTTAAATGTAAGAAATATTTGTGGAAGGTTACTTTATGAACCTCTTAAAGTGTTATTTTACTTAAATTAAGTACAATGATAAAGTTTTAAAATGATCCAGTACAGTTGTAGCCTTCTCATTATTTTTTTATTTTGTAATATTCTATTGATGTAATATTAAGCCTTACTAGACAGAACTCACTAAATGTTATTTTAAGGCTATCATTGTTATCATATACATATTTGTATAGAGTGATAAAGTCAAAATTATCAATAAATTAGAAGTTAAGGTATTTTGCCTTTGTATGACCCATTATTGTTTTGCAGATAATGCAAAGGCAGAATACAGTAACTTCCGAATAAGGGTCAAAGGTCAAGTTTGAGCTAAAAAAAAATTAATGTAGATAAATATATTAATTATGACAACTACTTGGCAGATTTTCAGTGTTCTACCTGTCATACAATTGGCTGGACAACAAAAAAACTTTAAAGTCATTTTTCTCAGTTTCACACTCTGGTGAGTTAAGGTCTTTTGCCTTTGTAGGGCAGTATAGGTCTGCATTCACTAGGGGTGTCCAAAATCAGTCCTGGAGGGCCACTGTCCTGCAGAATTTAGCTCTAGCTTGCCTCAACACAACTGGAAGTTTCTAGTATGCGTAAGATGTTAATTAACTGGTCCAGGTGTGTTTAATTGGGGTTAGAGCTGAACTCTGCAGGACAGTGGCCCAACAGAAGCAGGATTGGATGCCTCTGCTATAGAGGGTATGCATTGATGTTACTTTCCCACTGGAACATGCTGGATTTAATAGGAGAAACTGCGAAAATGCGAGTTAAACAAACGATTACCAGTTTAAGCTAAAGCATGGACTCGTATACAGGGAATGATTTTACCCCGAAATTCAACATATTGACACAAAATCATAAACTGCTAATCTATGTTTCGCTGCCTGAGGTCCAGTTAGTTTCTGTGAATTTCAGAGATCCAATGCTTCTCTTTTCTGTAGCTTTCGGCAGTCTGTAAAAATATAGGTTTTCTTGTCAAATCTATTTACAGTAAATCTCAAAGTTCTTTCTCGCTTTTGTTGTGTTTTGTGTGTTTTTTGCAGCATTCACACCAGTGGCGTCGCTAGGCCCTTTTTAGGGGTGCTTCAGCCCCCCTAAACTGATGCCTCAGCCCCCCTAAAAAATGTGATTAACCTTTAAAACATATAAAACTGGTGGGAGGCTTCGGCTTTGTCCCGTCTTTTAGTCTGTGTGTTGACTTCTTCAATCCGCAGAGGCGCTGAGCAGAGCGCACGTCAGAAGCACGTGTGTGTATATTATCAAGTAAGATAAATGTAAGCAGCTGAACTAAACAATCATGTTTGACAGCTGCTGCTTTAAGTCAGTTTAACTCATGTTAAAGAAAAGACAAAAATATTCAGGCAAATGAATAAACTTTTGTCTAATTTCGCCATTTTAAAGGTACCTATAGGGCTGAACGATATTCTGTTTTAACATTGACATCGCGATGTGCGCGTGAGCGATAGTCCCATCGCCGGCACATGCGATGTGAAGGGTATAGCCCATGGTGTATTAGGAGAACAGTAGCACACAGTAAACACGAGTTTGTTGCTGGAGTGACATGCACGTTCCTAAAATGCGCGACGCAGAGGATCCGCCGCAAAAAAACAAAACAAAACAAAAAGGTTTGTAGCCTACCAGAAATCATCTTTTTATGACTATTTCGGCTACAAGGAGGATGTTGAACAAAAAGAGGTACTTTGCATGGAGTGTCTTGTGGCCAAAAAACATGAAAACACCACCAATTTGTCTGATCACAAACGGCACCTCAAAGCTCTTCACGACAAATACAAAGGAGGGCTCGACATTAAGGCTTGTCCGGGACAAGTGGATGTTTTGAAGGGACAAAGAGAATTGTACTTGCCTGACAGACAAAAGCCTGATTAAAACGGCAATAACAAAAAATAACTAGCGAATCACCAAAATGCAAGAATGTTTTTACATTAATTTAGTGTAAGTGGCGATCGATAGTGGATAATAATGAACTGACATAATAAGGCACTGTTGACGCTCGTGCAGCCTCTCGAGGAGAAATTACAACACTTGAGCGTTTTCTGAATACCATCACGACTGAAAATGACACTGATTTCATTTGACAGTTCCATAAACAACTAATTTAACATTCACTTAGTCACTTACATTTTAGATGCAATATTTAGTGTTCTTGTTCTATTTCAACTGTGAAAATCGTTCACAGCAGAACGATAAAGCGTCTCACTCACAGCAACAAGCGTGAACTATTGAGTGTTTGAATGAATCGTTTGAATGAACGACTCAGTGACTCACTCATTAAGACGGTCACCTGCTGCCACCTACTGGAGGTTTAGTTAAATGTTTACACATACTTTCCAACATTTCTTTTTGTCACTTGAAATGAAGCTTGCTTATTACTGAAATTATTAATATCATGGAATGGTAATTATTGACTTTAGCCTGGATTGATGGCTCTCAATATCGCAATATATATTGTTGGGGGAAAAAATATCGCAATGTAATTTTTTTCCAATGTTTTTTTTTTTCAATTTTTTTTTCTGTGCAGCCCTAGTGCCCTAGAATGAAAAATCAAATTATATAGTGAAATAATAAGAGTTCAGAACATGCACATTCCATACTGTGAGTCTCAGACACCATTGCCTCCTACTTCTTATGTAAATCTCGTGAATGAAAAACACCACGGAAAAAAAGTGCTTCTCAACATAAACCCAACCGTGACGCAAGCGTTGGGGATCATGCACGCTCCCAACATTTGCATCTTTCCAAACATGTTCATTGTCAAGCAGAACTGACAAAGCCAAATCATCAAACGATACTGGAGGATAGCAAAAACGGCTCTCATGACACATGTCATGTTCAGGCTGTGCAGGAGACGTGAGGACTTTATGTCAACAGTCATGGTTGATGTTTATTATAATCCGATACCACAACAATTTATTTAAAAATCGTTCGTTTGTTCGGCCCATTTCAAGCAAGCTTCGCTCAGCGTCTTAAACTGAAGAAAAGGGCAACTGTATTCCTGCAAGCAGTAAGTAGTGATTTATCCACTTATTGACTAGCTGTTTAAACAATTTCTGATTAAATTGAAAGTTTCTTAGAGAGACCGCATTGTCTAGAAGATGCAAGATGCTAGTACAGTAACAACAGGAAACACCAAGTACCATACAAAAATAAATTGTGTGTCTAATGACAAAGGTTAATATTATTTAGTATTACAAAATACAACCGTAGATACGTTGCTTACAGATAGTTTACTCGATCCTTCTATCAAACGTCACCTTTTCCACCATATAAGTTAAAACTACAGTCATTTGACTAGGCTATTCATTTTGTAAAAATATAAGTTATATATTTATATTTTTGAGAACTGAAGTAGGCCTATGATGTTTTTATTTCAGTACACCACACATACATCAGTATATCACAGTCACTGCGTACCGTTAGCCTACATTGTGACTAACGTTATATAAACATGCAATATATTTGACGAAAAAAGACAAGTCTAAAATGTATACTGAATGACACTTTAAGCAGAACATCTCATATGGAGAAATGCTGAAATGCAGCCTACTTGTTTATTGGTGTTTTTAGATCATCCACCCGTGAGAGAGGTTGTTAAGGTAAAACACCAGATAGTACAGGGTTTTTTTTCCACAGAAAATCTCTGTTTGGGGGATTAAATTACTGAAATCTGGCAACCGGAAGCACGTGAGCTCTCTCTCTCGCGCGCGGATGATCTGAAAACACCAATAAACAAGTAGGCTGCATTTTATCAATCTCCATTTGAGATGTTCTGCTTAAAGTGTCATTTAGTCGGTCTGTGTTCTGTCAGGACTCACGAGCTTAACTGCAGTGAGCTGCTGAAATAAGCCAATTAAAGCAGAGCTGAACATTAATATTCATGACCCTTCCAAATAAGACAAAAACAGAGCATTACATCCTAAGGACAATTTATAGGGTTGTAAATGTAAAACTGTATATCTGGTCAATTTTTGCCCTATAAGCCAAAAACCCTCTATGTAGATATCAGAGAACAATTTAACATTGTTTCAAATCATTCTAAGGCACCTTCAACTGATAATATGCCTATATGTGATTCATAATGTAGGCCTAATTAACGAACAAGAACTATTAACAAAGCCATTTTCCTTAGATTAGGCATAAGATAATGAAATGAGTATCATTATATTTGTAACCTTCAAATTGACCCCCCTCCCCCCTAGCTTTTTTCAGTCTGTATTTGGCATAAGATTAGTAATGAATGTGTTTTATTGTGAATTAATTTAAGAAACTTAAGCATTTAATAAACATCAAATTAACATGTCTAAGAAAATTATTCATAAAACATATAAATATCAGTATGTTAATATGTAAACCCTTTGTTTACTTTATTCACTGACGATAATGGAAAAAACTAAATCAGTCAAAGCTCAGCATCATGAGGGGAAGAGACGGTTCAAGATAAAAACAGGAAAAGAGAGATGTGGAGATAAGAGACAAATAATGCACTGCCGAGTGAATCAAAATTTTCTCGGGGGATCATGCCCTCGAACACCCCTAGCATTTGGGATCTCGTGATTATAAACCTGCCTACATTACTGGGTACAATTAATGCATATACACTATGGCCATGCAGTAAGGTGTTAATATTTGCTTTATAAGTAATAATAAACAGCCAATATCATATGGGTATGCATGTTTGTAAGCTACTACTTAATAGCTCAATTTAGACCCTAAATTAAAGTGTTACCATTTTTTCATAGGCTACATTCACTGGGGGCTAAGCTCCCCTAAAATGAAAATCCTAGAGACGTCCCTGATTCACGCTGAAACCAATGCTGCCACGGTCTTTTTGCCACTCAGTGGGCGTAACTGTAGTCACTCCCGCTGACGGTGACGTCACGAGCATACCCTCTATAAATTGAACTTTAATCCGGTCATTTTGTTCAACTTTCTTGGGTTAAATGATAAACTAATATGAAAGTTTAGAGATAAGCGTGGCCCTCGGTCTAACCTCACAGCAGAGAAACAACAATCAAACAGCACTCACTGAGTAATTTAAATGCAATTAGAGCCAGTTTATTCCAAGCTTAAGATGCTGCTGACTTGCTAAGGGATTGACAACACCCAACATCAACTTCAGCACATTATCTAACACCTTTAGTGTTGTCTTTGACTATGAATTTAGTTTAGAACTGTGGTGTCAGGACTGGCTGTGGTCCATATATATATATATATATATATATATATATATATATATATATATATATATATATATATATGTATATATATGTGTGTGTGTGTTTCTAATACTTATGTATTTCCTTTTTCAGTGAATGTAGCTACCCCATACGGAAATGTAATATATGTCTATATATGAAATATCAATATATGCGATATATGTGATATATAAAGTAAAAACATATATGAAACATATTAGAAATTGGAACAATTCCATATATTGACATATAAATGTATCCCATATATTATATATGTTAATATATGTATAATACATATATTGACACATAGGTCTCATATATGAAATATCCTAATATGCTCATATAGAGTAAAAACATAAATGCACATATATGCACAGCATCAGAAATTCCATATATTGACATATATCTTAAGTCCACATATTATATATGTTTAAATTATATATGTGACAAATCATTATCACTGTCAAATGTCGTAGAGTCTTAAAATCTATACTATGTATAAAACAAATGACATTTAAAATATAAAATATTTATAATGTTACTTATTGTCAGGTGAGGCAAGAGATGAAGGACTCAAGGGTGCAGAGGTTAATGGGCTTTTTATTAGACTTCAAAAATAAACAATCAAAACAATCAAACCCCTTTTATGCTTGTAACTGGCTCGCCTTAGTTTTTTATACAATTAGAAACGGGAATTCACTTTTGCCAATAGTTTGTGTTCAAACTAACTGTAAGATTCTCAATGAGGGAGTGAAAATAAATTGTATCTATTTAACCACTGAATGAGATAATATAGTAACAATTAGCACATGGACAGAAATCTAAGACAGCATTGTGAATATCAAAGCTCAACACTATAAGTAAACAAATAAACAGTAAATCAATTCCAAACCCAAAATACTAGTGATACACAAACAAAAAACAGTACCAAACAATTCAAAATGCCGTAGAGGGAAAAGGATATACAGTCTGCAATGCAAGTCTCTTATATGAGTGTTGTAGAAGGCCCAGTCCCAGCAGGCAATGAAGATATACAATCCTAAATACTAGATTAGGCACTGGCACAATCCAACACAGGTAAGAAGTAGGTATCAGTGGACTCAAGCCCCATAACAGAGTCCTCTGCAAGCTTCTCTGCAAACTTCCAAACTCTATGAATTAACATTTTTATGGGTACATACAAATGTGCATTTGAACAAGATTGTAAAGCATTAGAATGTACAATTCACTTAACTCTCAAACACAATGTGATTCCAGGCATTTTCACCCATGCTCCACTGCCATGCCTCTCCTCTATGCTACTCGTAACCTTAAAACCACTTCCTCCCTCTGTTGCCCTCTAGAGGACAGGATGAAAAATGTCACCCATGTACCAGAGTAACCGTTACATGCTACACAGAACAAAACATGAAAGTACACGCCATGAGCACAAGCCGCATGTTAAACAAACAACCCTAAACACATGGACAAAAGAGTGTATACTGTCCAAGCAAAACTAGATGCTCACACGAGACCAAGCGAATGCTCAAACTGTACACTTACAATGGGGAGAAAAACACATGGAGCTTTTAATGTCCGAAGCCTGAACCAAAACCAAATTATGAAATGCCAGGATTCAAACACCACTATATAAATCCATATAAAATCCTATACCAGCATACTGAATGTTTGCATATATTATGTTTAAATAAAGTTACATATATAAATTCGACATATATTGTTTACATATATGGCATTAACATACAGTACCATATAAAAAATCATCATATAAATAAGTTTAATATATGTATATATAATAATTATTCTATGGGTATTTCATACATGGTATAAACCTATATCTTCATATATCATGAGAATGTATATATGCGCTAATAATGTATTGCCTTATATGAAACATATATGACATCACTACTCGGATATAGGGACATATATGTACATATATTTCATTTCCGTATGGGACATAACTGAAATGATGTTTACTTCTACATGCTTACAACTTTTAAAAATTGTATGTTTAAAAAATATCACACAACTGGACTACTGAAGTGAACAGCAAAAAAGAGGAAACCTTAAAACAGATGGCGAAACCAAATTAAATGGTTAAACCACCGATAACAAACAATTTCCTGTAGAAATTAAAATACATTTCAGCCTAAAACCAACTGCTGTGAGAATAATGATTTGAGCATTATGGTTAGGGAAAACGCATCTTCTTGCACAGCACCTCACAACGTAACACAACCAAACCTGTTTTGTTTACGATCAGTCAAAATGTCTAAAACACGCGAAAGCAGCCAAGAAACGTTTACATGGACAGTCACTCAAAAACGTCACTCAAAATACATAAAACACTGAGTGAAGCAAGAAGCAAATCTGAGTAGCCTACAAGTTAATTACGTGCTGTAAGATTTTGCCTTTGACTGCTCAAGAACGAAACTAAATTATTCTTGATAACAATAAAAGATAGTACTACATGACAGGACTCACTAAGTGATCTAAAAATATTTTCTCATAATGCAGAAAGCGCGTAACTTGAGGAGCAAAGCGTTCATGCACCAGCTGCTGTCTTACATGTCTCAAATGTGTGTGTGTGTGTGCAACTGCAGATGTGATCGCGATAATTCCTCCCCCACCGCCTAGGCTGATCAATATAACTTACTTTTCTCGGGCTTGACTGTCCGATGGCACGCTGTTCTTGCCTTTGGCGTACATGCTTGTACAGATCTGTCACGCACCTGTCAACCCATCACAGCCTCCGTCGAAACAATCTCGTCACCATAGCGACTCAGTCAGCTCCTCACCATTGGATGGACCGCGGTGAACAGTCTCTCTCTCTCTCTCTCTCTCTCTCTCTCTCTCTCTCTCTCTCTCTCTCTCTCTCTCTCTCAATGTCTGAGCAAATAACCTGAATGGCCACGCCCACTCAACACCTTTCGCTCTGACTGCAGCCACGCCCCCTGTAACCCGGTGAATTCGGAGGGGTGGTCCAAAGCAAGCTACACTTTACCTTCACAAATTCTCTAATGTCTCAATTCCCTATAGTTTTTAAGACACTTTTTAGAATCACAAGTGATTATTTTTAAACTCAGTGGAAGTAGACAGTATTATGCACATTGTTACAAAATGAGCATTTGTTAAAAAAAAAATATCAATCATCATCATCATCAACCACTCTTGAGGTTTAATGACTGCCCTGCTCTCCAGTTCTGTATTCTGTAGACCCACTGATCTTTGATAGTCTGAAAGTGGAGACTGCTTGTAAACTTGTAAATCAAGATATGCATGTAGCGTGCTGCCATCTAGTGAACAAGACAATCCACACACACCACTTTAGTAATATACAGACCAAATTTAGAATGCTAAAATACTTGAAAAAAAATGGTTTAAGAGAGTTAAGATTTTGCATGACTTTACAGCATTTCTTATCAATTATAGCCTATAATATATGTCCTATAATATATAGCCTATATATAAATATATATATATATATATATATATATATATATATATATATATATATATATATATATATATATATATATATATATATATATATATATATGGCCAAAATGGAAAAGTCATAGATGACAAACAAAGTACATGCTATTCAATATCATATAGCATTTTTAGCAGCAATAAGTTAAAGGAATAGTTTTCTGTATGACATTATCAGTCTCTCGCATCATTCTGGATGACTTTTGGCCTGCTCTTCTTTACAACATTGCTTCAGTTCATTGAGGTTTGCAGGCATATGTTTATGCAGTCTGGTCAAGGTCTGGACTTTGGGCCAGTGCAACACCTTTATTCTTTTCTTTTTCAGTCATTCTGTTGTAGATTTGCTGGAGTGCTTGGGATCATTGTCATAAAGTGATATTTGGATCATTTGTGCTGATATGCTGTGTTTAGTTTTCATCTAACATGGCGCTGTGCATTATGTCTAAACGTCTTCACTTTGGTCTCGTCTGTCCAAAGAGAACATTGTTCCAGAAGTCTAGTTCTTAGGTGCTTTGCAATTTCTCTGAGCATTGCACGGTTTGACCTCGGGGTGAAATTGCTTGGACGTCCACTCGTGGGAAGATCTGCAACTGTCTTAAATGTCTTGCTCTTGTGAATAATCTTCCTCACTGTGAAATGATGGGCTTCAATTTGTTTGTAATATAGCCATTCCCAAATTGATGGCAGTAACAGTTGCTTCTCTAAAATAAATGCTGATGTCTTTCCTTCTTGGCATTGTTTTAACACACACCTAAAGGCTCCAGACTAGCAAACTGCCAGACTGCTTTTTATAGAGGTGGTCACGCTTGCCGATGATCAACTAATCAAAGACATTTGATTAGCAGCACTTGACTGCTACCCCTGGCTTTTCCATTTTGTCCGAGTTTTTGTTGCTGTTCATCTGAGGTTGTATTTGCCTAATTTTAAAGGGTTAGTTCACCCAAAAATGAAAATTCTGTCATTAATTACTTACCCTCATGTTGTTCGACACCCGTAAAACCTCTGTTCATCTTCGGAACACAAATGAAGATTTTTGCTGAAATCCGATGGCTTAGAAAGGCCTCCTTTGACACCAATGTCATTTCCTCTCTCAGGACCCAAAAGTCACTAAAGACGTCGTTACAAAGCCCATCTCACTACAGTGATTCTACAATCATTCTATGAAGCGACAATATAGTTTTTGTGTGCCTCTCAAGCTTTGTCAAGTTGGATGATATTGGTGGGCAGGTGATGAGCAGTGCCTGGATTCTTCTAGCTAGCAACTGAGGTTCATCAGACCAGATAATCTTGTTTCTCACAGTATAAGAGTCTTATGCAAATTATAGAGGTGACTGTGCTCTTGGGAACCTTTATGGCAGCAGAATTTTAGTAGCCATCCCCATATTTGTGCCTGAACACAATCAGGGTCAGCAGGCTGTTGATTTGATTTTATGGAATAGAGTTATAGGGTCAGGGTGTGGTTGGACCTTCTAGCTCCACTCATTATGTCCAAGTTACATTCAAAGATGGGAAGCTGGAATTTTAACTCCACCCATGGCTCTGCGGTGAGTAGCCTATCTCTTTATTACACACTACATGAAAGGTAATATTATATATCCTTGACTTGTTAACATTTAGAATTTTTTTGTTTTTTGTCTTTATCTATAAATTAGTGATTTTAAGCTGTCTTTCTATTTTACAACTGTGGACAAACGCTATATGTAGTTCATACAACATTTAGAATAAACCTGTTTGCCATATTGTAGAGTATTCAAAAATAAATTTAAGTGCCCCTATTATGCCATTTTAAATGTTTAATTTTTTTTTGAGGTCTCCTACAATAGGTGTACATGCACCCAAGGTAAAAAAAAAAAAAAACATTTTCATTTTATCATTGCAGCATCATTTCTTTATATATCGTTAGCCTATAAATAAACTACGCCACACCCACAGAAGCGGCAAGCGCGTCCTGCAGGAAGCGCATGCCTGATCCCTGACTGATTCGACGATCGGGCTCAAACGTCAGAAACGGATACTGGCACCAGGAGACGTGATGTCCATCACTGTGAAAAACATTTCTGTTATATACAGTCCTATCAATCAGAAAAATACCTTCACCAGCGGTGACTTTATATCGGGACAAGTCATTCTGGATGTAGCGAAGAACATACAAATGCAGTCTCTGAGTGTGAAAATTAAAGGAAAAGCAGAGGTTAGCTGGGGCGAACGTCACAAAAACACTGTTGTTTACTCGGATAAGGAGAAGTATTATTCCGTCGAGAGGTTTTTTGTTCGGGAGAACAAAACACATGGTATGTCGAACTATATTTTTAGTTTTTGTGTTAGTAGAAATCATGTCAATTTAACCAGCTTTGTGTTGTAACTTGATCCTGTAGGTAATGACCATGACATGCTGAGAGATTCATCAGGACAGCCGTGTAAGTCTGTTCGCGGATCAACTGAATATTGCAAAATGAGCTTTGAGAATTGAAAAACATGCTGATCTTTGCTTTGATATTTAACTTGTTAGATCCGTCGGTTGTGGCACCTGGCCGTCATGTTTACCCATTCACCCTTCAGTTACCTTTACAGTAAGTTAAAGATTCGTTGCACCTCAACAAGTGCCACAAACAAAATTACTTAAAAAGTGTACATTCAAGTAAAAGTAAACCATGAAATTCTATCTTTGCTTCTTGAATACAATAAACACATCTTTATTTAGTTTTGGTTACACATCATCCTTCTTAGTATTGCTCAATCAAGTCATTAAACAATATAGGCCTAACAAGGGAAAAAATACAATGCCTGTTTTCCCATTAATAAATATATATTTATAGAGGTGTGTAACAGTGTAAGTTTTTTTTTATGCACAACAATAATTGAAAGTTTGATGACTGAATAAGTGCAATTCACCTTTATTCCACCTTGTGGAATAATATCTGATATACACCGACGAATTGACGTTTCACTCATAGTTACAGCAGGCAATAAAAACAAAAGAATAGAAAGAATCCGGATGAATCAAAACTTGAAATGGCAGTACTGTATTGAATGCAATCACTTGTATCCACAACTTTCCCGAACTCTGACCTTTTCCATGATCGCTATGGCAACGTAGAACACGCCGGTAACGAACTTCCGGTTTACGTTAGTCTGTACTGTTATCAGCTAAACACTTGGTTGTATTATGAGGATTCAGGAGTAGACTTTTACAACACCGCTTCAGGCAAAATGATCACATGTCCCAGATGGTCGCATGGATCTGACTATCTTACAAGAACTTACTAATATCTGTAGCACTAAGCGATTCACCTGAGTTATGCGGTGCAGACATTTTGCCACTGTGTGGTAGGCTTGGCTGTTCCTATGATCCATGCGAGAGTTACCTTCCGTCCATGCGCCTGTAAATCGATTTTATTTTATTATAAATAAAGGTTTATTTGTTTTTAGTTATTTATTTTGTTAGATATTTCCACTTTGCGGGGGTCCCGCAAAATAATTTTATTTTGCCGCGACACGCACACAATAATATCTTGCCACTCGCATCCGCATTCACCCATCAAATATGATCCCGCGCCGCACTCGGTTGTGCTGGGTCCCGGGATTGCAGGTCCCTATTTTTAGGCTGTCAGAGCGGTCTTGCTACACAATAAATCTGTAAATTATTGAAAACAATAAACATACCCCTTGCAAAAAATTATACAGTTGTACTGCAGTATTTTAAATAGGTTAAACTAATATATAAACTCATAATTAAATTTACAGCAATGAAATGTTAATTTTTATTACAATGCACTTAATTTAATTGAAGTTCATTCATTTTTTTCATGTTGATTAAAAAAAAGTCTACTGACATGTCTGACATGATTTCAACAATTACAAATATTAAAATATAAATATTACTTCTACATCACAATTCTTGAGTTTATTTTAAGCTCGTTGGGCATTGAATGGGTGCGTATGGTGCTAGGCAACATGTCAAACGGGTCCGTTTATGTTGCATGATTTATGGAAGCAGTAGGTTTCTGAGGTGAGAGACCCAGGCGCTCAGCGCTCATCAACCCCAGCGAGAGCAGCCTTAACTCGGCTCGTCCTTCTGACGACTGCCGCTGCCTGGCAGAAGCCCCTCCCATGACGCAAATTCGCGTCTGTTGTGTAGTGAATGAAGCGAATGGAGTCAAAATGTTCACGCGTCCATGTTCGCGCGAATAGCGCTATTGATTCGCGTCACTCGTGTCTGGTGTGAACGCAGCATAACTGTTATGTGTGCTAAACCGGAACTGAGATACCGTCAACCGGAAGTATCGAGTGTCATGGCGACGCCCACTAAGACTCGCAGGAAAGTTGTGGATAATACATCTGTGATGCTAACATACACCCATTTCTAGTCTCACGATCACATGATCGTAGCCTAGAAATCTAGACACACCCTAGCGGCAGCAAATTTAATCTGCCCGCAAGTGTCATTTAGGAACTCTCAATACCCTTCTGAGCTGTATTCCCCTAACTCTTGCCGGACCAATCACATCGTGTATAGAGTCGGTGGGCAGGGCCATAATGACGACGGCCGAGTTGCGTTTGCGTGCTTCTAGTAAACACAGAAACTGGCGAACGGCGGCGGTCTTTCGAATCAGCTTTGACTGCGATTCTGGAAGACTTGGAGTTAAGCTTTTCTCTGAGAAAAGAACAAAGAACGGCACTGAAGTCATTCTTAAGAAGGGAAGATGTGTTCAGAGTTTTGCTGACCGGATACGGTGAATGTTTAATCTATCAACAAGCTCTGTTTCACCTTCGTTGCTCTGGTTGGTTGTAGCGCTATCCTATCGTGTGCAGAGGGAGTTTGAAAGACAACCGTTTATCCCGCCCCTCGGATTGAGCCCTGTCTATGGTGAGTTTCCAGACCAAACATCTTGATGTGGGTCTGGCTTGTCAGGCTAACCTGATGGTGGATTTGGTGAAGAAGCTGTCAGCGATTAAATATTTATTTTGAGGAAGTTGAAAGTGATAGTTTTGAGATTGTGAATATGAGCCAAATGCTGAATGTACTGGGAAATGAGCTCTGATGAGGACAGTGAAGATGGTATAAAACATCTGCTCAAACTGAACCCTTCCAATCTCCAAAAGCTAACAAAATATGCTTTATTTTATTCTTCTGGAATTGTTACTCTAATATCAGGAGATGATAAATGATTGTGACAGATAGAGATTACTTCATGTTATATATAGATCCAGGCTGCTAAAGACCTGAATATGTAATAATGATTACCAAAACATTAATGCATTTTAAGGGTTAAAAGTTTTCTTATCGAGAAATGTGCTTCCTTCTGCATGTTGGCTATACCAAACTATAGCCTAGCCTACATGTGATCTAGGTTAACAACAGTATGCAAATCTAAAACAAAGACTTTGAATACATACATAGGCATAACAATTCTAAAAAGACTACCATCAGATTGGAAAAAATTGGATATATGTTTATACAGTTATACATGTATACGATAAGAAAGGTTTATTTTTGAGTTTCAAATTGAATGAAGTAAATCTCTCTAAAAACCTTTTGTGTTTTTGTTTCTTTGCTGTTGTGTTAACCAGTGTCTGCTGTCTGGTTTTGCATAAGTGTTTTGCAGTTTGTGTGACAAATAACAAATAATTGTGTCTGATCTGCCTCAGGCACTAAAAAGTGAATTGCTCTCGCTGTATGGCATGGAAAAAATGCTGTGCCTTTTGATGTCATCACTACCTCGGTTTTACTAATCTTTTTACAATAATCTGTTCTAACATATGTACATTTCTTCAGCCCTGTCTGATTGTGTGATTGAAGCTATCACTAACATTCTACTGTTGCTAAACCCATTTGTGAGAACACCACCACCCATAGAGCAGGCCATTTTGAGCTCTTTACATAATTTAATAGCATCTGCTTCAGTGGTTCTTGATTTGTCTTCAAGGTTTCAGAAGAGAAGTCTTTGAAATCCCCAGCAACTGGCTCTTGTTGAAAGTGAAGAACACAGATTAGGTTGCTTAGGTTTGGTCCTTGAATGAGTTTACAATTCAGTTCCTTTCTGCCATTTACATGTTTATTCACGTGCAACCTGGCCGGTTTGCTTAACTTTTAACGGCCGTTATGCTGTTTTTTTTCTCCCGACGTCGACTGGAACATGTAAATTACTAATATTAGCCTTGTTGGCTAACTTAACTGTGGTTAATGCAGGGTCAAATATAAACACTGGTCACCATGCATATGCACCGAATAAGGCTAAAAGTCCGGTTTGGCAAATACATTAATTAACGTTAGGTGTCTGTCGGTAGGCTATATTGTTGCTGTAGTATGAGTACATCACAACAGTGGCTAACAGTAACATAGCCTGTGACATTAACACATACATGATTATCAGCAGGGCTGTGTAAGTTACACTACTGACATCCCCAACCACACACACGCACATGCACAACCCTGCATTAACCACAGTTAAGTTAGCCAACACGGCTAATATTAGTAATTTACATGTTCCAGTCGACGTCGGGAGAAAAAAACAGCATAACGGCCGTTAAAAGTTAAGCAAACCGGCCAGGTTGCACGTAAATAAAACTGTAAATGGCAGATTAAAAAAAAAACGGAAGTTACCGGTAAACTGGACATTTGTCATGCCAGAGGCTTCAGAGCTGACGACGAGTTCCAGTAAAGTGACGCTCGGCCTACTGCTTCAGTATACCTATATGCAAATGATATGCAAACTACACTCTACTTACCCCTCCCCTCAGACCCCGCCCCCTCTCCACGCCAAAACAGTGACAGAAAG
Source organism: Pseudorasbora parva (assembly GCF_024679245.1). Taxonomy (NCBI): domain Eukaryota; kingdom Metazoa; phylum Chordata; class Actinopteri; order Cypriniformes; family Gobionidae; genus Pseudorasbora; species Pseudorasbora parva. The sequence goes on along the minus strand of NC_090174.1, from coordinate 26,982,060 downwards.
TTGAAACTGAAAATCAGTGACATTGAAAAAAAACTGACATTGTAAAAAAAAATCTGTCACTGAAAAGGAGTGACATGAAGAAAAAATCTGAAGATTGTCATTGAAAAATACAAATAAATCCCAATACAATAAAAGAATAAGATTGTAAGATTTTAATTATTTTATTTTTTCATTGCCAATACTTGTTTCAATGCCAATACAACTGTTTTCAATGCAAATGTTTCAATGCCAATGTTTCCTTTTTCAGTTCTGCTTTTGTTTTCAATGACAATTTTTATTTGTGATGCCAAATTTTAAAGTCACCATTCTGGCTCCATAGTGGTCTCCCTGAGAAAACAAAGGAAATGAGTTTTAAAAATGTACAACCTTAGTCTAATGAGGTCAATTAATTAATCCAACCAACAAAGTTCCACAGTGCAGAAGGTTGCAACCTGTTGCAGGGACTATTAGACTACTTGATCTTTTCGTGTTTCTCAATTAAGATGCCCTTACATGGAATAATTAGTGCTCCAGTGAGGTGAAACGATGCTTGTTTTTATCCTACATGAAATTGTTCAAGAGAAATTGCAGCAGTCCAATTTAAACAACAACGAAATATAAATACAAAATAAATATGAACAATTGAAACATTTTGTCTGCTAGCATTTCACTGCTACACACCAATTACCATCTTTGACCTAATTTTATAGTTGCAAGATTAAATGTCCATGTGCAGAAATCTGCTCTGCCAGCAGGTGTTATTGTGCTGACCCTTAGCCAAATTAAATTGAATGACTCATACAGCACATATTTAATATAAATAGTACTTTTGACAATATTATTTTAAAGAACTTTAATTGATAATGTCTGCTGTATATCTACTCTGTCTCTGATAATGTCTGCTGTACATTTACACATGAAATTATTTTCTTACAGGCACTTTCCACCAACCTTTAAAGGTTCAGTTGGAAAAATTGTCTACACTTTGGAGACAAAACTTTCCCGATCAATGCGTATTTCCAGCAAAGCCAAAGCAGAGTTTCACTATGTGCCTGGTCCTGATGTGTCCAATCCTGAATTAATGGTGAGATTATGTCTAAAATCCTATGCATTATCTTTCTAATTAATACCATCTGTTCCTCTATTATGTTATGATGTTCAGTCACCTCTGTTTTACCTGTTTTGTCTTGTTTAGGCGCCTCAGTATGGAACCAAAGATAAACAAATGAATCTTTTCACATTTGGGAGTGTCTCCATGAACATAAAGACTGAGAAAATGGGATACTACCTTGGTAAATTTTATATATATGTATATATGTGTGCATATACACTCACATAAAGGATTATTAGGAACAAAATACTAATACTGTTTGACCCCTTTCGCCTTCAAAACTGCCTTAATTATACGTGTCATTGAATTAACAAGGTGCTGAAAGCATTCTTTAGAAATGTTGGCCCATATTGGTAGGATAGCATCTTGCAGTTGATGGAGATTTGTGTGATGCACATCAGGACACGAAGCTCCCGTTCCACCACATCCCAAAGATGCTCTATTGGGTTGAGATCTGGTGACTGTGGGGGCCATTTTAGTACAGTGAACTCATTGTCATGTTCAAGAAACAAATTTGAAATTATTTGAGCTTTGTGACACCCTGCTGAAAGTAGCCATCAGAGGATGGGTACATGGTGGTCATAAAGGGATGGACATGGTCAGAAACAATGCTCAGGTAGGCCATGGCATTTAAATGATGCCCAATTGGCACTAAGGGGCCTAAAGTGTGCCAAGTAAAAATCCCCCACACCATTACACCACCACCACCAGCCTGCACAGTGGTAAAAAGGCATGATGGATCCATGTTCTCATTCTGTTTAAATGCCAAATTCTGACTCTGAATGTCTCAACAGCAATCGAGACCAGGCAACATTTTTCAAGTCTTCCACTGTCCAATTTTGGTGAGCTTGTGCAAATTGTAGCCTCTTTTCCCTATTTGAGGTGGAGATGAGTGGTACCTGGTGGGGTCTTCTGCTGTTGTAGCCCATCCGCCTCAATGTTGTGTGTGTTGTGGCTTCACAAATGTTTTGCTGCATACCTCGGTTGTAACGAGTAGTTATTTCAGTCAAAGTTGCTCTTCTATCAGCTTTAATCAGTCGGCCCATTCTCCTCTGACCTCTAGCATCAACAAGGCATTTTCGCCCACAGGACTGCTGCATACTGGATGTTTTTCCCTTTTCACACCATTCTTTGTAAACCCTAGAAATGGTTGTGCGTGAAAATCCCAGTAACTGAGCAGATTGTGAAATACTCAGACCGGCCTGTCTGGCACCAACAACCATGCCACGCTCAAAATTGCTTAAATCACCTTTCTTTCCTATTCTGAGCATTCAGTTTGGAGTTCAGGAGATTGTCTTGACCAGGACCACACCCTAAATGCATTGAAGCAACTGCCATGTGCTTCGTTAATTAGATAATTGCATTAATGAGAAATTGAACAGGTGTTCCTTAGGTGAGTGTATGTGTGTGTGTATGTATGTATGTGTGTGTGTATATGTATGTATGTATATGTATTTATATATGTTTGTGTTTGTCAAGAAACTCAAAGTTGGATCATTTTAGACATCCATTTTAAGGGGAGCCTTATTCAAATTATTTCGGAATCTTTTTAAGAAGATGAAATGTATATAAAATAGTATATATCATTTGGAGCTAAATCATCTTTGTAGTCGGTGAAAAGTGAATGAACATCCATGAGTTTCTTGTTTACACTCTGTAAGCACTCTTGTGTAAGCAAGTAGATAATGATGATATATGATTCAGCTATTGTAATTATTGACAAAAGAAGTTACACATTTTAAGCATGAAAACAGTTAGAAGTCCCTACTTGTGGAATTTAGCATAGACTTGTAGAAAAAAAGACAGAACTTGCACAAAATGTATACACACAGATGCAATCATATTGTTATCATTACATTTGTTTATAAAGTTTTAATTATCTATTTTATATCTCATGTGTAATGTGAATTAAGAGGCTATTTTGTTAAAATGCAGAGTCATGGTTTCAAGCAATATTTTATCAAGTAATTTCAATTTACCCTATTATATCTTGTGCCTCACTACAGGAGAGAATTTGAAAGTTTTGGCTAAAGTTCAGAACAATTCATCCCGTGCAGTCAAGCCAAAATACTGCCTGTATGAAAAACACAGTTTTTTTGCAAGAGGAAAGAGAAGACTTCACACACATGAACTAGTTAAAGAAGAAGGGGAACCCATTGAGCCGAACTCAAGAAAAACCATCACCAAAGTGCTGCCCATTCCTCCCAGCCTTAACATCTCTATCCTAAACTGCAGGATTCTCAAGGTTGAATACAGACTCAGGGTGAGTTTCAGTATATAAAGCAAAGACAAACAGTCATATTGCAATGAAGTGAACAAATACATTAGATTGGTCTCATTGTTAATACTTGGGTATTAATATGTATCATTAACAGTTGCAAAACATGCATTTTTGGACATTTAAAAAATGCTGAAACAATATGAACCCATTGACAAATTTTATATGTAAACATTACGTATTTAGCTAACAAAACAAAATATTTATGAATATTTTATATCCTACTTTTTTATCTTTTACCAATTTATAGATACATTTTAGATCCCTACTCCAAACCTTTATGAGAATATAAAACATAATGGACAAAAATGTGTAGGAAAATGGCACTTAATAGCAACATCAAGTGTAGCATCAGTTCTGCCTGAATAAATGCAGAACGTTAGCCAAACTTTCATCAGCTGACTGTCAGCTGATCACGTCTACCTATAGGAATATGATGTCTATCACAGCATACATATAAAAGCTCCTTCAGTACTATCAGCAGCTATCGCGTCTCTCCGGAGCTCATTTACCCTCCTCCACCCCAGCTCCTCCTCTTGTCAGTTAGGATTTGGTATTCTAATTCCCCTTGATCAGAATAAATTCTAGAATTATGCTATACAATAAATATTGGCATTAATGATATCAATAATATATTATGTTGGTTCTGTTCTGTTCACCCTAAGGCGGCTGCCCTCCCAGCTCTTATCCGTGCTCGGCTGCATGAATGCACAGGGATTTCTTGCCCAGAACAGAACCATACCGCCAATCCAAAATATATGCTAATAGTCAATCAATCATATTTGACGATAGTGGTCCTGACAGAAATAACATCAAAAAGATCATTTGAGCCACTAATCCCACTCCTAGCTCAAAATTTACTCATAACCATATCTTAAAGGGTACATAACATACACAGTTTTTTACACAGAACTTGACGAAACTTGTTCAAATCCTGAAGGAGTGTATTTGGCAGAGAAATACTAGACTGTTATACGTCCATCTCCTTTTTTGCCATGTTTAGTGTAACCTCTCTTGTTCATGAGAGTTGGCCGCTCTAACCAGGAGGCTAAAGGCTGCAACCTCTAGTGTCAGTCACTAGAGGATCTCCTGAGATCAGGGGAGTGGGGTTTACCCACACAGCTCTTACTAGCTTGCCTCCGTTACACTCACCCCCACTAAACCTCACTCTCATCCAGGTCACGGCACCAATGTAACCCCTCCGGTTCGATTCTTTCTAGCTGGACTCCATTTCATCAGCATGATGAACAGCAACCGCATCAAATGGCCTACAAAGCAACCACTGGCTCTCCAACAATATACCTAAACTCGTTTGTTCAGACTTGTGCACCCTCCAGAAGCTTGCATTCTGCAAGTGAACGACACTAAAGAGGCATTAAATCACTCTCACTGACCTTTTCCTGAACCGTTCCCACCTGGTAAAATGACCTGCCTATATTACCTCGAGCAGGCGAGTCTGTAGCCATTTTCAAAATAACATCTCAAGACGCATCTTTTCCAGTAGCACCTGACCAATGAAGACTAGCACTTAACTATTCTATTAATTTCTGTTTGTTTGTTTGTCTGTTAATTTTATTTAAAAATCTGTATGTGTACTGTACTATTTGTACTCCGCTAGATTAACTGAGATGCTGTTGCCCCATGTTTGTGTAGTTGCTTCTATTGCTCTAATTTGTAAGTCGCTTTGGATCAAAGCATCTGCTAAATGTAAATGTAAAAGTAGTTATAAAATATATATAATATAAATTCCAATAATAAATATATAAATTAACTATAATACAAACCTGATTGCAAAAAAGTTGGGACACTGTACGAATTGTGAATAAAAAAAGGAATGCAATAATTAACAAAAATTACAAATCTCATAAACTTATATTTTAATCATAATATAATATAGATAACATATCAAACATTGAAAGTGAGACATTTTGAAATGTCATGCCAAATATTGGCTTATTTTGGATTTCGTGGGAGCTACACATTCCAAAAAAGTTGGGACAGGTATCAATAAAAGGCCGGAAAAGTTAAATGTACATATAAGAAACAACTGGAGGACCAATTTGCAACTTTTTAGGTAAATAGGCAACATGATTGGGTATAAAAAGAGCCTCTCAGTGGCAGTGTCTCTCAGAAGTCAAGATGGGCAGAGGATCACCAATTCCCCCAACGCTGTGGTAAAAAATAGTGGAGCAATATCAGAAAGGAGTTTCTCAGAGAAAGATTGCAACGAGTTTGAAGTCATCACCATCTACAGTAATACCCCCCAACCCCCCCCCACAAAAAAAATAAAAATAAAAATAAATACTGCATGCCTGTGATCTTTGGGCCCTTAGATGGCACTGCATCACATACAGGAATGCTACTGTAATGGAAATCACATCATGTGCTCAGGAATACTTTCAGAAAACATTGTCAGTGAACACAATCCACCGTGCCATTCGCTGTTGCCGGCTTAAACTCTATAGGTCAAAAAAGAAGCCATATCTAAACATGATCCAGAAGGGCAGGCGTTTTCTCTGGGCCAAGGCTCATTGAAAATGGACTGTGGCAAAGTTAAAAACTGTTCTGTAGTCAGACGAATAAAAACTTGAAGTTCTTTTTGGAAAACTGGGACACCATGTCATCCAGACTAAAGAGGACAATGACAACCCAAGTTGTTATCAGCGCTCAGTTCAGAAGCCTGCATCTCTGATGGTATGGGGTTGCATGAGTGTGTGTGGCATGGGCAGCTTACACATCTGGAAATGCACCATCAATGCTGAATGACATATCCAAGTTCTAGAACAACATTATGCTCCCATCCAGACGTCGTCTCTTTCAGGAAAGACCTTGCATTTTCCAACATGACAATGGCAGACCACATACTGCATCAATTACAACATCATGGCTGCATAGAGGAAGGATCCGGATACTGAAATGGCCAGCCTGCAGTCCAGATCGTTCACCAATAGAAAACATTTTGCGCATCATAAAGGGGGAGATGCGACAAAAAAGACCTAAAATATATGGACACAATTAAAACACAATTAAGCAAAGTCATACACCCATTTATACAAAACTAAATGAATATATCGAATAAAACCCAAAGAAAAAAAGGTAGAGACATTAAAACATAAAAGCACAACAAGCACTATAATTTTTTTATTATTATAAGCCATTGAAAACAAGTGCGTTTTTAAAAGAGATTTAAAAGTGGTCAGGGAAGGGACTAACCTAATTTCTAGAGGCAGATTATTCCACCACCTCTGGTTTTTCTGGACCTCCATTTCTGTCAGAAGGACTTTATTAACCCCCTGGAGCCGTGTGGAGCAGTTATATGATGTATAGATACACTTTTATGGACTTCAAAACAGAAACAAGCTTGGAAGAGCCAGAACATTTTTTTTTATATAACTGATTGTATTCATCTGATAGATTAATGTCATATACACCTAGGATGGCTTGAGGGTGAGTAAATCATGGGCTAATTTTCATTTTTGGCTGTACTATCCCTTTAACTGTCTTTTCAATCAAGGACTGTGCTGATTGCTCATCTCATACAGGCACACATTTCTGTTACCCACTATTAATTAAATTATTTGTTGTTAAATGCATTTTGTAATTACTGAATGTGTGCTTTTGTGCCTAGGTCTGCCTGGATGTGCCATTTGCCTCAGACCCGGAGATCAAGTTCCCAGTAGTGATTCTACCTCTTCAGTCTTTATCAGGTGCAAATAGTGCTACAAACAGTGACTTTGGAATCTGGAATCAACCACCAGGTGGCAACGTGTACCCCAACCCACCTCCTATGCCTCTATCTGCCTTTCCATTTAATATGGTTGAATCACCTGGTCATTTTGGCTCTCTGGGTTACCCTGGACCCCCCTTGAGTCAGTTTCCTGCTCCTGGTTACCCTGGACCTCCTTTGAGTCAGTTTCCTGCTCCTGGTTACCCTGGACCTCCTGGTGAATTTGGTCCTTCAGTTTCTCATCAGTCTGATTCATCAGCTCCACCTCCATATCAGGAATATCATTTATATCCACAGTTGCCAGACCACCCTGGAAAATCTTGACAAAATGATTTTGACTCAACTTATAGGTTTATTTTATTTTTTTTGATTGTTTTACCTAGCTTGCTAGAAGGATTTATTTTATTTTTTTGTGATTTTGAGTAATACGTTAAACACAAATCGTATACTGTTTTTGATGTATTTCTAAACCGTCGGTATAGTGTTAAATTTTACATCCCTTAAAAGATACTAGTAGATAGATACTGTTCCGCAGAAATGTTCTATGCCTTTGCAGGAAAAAAAAATAATGTGAACCCTTGGGTCTACTATGAATTTCTGCATTAATTGTTACAAAACTAAGTCACAACAGCAAGTTTACTTAAAGGACAACTCCGGCGAAACTCCGGTGAAGCCGCCTAAAACAGGTGAATTTAAACATGGATAAGTGGCTAAACGCATCTCGTTGTCATGTAAGGGACCTGTTCATGTTGGACCGACATTTTAATTGCATTTTGTGTCTGTTAAGAGGCACAAAGACACCCTTTACGTTATGCCCCCAAAGCTGCCGTTTTAGCAGAGTGGGGGCTCTGGGCATTAACTGTAATAACTCCGTGTTGCAAGCACCAATCCGGTTCGTTTTTTTCTCTATAGACTGTACTCACAAAGATATAACGATCAAGATAAACTTAAACATTCGCCAGAGTTGTCCTTTAACACACAACCCTTTATTTTCATGTTTTTACTGAACACATGACAGGTGTATTTTATATATTTTTATTTATGAATGAAATATAAAACATAAAACTGAATTTACTCACATATATTAGTAATCATATGCTTTCTCTGCATGTCCCCGCTGCCTGTCCGCATGTCTCAAGTTAAGCTCTGGGGCTATGGAGAGGATCACCCACAGGAAGCGGGTCTATGTACCAGTGTAGGCAATTCAAGACAAGTTTCAAGATATGTACATATTCAAGGTATGACAAAATTCAGTCAATCAGCCTCCACAAATCTAATCTAAAAAGACAAATTATGTGAGATTATGGTTTGATGTGCGAAGGTTGTATTCAAGGCAAAGGTGAATGCAGGGACATATAAATCTTACATTATATCAAGCTTGACTAGTATTTATTTGTATAAAAGAAAGCTCTAAACAAATGTAACATTTTATATATATTTATTATATATTATATATATATATATACACACACACAGTGGAGATCAAAATTAGAGAACAATTTAGAAACATTAGATTTTTTTCAGAAATATTGTTGATATTCATTGGTTGAAATTTGAAGGACGATTAGTTGGGTATACCATTGTTCTGCTAGCATGTTTTACAAAATACCAAGGTACTTCAACAAAACTCCTGATAAAGAAACATCCCTAAAACCATGCCACTTCCTCCTCCATCTTTCACTGACGTCTTTGGGTACTTTGGGTTCAATCTTTCCCCAGTTTAATGCCGAACATAATGTTTCCCATCGGACCCAAATAAATTAAACTTGCATTATCACTAAAATTTTGGACCAGTTCTCCTCTGTTCACACAACATGCTCCTCAGCAAAGGTTAGTCTAGCCTTTTGATTCTTTCTGCTGATGAGAGGCTTGGTCACTGTAGAGTGAGCTTTCAGTCTGAATTCTCTTAAATGACAAGACACTGTATGGCAAAACAGATCCTTACTGTGTTCAGCTCTGAACTGGCGAGTAATTCCAGCTGCAGTGTTGAACCGATTCCACAATGAAAGTCTCCGCATTGTCCTGTCCTCTCATGCATTGGTCTTGCACACCTTTTGGGATACTTGAATGAATTTGTGTCTTTGTAAAGCCTCAATATTCTAGAAATTACAGATTTGGAATGACCAACTTCTTTTGCAATAGCTGAAAGGGTCATCCCTTTGGACTTCATCTGGACAACCTGGTGTCGTATGGTTTCAGTAACCTTAGAGCGGCGTTCCATCTCGCAAAGTCAGTGAAAATTGGTAAATTTGCTTCAATTAAATAGGGTTTGCCAGATTATTATGGAAATTAGCACCAAGTGCCAGATTAACACCCAAAACTTGAAGGTATTTGAAGTGTTCTCTAATTTTGACCAGCGTTATTTTTCAATTGTTTTATTTAAGTTGTATATGCTGTACTTCAGAATATATTTAACTTGTGAAATATGCTAAAAAAAACCTGGACCAAGGATGATCCGAAGAAATGGACATCACCTGAGTTAAATATATGAGTGTCACAGCAAAGGGTCTGTGTGTCAATATGTGGTGCTGTGTGTACATTAATGAGAATTGTTTTGAAATTATTTTAGCAAATGGCTGCAAAGTGAAATATTTAAAGGGGTCTGAATATTTATCTTATGTGATATCATCGTATGTGAATTTATTTATTTATTTTTTAATTTTATTTATGTATTTATTCCTCAGTTTTTGATGTTGCACTGTACATTGTAAACTATGAAAATAATAACAATAATTGTATTTTTTTGTTACAAAAATAAAATTGTTCTTGTGCAATTTGGTGTGCTCAAAATAGTTCTCAAGTTCAAGTTCTCATCATTTGGTTATTTTTTTTATTATTTTATATATTTCCTTCTGTTAAATCTTTTTCTTAAAATATTCTCAAAAAATAGAATCAATGAAAAACTGTGAGTAGTTTATTATTAGATAACCATAGTATATTGTTGTTGTTTGCAGTTAAAGAGTAGCATTTTTTATAAGCCACAGCATGAAACAAGCCTTTCGTTCCTTCGTATTGTATCATAACTGACAGGTTTGCTGAATTCTTTTTCAGAAAGACATTTGTCAGCTAAACAACTGAACAGACTTCTAACCCTTTACAGATGGCACTACCCTGACTAAAATTATAGAAGCTTGTTTCCACCACATAATACAAATGTTTTATCTCACAATTCTGACAATTTTTCTTGCAATTGCAATTTTACATCTTGGAGTTATATTGATATAATGCTTGATATAAACTCACAATTCTGAGGGGAAAAGGTCAGTCTATTTTTCCCTCAGAATTGGACATAACTTGATATAAAATGACAATTCTGACTTTATAACTCGCAATTGCAAGGTTATATCTCACAATTCTGTCTTTATTCCGGGGTTCACAGATAAGGTAAGCCTAGTCCCATGCATGCACACTAAACTGCATGTTTGAGCTGTTTTAACTGAAAGTATGTCAGTGCCTATGTTTTGTTTCAAGATTCACATCAGTAGCTAATGTTTTTTCTAAGTTGCTTAAATGTCCTAATTTATCAGGTTAGTTCACCCAAAAATTATTTAATTAATTACTCACCCTCATGTCGTTGGACACCTGTAACACCTTTGTTCATCTTCAGAGCACAAATGAAGATATTTTTTTTCCAAAGCTGATGGCTGAGAAAGGCTTCAGATGCCTCGAATTGGCATTCAGTACATTCCCACTCACAAGACCCATAAAAGGCACTAAAAACATTGTTACAAAGTCAATCTCACTACAGTGACTGTACAATAATTTTACGAAGCAACGAGAATAGTTTTTGTGTGCAAAAAAAAAAAAAAAAATCTAAATAATGGCTTTATCCGGGCCTATATCTTGCAATTCTGACTTTATGTCCCACAATATTGTTCATATTTTGAACAATTGCCCAGTTACATCTAGCACACTGCCGAAAGCTTTTGTCGCTATTGGTGGAGAAGATATTTTTCCATAAAACTAAAATAGCATTACCTGCAGAATACAAATGGATCCGACATGTTTTGTGGTTTGTGGCAAATTTCGCATGTGTCTCTGGACCGGAGCAGACTGTGTGCACGAGGTACACAAATGACGTAATTCACCCCAATGGAAATTAAAATATCATCTTTTTCATTTTATTTGCCCATTGTAACCTGGTTGTAACTCATGGGCGGGGATTATGCTAATTATGAATGAGCGTGCACGCGCTTCTTATTTACGCATGTTTGGAATACACTAATAAACACACGTTAAACTAACGAAGCGTTTGTGAATCTGGAGGAGAGTTTTCGTAAAGGTCAATTTTACACGCAAATTACTCAGAATTTGCTCATATATTTACGAAAGTTTCTTGAATAAGGCCCATTGTTTTAAAATATTTTCTTAAATGCAACTCCTCAAAATTATTCCATTGGTTTACCCCTTTGACAGATTCTAATGATGATTTACTGCTCAAGAAACATTTATGATTATTATCATTGTTGAAACAGTAACATTTTTTTTTTTTGGATTCTTTGATGAATAGAAAGTTCAAAAGAACAGCATTTATCTGAAACAAAGCTTTTGCAACATTACAGTGAGGAAAATAAGTATTTGAACACCCTGATATTTTGCAAGTTCTCCCACTTAGAAATCATGGAGGGGTCTGAAATTGTCATCAGGTGCATGTCCACTGTGAGACATAATATAAAAATAAAATTAAAAAATCCAGAAATCACAATGTAGGATTTTGTTCACTATCTATTTGTATGAAGAATGACTGGCCATTTATATAACAATCCCAGGCTTAACTAAACCCAAAACCAGTCATACGATTTGTTAAAACGGAAACATACCACATTAATAGTTCAGTTAACACAGAATAAACATAGCTCATAGAGTCTTTTTGAATGCAATTTTAGTGATATTTTATATTTAGTATTTTCAGTTAAAGTACAGCAACACTCATTTCACAGCAATCTTTTGACCGTGTCAATTCACACTATAGTACAATACAAAAACAATCAAATTACATATAAACAAAGTTCACAACCATTTCAAAGTTAATGTGTGCAGTAATGAGTTGAATAAAGTCTTATCTGGATTTTCACTAAAGGTCCCAAACTGTCCTGTGTATCCTTCAACACATTGATCAACCGGAACCCATGTCACTGTATCACACAAGGTCCAATTTTAGAGAAGTTTCATTTACAGTAGCAGTCGTTTTGGAGATTGAAGAGCCTTTGTGTAACCAGATAAGGATGAAATGGTGTTCACAAACTCCACATCACAAACCATACCTTCCAGCCAGCACAACAAATAAGTATTTGACCACCTGAGAAAATCAATGTTAATATTTGGTACAGTAGCCTTTGTTTAAAATTACAGTGGTCAAACATTTCCTGTAGTTTTTCAGCAGGTTTGCACACACTGCAGGAGGGATTTTGGCCCACTCCTCTGCACAGATCTTCTCTAAATCAGTCAGGTTTCTGGCCTGTCGCTGAAACATGGAGTTTGAGCTCCCTCCAAAGATTATATTTTGGTCTCATCTGACCACATGAATTTCTCCCATGACTCCTCTGGATCATCCAAATCATCATTGGCAAACTTAAGATGGGCCTGGACATGTGCTGGTATAAGCAGGGGAACCTTCCGGGCCATGCATGATTTCAAACCATGATGTAGAAGTGTATTGCCAACAGTAACCTTGGAAACGGTGGTCCCAGCTCATTGACCTGATTTCTCACCTTTCTTTGAGACCCCACGAGGTGAGATCTTGCATGGAGCCCCAGTTCGAGGGAGATTGACTGTCATGTTTAGCTTCTTCCATTTTCTAATGATTGCTCCAACAGTGGACCTTTTTTCACCAAGCTGCTTGGCAATTTCCCTGTAGCCCTTTCCAGCCTTGTGGAGGTGTACAATTTTGTCTCTAGTGTCTTTGGACAGCTCTTTGGTCTTGGCTCTGTTAGTAGTTGGATTCTTACTGATTGTATGGGGTGGACAGGTGTCTTTATGCAGCTAACAACCTCAAACAGGTGCATCTAATTTAGGATAATAAATGGAGTGGAGGTGGACATTTTAAAGGCACACTAACAGGTCTTTGAGGCATTATTTCTGAAAGCATTATTTTTGTCTTACATTTCATAATAAACTAAGACGAGCTCAGTACCGACTCGTCTTCTGTCGTTTTATTTTCATGAATTTAAATATGTTCAAAGGATTGTGGGTTATTTAAGGCTGCGAAGGATACATCCGATGCATCCTTCGAAACAGGCTGAATGAAGTATGCGAAACGAAGGCTGCCTTTCAAGGATCCTTCAAATTGAGATGGCAGCTGAGATATGCAGCCTTCCTAGGATGCAGCCTTCCGTTTGAGAAACACCTTACATGTCACTTGATTCAATTCCTCTGTCCTCGCGTCTTTTCCTGTGTCCTCCCTCACATCCTGAAGGGGTCGAGGAAAGGAAACGAGGATGCACAAATAAGAATTGAGAAGCACCCAGAGTCTATTATGAAAGTCTACAGTACATTTTTATTTTATTGAATTGGTACACACAGAAAAATAGGGTGTCAAAATTGTCCCTTTAGGGGTACAACAGCTTGTCGCTGGGTCAGTACCCTTAAAAGAACCAACGTTGTACCATTTTTACCACAAAAAGGTTCATAGTAGTACCTTAAAGGGTTACTTCACCGCTTTTTCATATTAAACTGTTATTCCCTTAACTAAAACGAGTTGATACATACCTCTCTCATCTCAGTGCGTGCACTTAATCTCTCTGACACGCGGTGATGATCTGATAGCATTTAACTTAGCCCACTAAGCCCAGTTCATTCACTATGGAACCAAACAGAGATCAAGTTAGAAGTACCAAACACCTCCACGTTTCCCCTATTTAAATACAGTTACACGAATAGTTGAACGATCAAGTATGGTGACAAAATAAAAAGTGGTACTTCTCTAATCGGATTAAAAAGGAGAACTATAATGTATGGCGGATTAGCACTTCTGAGAGTACTTCGGCTCGGCGCAGTAAAAAGTCCCGGCCGAAACATATTTCCTCACACCTCCCCCTCACTCTCTCATTTCTGTCACTAGGGAGCAAGGGGGTAATCTAGCGCTCGGAAAGCGTTCCACCCCTAGGGGCTGCCATTGCTAACCAAGCCATCACCTGCTGTTAGCATTCCATTGACTCCCATTCATTTTTGAGTCACTTTGACAGTGAATAACTTTACATCTGAGGCGTTTAAAGACTCCATTTGTCCATTGTTTATTTCTAAAGAAACACGACAATGTATAAAAGGCTCCATTGCCTTGTATCTTACACTATCGCCCCGCAGAAGCTGTTTTTGTAAAAATAGGCTAACGATTGCGTCATAACCAACGCGACCCTGTCGCACAGTTGAGAAATTACCGTATAGAACTGAGGAGACGCTCGCAGGCAATCTTTTACTGTCTATGAGGCAGTCGGGGGGACGTGGAGACATAAAGTCTGATAAAGTCAAGGGAGAAGAATGGAGAGAAGCCCATGAGCCAAAAGCAACGGGAGAAAATATTTAAACAACGTGATTCAGCTTTCACTTTCCACATCTACTAGAAGACTCACAGCTGTCAGACAGGAGGCTCACGTCACATCTACGTTGTCAAGCTTAGTCTGAGCCTGCGCAGTTCACTCAGCCATCAGGAAGTGAGTGCCCCTAGGTTGACTTCATTCTTTCGCCGTAGACGTCAATGGGAACGCTCTGTCCATTTCTTTTACTGTCTATGCTAGGGAGATGTGAGGGAAGATGTTTCGGCCGGAACTTTTTACTGTGCCGAGCCGAAGTACTCTCAGAAGTGCTATTCCGCCATACATTATAGTTCTCCTTTTTAATCCGATTAGAAACGCGCCACGTTTTATTTTGTCACCATACTTGATCGTTCAACTACTCGTGTAACTGTATTTAAATAGGGCAAACGTGGAGGTGTTTGGTACTTCTAACTTGATCTCTGTTTGGTTCCATAGTGAATGAACTGGGCTTAGGGAGCTAAGCTAAATGCTATCAGATCGTCACTGCGTGTCAGAGAGATTAAGTGCACGCAGTGAGATGAGAGAGGTATGTATTAACTCGTTTAAATTAAGGGAATAAAATCGTTTAATATGAAAAGGCAGTGAAGTATCCCTTTAAGGTACGCATTTGTACTCAAAGGTACTAATATGCACCTTTTAGGAGTAAAACAGGTACAAATATGTCCTTTTAAGGGTACTGCCCCAGGGACAAGCTAAAGGTACAATTTTGACACCCTCTTTTTCTGTGTGTAGGGTTAAGGTTGAGAGTAGGTTTTAGATATACTTACCATATGTCTGTAGTCTTGATTTTATAATTTTGTTGTACTAGCTGTTATTTCATACTTAAAGGAACTGAATGTAAGAAATGCATTTCAATTAATCATAAAATGGCCCTGATATGTCACTAGACATTAATTAATCACGTTAATTTAAAATACTTATATTACTGACAACAGTAGACCGGCCAGAATATTGTCATTTAAAAGTTGTTGTTGCCCTCAACTGATGTTGATGTTGACATGTTGTGTTTTGGCCTGAAGTTCCGCCCTCCACCTATCTACCAATCACGAAGTCAGTAGTATTTCACCATCTGGGTTGCCAGCACTGCTCTAGTTACCACAGCTGCAGATCTACAAACGTTCCTACTGGATCCATGCAGCCAATCTGGAAACCTCGAGTCAGGGGGGAGGGGGAGAGGGGATACACCTGCAGTACCAGTTTTGGCCACAATCTTACAAACACTTCCTTTAAGATTTTAATTTGTCCCACTCAATGTCTATGGTCCTGTTGTAACATGACCATATGACAGCTTAAAATGTTATCTGATATAATAATTTTTTTTAAAAACTAAAATGTTTTGTCAATAAAATACTATTATTAAAGCAGGTGTCTGTAACTTTTTTTTTTTGATCAAGATTTTCAAAAATTATATAACGAGAATGGATTGATGTTGTACATTTTCCAAACCGTGTTTTCTGAATCATTATGTTACACTTATAATAAGCGTTTATATTGGGACTACTTCAGACCGGTCTAGTAGGAACTGCTGCGGAGGAGCACAGTCCCTGCGTGACTAGTCATAGAAACAGAGAGAAGTAGCTCTGACTGCAATGTTCTTCCACAAGACGCATGCAGTTCTGTTTATTAACAGGACATGGAGCGGCAAAAGTTAGGACTGCAGCTTTAACTTTTTTCATATGTAAAATGGCATTTTAAATCATTAAAATATACACATTTTTGAATCGGAACACAAATACATAGCTAAATACAAGATAGAAGGTTCTAGGAGGGGTTATTTCAAATATTATCAAAACCGAGCACATATGGAGGTCAATAAAATTCATTCTCAAATGAAATCCTGCATTACAGCATATTCTGATGCGTTATTATGAAATATGTTATTAATGATTTGTTATTTATGAAATATGATCCCAGCAGCGCCACGCTCAGGTGACTGTATGTATAAGCCCAACTGGACGTGTTATTACTGAACACACTCATTCTCTAAGGAAATCGTGAATTACAGCAAATTCTGAGGGTGGTGATGTTCTGGGGATTATAGTTCCATAATAACAAATCAGAATATGAACATTATCACCTCACATCCGTTCTGTTTCAGTGCCAAAGCATGCATTTAAAATCCCCTCAAGAGCGCGTTTGCTCAGAGATATTGCCACTCAGGTAATAAGACAAGCATTCCATGATTATCAGCTAAAACTACAGTTAAAATACTTATAATAATGTGTTCACGACAACTATTGCCGGGATGCGGCAGATCAATGACTTTATAACTCGCAATTGCGACTTAATATCTCAGAATTCTGACTTTATCTCCCGCAATTGCGATTTATCTCAGAATTCTGACTTTATAACTCACAATTGTGAGAAAAAAAAGTCAGAATTGTGACTTTACAACTTGCAATTGTGAGAAAAAAAGTCAGAATTCTAGATAAAAAAGTCGCAATTTATTTTTTTATTTAGTGGCGGAAACGGGCTTCCCTACAATACCCATCTGAGCTGTAACCGCCAAACTCTTGACGGGCCATTCACGTCATGTATAGAGTCGGTGGGCGGGGCTTAACATAATGCAGCCAGAGTTGCGTGTGAGAGTGAAATTTGTATCTGTGTACAGCATATCCACAGGTGTCTCAGCCTTGATCGTGTGTGAAAGAGGGAGAAATGAAGAAGACGTATATAGTTTATCTATGACCAGTATTTACTCAGCGATCGGCCATAAAAGTTCATACGGAGCATTGTTGTGTAGCCTACGGAACATCAGTCTACAAGCAGATAAACATCATTTTCATTTTTGGGTGAACTAGCACAACTTCCTAGGAGGACTTGAATGCACCATTAGATCAGCAACAAATATTAAAATGTCAGATTTGTCTTATTTGCAATAAACACACAAAAACAAGAAATTAACTTTTGCTATTGTTAAATAGATGATATCCAAAGAGGTGTTTTATTTTATTTTTTTAATGTTGGCGCAATTTTCCCTCTAAATAATGATGTTGATGGATCCTGCATATGTGGGAAGTTTAACTGTGTGTTACAACTAACTAGCTCTTGTGTCCCTCGCTCCTTTGAATTATGCCGTATTGTCACCCACGAAGCACACAGCCTTCGAAAAGAAAACATTTTAAAACTCCGGTATGCCCCACCCACCGCTGGAAGTCCACACATACTTTGCTGATTGTTTCCCGCAGAAATCGCGTGCCAGTCTAGAACAGACTAAGTTCAAACGTCAGAAGTTGATACTGCCTGCCCTGGAGACATGATGTCCCTCACCGTAAAAAACATTTCTGTCGTTTACAATGCTATTAATCAGAGCAATACCTTCACCAGCGGTGACTTTATATCGGGACAAGTCATTCTGGATGTAGCGAAGGACACACAAATGCAGTCTCTGAGTGTGAAAATTAAAGGAAAAGCAGAGGTTTGCTGGAGCGAGCGTCATGGTAAAAAAACTGTTGTTTACTCGGATAAGGAGAAGTATTATTCCGTCGAGAGGTTTTTCGTTTTGGAGAACCAAACGCATGGTAGGAGGAATCTAGTTTTTTAGTGGAAGTTAGTGGAAATCATGTCGATTTAATCAGCTTTATTTTTTGTTGTAACTTGATCTTGTAGGTAATGAGATGCTGAGAGATTCATCAGGACAGCCGTGTAAGTCTGTTTGAGGATCAGATGAATATTGCAAAACGAGCTTGGGAAATGTAATTGAAAAACATGCTGATCTTTGATTTTATTTTTTAACTTGTTAGATCCGTCGGTTGTGGCACCAGGTCGTCATGTTTACCCATTCACATTTCAGTTACCTTTACAGTAAGTTCGGATTCGTTCTCTTGCAAAGTGTAAGAATTTGTGAAATGTGAATGTGTCTATAACAAGGATGTCAAGTAGTGTAACTATTAATTAAAAAATAAGAAAAATACTAAAATAGATTCTTAGCACTTTCAGCAAATGAACACAAATGTTATTAAAAATGTGTAATATAGACAGGATACACTAACTAAAAGTTATTCAGATACTATCTTAAAACAGAGTGGCTTGACTGCACAATTTAATATGTTACTCAAATAATAAAATACATTTTTTAAATTATTTGTCAAGAATTTCAACCATTTAATGATGCGGTTTGCTGTACAATTTCTCTGTTTACAGGCACTTTCCACCAACCTTTAAAGGTTCAGTTGGAAAAATTGTCTACACTTTGGAGACAAAACTATCCCGATCAATGCGTATTTCCAGCAAAGCCAAAGCAGAGTTTCACTATGTGCCCGGTCCAATTGTGTCCAATCCTGAACTAATGGTCTGAGATTATGACTTACATCCCATGCATTTGCTTTCTAAAACCATCTGTTCCTCTATTATGTTATGATGTTCAGTCACCTCTGTTTTGCGTGTTTTGTCTTGTTTAGGCCCCTCAGTATGGCACCAAAGATAAACAAATGAAACTTTTCACCTCTGGGAGTGTCTCCATGAACATAAAGACTGAGAAAATGGGATACTACCTTGGTAAAATTATATATATTATATAAACCATTATATAACCATTTCTGAAACTTTGTAAGAAGATGAAATGTATAAAATAGTAAACATCTATGGAGTAGCAGATGGACATTTTCCATAAATGTGGTCTTTTCAGAGCATGTGATTTTAGCTGTTGTTATAAATGACAAATAAGTTATGCATTTCGTGCTCGAAATCAACCATCAAGTCCACCTGAGCCCACACACTACTTGTGGAGCTTTCACCCCAATCCCCCCTGCATGTTATCAAAGCTTTTTGTATATTTTTTAAATTGTGTATTATTGTATTATTTTATATCTCATATGTTACATGAATCTGTATTAAGAGGCCTAGTTTGTTAAAATGCAATCATGGTTTGTAGTGATATTTTAATTGATCTTATTGTGCCTCACTACAGGAGAGGGCTTAAAAGTTTTGGCTGAAGTTCAGAACAATTCATCCCGTGCAGTCAAACCAAAATACTGCCTGTATGAAAAACACAGTTTTTTCGCAAGAGGAAAGAGAAGACTTTACACACATGAGGTATTTAAAGAGGAAGGGGAACCCATTGAGCCGAGTTTAAGAAAAACTGTCACCAAAGTGCTGCCTATTCCTCCCAGCCTTAACATCTCTATCCTAAACTGCAAGATTCTCAAGGTTGAATACAGACTCCGGGTGAGTTTCAACATATAAAGCAAAGGGAATAAACACATTAGATTGGCATATGTCAAAACTGGCATCATTTTGATGTCAATCATCTTTTAAATCAAGGGCTGTGCTGATTGCTTATCTAATATAGAGACACATTACCCACTTTTAATTTAATAATTTATAATATGTGTACTTTGTGCCTAGGTCTACCTGGATGTGCCGTATGCCTCAGACCCGGAGATCAAGTTCCCAGTAGTGATTCTACCTCTTCAGTCTTTATCAGGAGCAAATAGTGCTACAAACAGTGACTTTGGAATCTGGAATCAACCACCAGGTGGCAATGTGTACCCCAAAGCACCTCCTATGCCTCCATCTGCCCCGCCACTTAACGTTGTTGGACAAGCTGGTCAGTTTGGTGCCCCTGGCTACTACGGACCTCCTCCCAGTCAGTTTCCTGCTCCTGGTTACCCTGGACCTCCGGGTCAGTGTGCTCCCCCTAGTTACACTGGACCTCCTGGTCAATTTGGTTCTTCAGTTTCTCATCAGTCTGACTCATCAGCTCCACCTCCATATCAGGAATATCAACTATATCCACAGTTGCCAGACCACCTTAAAAAATCGTAGAATCGTCTTCTAGGTTTCTTTTATTATCATTGTTTTCTCTAAAATACTATACAATTAGGCTGGTCAAAATGTACACATTATATTATAACGCGTTACAATTAAGGCAGTTAATGCAGCATCTGTTTTTTTCCACGTCATACAATTCATGGCTCCTGAAAGATGCTACAGAAACAAGGTAGTGTTGGTGCAAAGTTCGGGTCGAGTAAAAATTTACAATATAATGGAAACATCTCTTATAACTGTCGAAAACAAAAGCACAGAATTAAGCCACAAATACCAGCCTCATACGCTTCTGCTGCAGTAGTCCTGTGTGGCGGTTACACAATGTCATGTTGTAAATAAGACAACATCTGAATTGCTTACCCCTCTGTTGCGGTTGTTGTTGCTGTTTTTGACTTATGCCTACCACCCTAACAGTGTTGCTATATAAACCAATGCAGATATTCCGGAAAACGAAAGAGCACAGTATGGACAGTCAATCATATAGATCAGATTCCAATCGGATTTGGACTGACAGTCTGAATGAGGCTAAAGTCGGGTACACACTGTGATTTTGGCCACGATTTGGCCGTCTGAAACAATTTTCAAATCCTAAAAGATTTCTCTGATCATTGGCTAATATCTGAAGTATTTGATCGTTAGTTTGACATGTTCACCGGCAACCGATTAATGATCGCTGTGACCTCGGACGAAATACTGGCAGTATCAGAAGATTTGATGCACAGTCCTGCAGTGTGACTTTTGCAACAGTTGTCAAATTATCTTCGTTTTTCAACACTGGCGAGGATGACGAGTATTGTATGGGTGAATAGCCTGACGTGGTCATACTCAATTCTAGTCAGAATATGAGTCTGAAACTGCTCCATTGGGCTGTAATTATGGGGCGTGTTTCAACCGAACCAGGAAAGACGTCAATTGGATAGACCTACAACCAATTAGAGCAACGAATCAACGCATAAAGTTATTTGTCAAATGTCAACAGAACTCAACTGCACTGTGTTGCCACGCGTTTTTTCCCGTGGGTTTTCCATGTCCGCGGGTTGAAGCGACTATTATATGATATAGACCCATGAATGCGAATTTTAGTAGGAAACCTTGCCAAAATAACACATTTTACCCCCAAATGCTATTTTTTTCCTCTGGAGAACCCCCAAGAAGCTGTTGTTTTTTGGGCTAGTAGTTGGCAGGTTTTGTTGTAAAAACTTGGCAACTCTGTCTGCATGCACGCTGAAATAAACAATCTTTGCCGGTGTTGTAAAAAAAAGATAATTATTTAAGGATACACAGTTACTTACCGACATGATCATTATTTCAGAGAGAAATAGTGAAGGTGAATCTATATACAAACAAGCTCTGCGTTTAGGATTTGAACAAATATAATCCAAGCCCCTTTGATGATGTGCATGATTGCGTTACTGTTTATCATCTGTCCGTCATCGTCTAAAGCCTGCCCTGATGATTTCATTGGTCCGAACAGTTTCTGTTCAGGCATAATCTCTCCTCTATGGATCAAGTCCAGACCGAACTGCCCAAGCTCAAATGTTGTGGGCAGGGCTGAGTTCGGCTGGCATTCAGGCTAATCGGTGATGCCTTCTTACATAAAAAAGATACCATTAAACAAATATTTAAAATGTGAGTTTAAATGTGAAATTATTACAATATAAAAATGTATTTAAAAAATGCAATTTACTTATATTTTTTAAATCGACTGACAGCACTGATATTATGTAGCCTTTTATATACCCTTGGATTTACTATGACTTTCTACATTAATTGCTACAAAAAGATCAGATCTCAAGCAATCACAAAAGCAGACAAACAAGTCTGCTTAAAACAAAACCATATGTTTTAACACTCTGATCCTATACTACATTTAGACTGAATTAGTATTTTAAGTATTTTTTTTATGTATGAATGAAATAAAATACTATTTTGTGCACACATTATAGGACTAATCTTGTAAACAGATGGTTTGCTGTAAAAGAGTTGCCTTTTTTATATGCTGCTCTTTAAATCTACACTATTGGGCCATTGAAATAAAACCTAGTTTGAGTGTGGTTTGTGGTGCCGGTGAACACATGGAAATCTAAAAGATATAATCTGAGCAGGTGCCATTCTGTATGTTATTGTTGTGACTATTGGAAACATTATTTTTTAAATAAATGAAGTATCATAGTTTAACAATTGTTTTGTTTGTTTTGTTTTTTACAACCATGATTCTCTATGGGCCAGACAGTGTATGGTTGCAACATGGAGAGAGCATAGACCGTAAAAAAATATGGACGACGCAACATCATCCGTTTCTGCTTGGCAGATTTGAAGCTTTCAGGCGGCCTGAACGGCGCTGACATCTTGGTACCGAGTCTGCACAGTAGAGATTTCGGGACCGGAGTTGCGCAGTAGAGAGCAGGAAGTACAGCTGCAATATCAAAAGCCCGCCCACACTCTCACAGATACAGAACAATTAATTATGTTGGTGCGAAATAAACAGCTATGGAAATGTACAAATTAAAGATAAAGCTCCAATATGCTCCCAAAAATCCAGAAAAAAGTCTGTTAGTGCCTCAGTGACAATTAACTTCACTCAGAGAAGACGTTGATCTCAGCTGTCAATCATGGCGTCACACCCCCCGTTTTTATAGCATCAAATAATTAAGTAAAACTAATCTTATTTTAAAGACGAACACTTGAAATTAAATCATCGTGATGATAACTGCCTTCAATGACATTAACTTTGGGGAAAAAATATTTGAAGTGTAATTTTATTGTTTAGTTTGCCTCGCGTCCATTAGAAAACACAGAGGGGCGACTATACTGGGACCGGGCACCGGGGGGCGATCGAGGCGCGAAAGCTTCAGTTTCTGAGAGGGAGACTGCAGGATGTCAATAAAGACGAGGTCATCTAATATCCCGACGCCATCCTTTTGCTAGCAAAACTGGAAGATACGATGCACTGCTTCGGCGAGCACTTCCGGTATTCTCTTCCGCTGTGATAAAGGCCTATTGGGAGAGAGTTGTAACACTTCAAATTCCACTAATCAGTGATGAGTCGTATAATCATTTCATTATTTACCCACTTCCTCCCACATCCCATATGTGGTTGTCAAGGCTGTAAATATATCATGCAGATATATAGCCTATATATGCCTGAAAACTATTAACATTTTAGTCTTTAAGCAGCCTACCTTGTCTACATTATGCCTTTATTGTGAATGTGTTTATAAACAATATGTGTTGTGCTGCTAGTAGTGATGGGACATCTGAAGCGAGGCTCCGGAGCTTGTGTCGAACAAAAAGGGGAGTTCCAGATGAAGCCCCGATTCGAGGCGTGTATCGTTTCCGTGAAAATCACGTGACGATGACAAACAAGGCCTCGTTTTCTGTTGAATACGTCATATCGCTTCCGGATAAAAGTGGTTCGAAACCTCGCGACTTTTGTGGGGTTTGCAGTAGGCATTAGGTGTGTTCGACATCGGCTGTGGCTTGATTCATGCGATCGGCGAGAGTAGCCGAGTGCAGGCGGGGAGGAGCTGCAAACGGAGACGTGAAGTTGGACACTTTCTGCTTCCCGTAGTGACGCTTGCACTGCGTTTGCAAACTTTATCACAGCTGAAGTTAAATAAATACAATATTTCTCAAATACACAGATGTTTCAAATTACATTTTCATTCAATACTTTATGTACTGTTTAATAAAGCGTCTATTTGGACAAGATTAATGTTCAACATATAAACCTACACTATCAATGAAGTGTTGTCAACGGTTTTTATCAGTTTTAGTTTGATAAACATGATGATATAACATCGCGGCTACACGAAAAGAGGTTTTACTGTTATAAATAAATGATTTGTGAGCATTAGCCTAACGTAAGGTTTTAGAATAAACACGAAACGCACATGTTCGCTGTCATGCAGTGAATCGGCCAATCATGTGTCGTCATCAGAGCTCTTGCATCCACCTGCAGTCCCCCTTGAGAATCTGCAGCGGCTGCATCAGCCGGCTGCTCTCGAATCGCTCTCGCTGTACTTTGTTGACATACGTCACAGTCACGTGCTGTCGGCGCTGTCTCAAGCAAGGGGGTAATCTCAAGGGGGTAATCTAGCACTCGGAAAGCGTTCCACCCCTAGGGGCTGCCATTGCTAACCAAGCCATCACCTGCTGTTAGCATCCCATTGACTCCCATTCATTTTTGAGTCACTTTGACAATGAATAACTTTACATCTGAGACGTTTAAAGACTCCATTTGTCCATTGTTTATTTCTAAAGAAACACGACAATGCATAAAAGGCTCCGTTACCTAGTATCTTACACTATCGCCCCGTAGAAGCTGTTTTTGTAAAAATAGGCTAACGATTGCGTCATAACCAACGCGACTCTGTCGCACAGTTGAGAAATTACCGTATAGACCTGAGGAGACGCTCGCAGGCAATCTTTTACTGTCTATGAGACAGTCGGGGGGACATGGAGACATAAAGTCTGATAAAGTTAAGGGGGAAGAATGGGGAGAAGCCCATAGTGAGCCAAAAGCAACAGGAGAAAATATTTAAACAACGTGATTCAGCTTTCACTTTCCACAACTACTAGAAGACCTACAGCTGTCAGACAGGAGGCTCACGTCACATCTACGTCGTCAAGCTCAGTCTGAGCCTGCGCAGTTCGCTCAGCCATCAGGAAGTGAGTGCCCCTAGGTTGACTTCAATAGGCTTGTTTGAGATGAGCAAAATCTGACATCACCGGTGATCAGCGCGAGATGCATGCCGGTTAGAAATGTGTCCGAGGGCGGTCCGCCTTGCTCTGATGTCATGCTGACGTATGTCAAAAATCTCTCGCGATGGCAAGGCGGATGTGTCGGAATAGGCTTGTTTGTCGGAATAGGCTTGGGGTCATAACCCACAGAGAGATCGCACTGTCCGAGAGTTTGGGAATATTCACACATTATTTATACACATTAAAACATGATATCAGAGTTTTAAAATCAAATATTTTAAAAAGCAAACTAGCTTAGCCTACATCACGGTTGTTTAAACCAATAAGCATTAAGCTGTGTCGTCAGCAAGTCGTTTCCCATCGTGCTTTTGCTCCGCGCAGTCGGTGAAGAGCAACTGCGCTCGACTGCAGAATCCGACACGTCCGCCTCGCCATCGCGAGAGATTTTTGACATACGTCGGCATGACATCAGAGCAAGGCGGACCGCCCTCGGACACATTTCTAACCGGCATGCATCTCGCGCTGATCACCGGTGATCGTTCTGCGCAGATTTTGCTCATCTCAAACAAGCCTAATCTGGAGTCGAGCGCAGTTGCTCTCTCCACCGATTGCGCTGACCAAAAGCACGATGGGAAACGACTTGCTGACGACACAGCTTAATGCTTATTGGTTTTAACAACTGTGATGTAAGGTTGTTTTTTTAAATATTTAATTTTAAAACTCTGATATCAAGTTTTTATGTGTATAAATTATGTGTGCATATTCTCAAACTCTCGGACAGTGCGATCTTTCTGTGGGTTATGTGATTGTTGTCATATTAATAAAATAGGATATAAAAACATGTGTGTGATTAAAGTAAAAATGCTTGATAAACAGGCCTTTCGAAAGGAAATAAATAACAAAAACTTTGGGTGTCTTGTTCATAATATTTATTTTCATATAAAAGCAACAGAACTTAAATTACATCCAGTTTATCAGCAACAGAGCGCACGAGTGTGAATCCCGCGATATCCGCATCTGATCTCGCAGGTGTCTGACTACGAGAAGAGAGAATTGTCCGGCTTGCCTGCTCTTTTTTCACTTCTCCCCTCACTGCAGCCGCCTAGTCTCGCCTTTATTTCAGGCGAGGCAAGACGCATCTCAAACAAGCCTATTATTTCGCCGTTGACGTCAATGGGATCGCTCTGTCCATTTCTTTTACTGTCTATGGTCTCAAGTCGGACAACATTTCTAACCGGCATGCACTGCTTCAAGTCTGCTGCCGATCGGTCCAAGAAGTCGAACAAGCCTATTTGCATTGGTGTTGAGGTGTTGGTTGTAGTAGCGATATCATTATATATCATAGCTTGTATTATATATTATATTACATTATACTTAGTAGATTATTAGAGTAAATTATAAATAGTTCAGTAGATTATTAAATTAGCCTTTATATATATATATATATATATATATATATATATATATATATATAATATAACATATATATATATATATATATATATATATATGTTATATTATATTTATATATATATATATATATATATATATATATATATATATATATATATATATATATAAATATAATATATAATTTATATTATATTTATATTTTATATTATATTTATATTTTATTATAAATATATATATTATATATATATATATATATAATATATATATATATTATAATTACGTAGTATAGGTATTACAACTAGATATAGCTATATTTAGTTGTAATACCTATACTACGTAATTAAAATATATATATTTTTAACATGAATGTATAACCCGGGGACATAAAAGTTCCCCCAATTGAAGAATCACCCATATATATACCTATATATAGCCTATATTAGTAGTAGGCCTAGTGTTATTATATAATATTAATATTATTATTATTAATATTATTATAAGACTATACTGTATTAGGGAAAGCTTTTCCCATCCCTGCAGTTTGCTGTTCCACAATTCCAGTCCCATAAGCACTGCACTCATAATAATTTATTTACAATCATTCTGGGCATTCGCTGTCATCACTAACCCAAAGAACTACTGAATAGTTGAACACAAAGTTGTGTGTTTGTGTGAGTTGTGTGTGCATAGGTTAATACAAGCAGAGTAAAATACTTTATTAATACACAGGCAATAGAAAAAGGTTGTGCCCACACTATGATAATTTGGTTGCTCAGGATGAATAGATTTGTGTGCGATGCATTGCTTTGAACAGCAGGTGTCACTAGGGAGCACACTGTTTCATGAGGCTTCAGGTAAATGAACCTTTTGGTGAACCAATGGGCTGGAAAGCCTCAGTGGTTCAGGAAGCCTCATTTAGTGTTTGCCAGTGATTCTATGATTTGGGACCGGAAAATGACTGAAATGGTATTTGTTAAAATAAAACATTCCCAAGACGCCCCAAAAGTATTAAGCTGACTTCCTTATATATCGCCTAAATGCAAATTGTGTTGAATGGTATGAACTATTCTTTCCGACAACAAAGCACCTGAACCATAGACTACAAGCTCGTAATCACGACTTCTGAAGTGGGAAGGCGGCAATTCCGCGTCCAGTATGCCCCGCCCACAGATTATTTCCCGCAGCAATCGCGTGCAGTCCAAAACATACTTCAAACGTCAGACTCAGAAGCTGAGGCAGGGTACCTGGACTGGAGACACGATGTCCCTCACCGTGAAAAACATTTCTGTCATTTACAATCCCATCAATCAGAGCAATACCTTCACCAGCGGTGACTTTATATCGGGACAAGTCATTCTGGATGTAGCGAAGGACACACAAATGCAGTCTCTGAGTGTGAAAATTAAAGGAAAAGCAGAGGTTTGCTGGAGCGAGCATTACGGTAAAACCACTGTTGTTTACTCGGATAAGGAGAAGTATTATTCCGTCGAGAGGTTTTTCGTTCGGGAGGACAAAACACATGGTAGGAGGAATCTGTAGTTTTTTTTTTTTTTTTTTACAGTTGGGGGACGTCAGGTCGATATAACCAACTTTATTTTGTGTTGTTATTTGATCTTGTAGGTAATGACCATGAGATGCTGAGAGATTCATCAGGACAGCCGTGTAAGTCTGTTCGCGAATCAGATGAATATAGCAAAAATAGTATTGCAATATTTTGGAAATGTAACTAAAAATCATTCTAATCTTTTATTTTTAACTTGTTAGATCCGTCGGTTGTGGCACCAGGCCGTCATGTTTACCCATTCACCTTTCAGTTACCTATACAGTAAGTTACGGATTTCTCTTGTAAAGTTCTCTTGAGAGAACTGTAAAATATGTATGTGGGCCTATTACAATTGCCCGAGATAATATAAAGAAAATGACAAATATATGACTGTCATATATATTTTTGTCATATATGAAAATGACTTTGTCTATATGACAAAGGACACATTTTAGATATGCCACGCTATAAAAGTTATTCAGAAACATTAATAGGCCTTGGTTATATTTAACTTGATTAATCTAATATTCATTTTGTTGTATATCTTACAAAATGGCTTGCCTGCTCAATTGAATATATTACTATTATAATATTAAAAATATACTAAAAATAAAGTACTTTTAATTTGAATAGTTAATACACTTTTTTTGCAAGAATTTCAACACGTTAATGATACTGTTTGCTGTACATCTACTCCATTATTTACGGTGGCCGAGACAGCTCAACACGCAGCAAATGAAGAAAGCACCAGCAAATAAAGAAAACATCTTCATCAGTTTGACAACACGCGCGCTGCAAAAGTTCACAACGCATGCAAATACAAAAACGCGCAGCAAATCCTCACAACACATGCAAATACAAAAACGCGCAGCAAATCCTCACAACACATGCAAATTACAAAAACGCGCTGCAAAAGTTCACAACACATACAAATACAAAAACGCGCTGCAAATCCTCACAACACATACACATACAAAACGCGCTGCAAATCCTCACAACACATGCAAATACAAAAACGCGCTGCAAATAACGCAGACCACAACGGAAATGTTTTAAGGGGACTCCTTTGAGTGACGAACCCCTACGGGACCTGCTTACTCGCCTGTCACTATTGTTGTCACTGACCAGCTGAAAGGCGAGTTTGTTTGTTTTGTTTATTTAAACATCCTGAATGTATGATTGCATGGTCTTTTTTATACAGTGTAACAATATATTTAGGCCAACAATATCCAAACGACAAAGCAATTATACAATCATGATATAAAAGTAAACAAAAAAACCTCACCTTTGGGTCAGTTCAGTTTTTGGGTCAGGTCAGTTTTTGAATTTGCCTGTGTTGTAATTTTTTTGCTGCGCGTTTTTAAATTAGCATGTGTTGTGAGGATTTGCAGCGCGTTTTTGTATTTGCATGTGTTGTGAGGATTTGCTGCGCGTTTTTGTATTTGCATGTGTTGTGGGGATTTGCTGCGCGTTTTTGTATTTGCATGTGTTGTGAGGATTTGCTGCGCGTTTTTAAATTTGCATGTGTTGTGAGGATTTGCTGCGCGTTTTTAAATTAGCATGTGTTGTGAGGATTTGCAGCGCGTTTTTGTAATTTGCATGTGTTGTGAGGATTTGCAGCGCGTTTTTGTATTTGCATGCGTTGTGAACTTTTGCAGCGCGCGTGTTGTCAAACTGATGAAGATGTTTTCTTTATTTGCTGGTGCTTTCTTCATTTGCAGCGTGTTGAGCTGTCTCGGCCACCGTAATTATTTTCTTACAGGCACTTTCCATCAACCTTTAAAGGTTCAGTTGGAAAAATTGTCTACACTTTGGAGACAAAACTATCCCGATCAATGCGTGTTGCTAGCAAAGCCAAAGCAGAGTTTCACTATGTGCCCGGTCCAATTGTGTCCAATCCTGAACTAATGGTGAGATTATGACTAAAATCCTATGCATTATCTTTCTAATTAATACCATCTGTTCCTCTATTATGTTATGATGTTCAGTCACCTCTGTTTTACCTGTTTTGTCCTGTTTAGGCCCCTCAGTATGGAACCAAAGATAAAAAAATGAAACTCTTCACCTCTGGGAGTGTCTCCATGAACATAAAGACTGAGAAAATGGGATACCACCTTGGTATATATAAATATTAGTAAAGTTTGACTGTTATAGACAACCATTTCTTAATCTTTGTAAGATGATGTTTATATACAATTGCAAACATCTCTGGAGCAGCGGATGGACATTTTCCATGAGTTTCTTGTTTTCTCTCTGTAAGCACTCTTGTTTAAGCAAGTAGATTAAGATAACGAATGTGGTAATTTCAGATCATGTGTCTCAGCTGTTGTAATAATTAACAAGGAAGTTACACGTTTCATGGTTGAAATCAACCCTCTGGTCCACCTTAACCAACACACCACTTGTGGAACTGGTTCTACTTGTTTCATGTTACATAATTCTGTATGTAGAGGCCTAGTTTGTTAAAATTTCTAGTTATATTTTAGTGACATGTTTTAATTGATCTTATTGTGCCTCACTACAGGAGAGGGCTTAAAAGTTTTGGCTGAAGTTCAGAACAATTCATCCCGTGCTATCAAACCAAAATACAGCCTGTATGAAAAACACAGTTTTTTCGCAAAAGGAAAGAAAAGACTTCACACACATGACCTATTTAAAGAGGAAGGGGAATCCATTGAGCCAAACTCAGTAAAAAACGTCACCAAAGTGCTGCCCATTCCTCCCAGCCTTAACATCTCTATCCTAAACTGCAAGATTCTCAAGGTTGAATACAGACTCCGGGTGAGTTTCAACATATAAAGCAAAGGGAATAAACAGATTAGATTGGCATATGTCAAAACTGGCATCATTTTGATGTCAATCATCTTTTAAATCAAGGGCTGTGCTGATTGCTTATCTAATATAGAGACACATTACCCACTTTTAATTTAATAATTTATAATATGTGTGCTTTGTGCCTAGGTCTACCTGGATGTGCCGTATGCCTCAGACCCGGAGATCAAGTTCCCAGTAGTGATTCTACCTCTTCAGTCTTTATCAGGAGCAAATAGTGCTACAAACAGTGACTTTGGAATCTGGAATCAACCACCAGGTGGCAACGTGTACCCCAACCCACCTCCTATGCCTCCATCTGCCCAGCCACTTAACGTTGTTGGACAACCTGGTCAGTTTGGTGCCCCTGGCTACTACGGACCTCCTCCCAGTCAGTTTCCTGCTCCTGGTTACCCTGGACCTCCGGGTCAGTGTGCTCCCCCTAGTTACGCTGGACGTCCTGGTCAATTTGGTTCTTCAATTTCTCATCAGTCTGACTCATCAGCTCCACCTTCATATCTGGAATATCAACTATATCCACAGTTGCCAGACCA
The DNA here is from genome assembly GCF_024679245.1 of Pseudorasbora parva. Classification (NCBI taxonomy): domain Eukaryota; kingdom Metazoa; phylum Chordata; class Actinopteri; order Cypriniformes; family Gobionidae; genus Pseudorasbora; species Pseudorasbora parva. Next base: position 26,950,639 of record NC_090174.1, on the reverse strand, counting down.
CCCTAAAAAATCGTAGAATCGCCTTCTAGGTTTCTTTTATTATTTTTTCTAAACTGCTGTAATGATTTATATTAACTAGGGCTGTCAGCATCTTTTTTTCCCCATCATCCTTTGGCTAGACTTACATTATATGACCACTCTCTTATTTATGCAAATGTTTTTAAAGCTTCCACTTCAGAGAGCGCTTGAATGGATAAAAACACAATGTATCATTCTCAAACGAGTTAAATGAAGTGAAATCAAATTAACGTAAAGAGTTCCGAGTTCCAATGGATTGTGTAACCGATCTGCGTGATGTGCTTTAAAGTGTCATTAAGGAAAACAAAAGAAAAAGCAAAAATCACTCACTGTTCCTGACTGAAAACACTTTTGTAGGATTAATGAGGATTAATCTCCTTTTAATTTATAATTTATGCTGTGAAGTTTAGACCTACCTGAAAACCTCAAACCAATGTTTACAAGGTTACATTAACAGATAATGAAAAATAACTTTTTGTGCGTTTTGAGAGGGCATGTAAAAACCTGAACCGGTCTGACTGGGCCAATAGAAAAAAAATATCCTTGATATATTGAAGGGCACGGTTAAATGTGACATTTATTATAACTGGCTTTTGTGAAGATTGTTTTAAGTTAATTTAAATATCAATTTTCCAAACTGTGTTTTTTGTCTTACCCTGAATCATTTTGGTACACTTATAATAAGTGTTAAGTCTGGTAGGAACCGGTGCAGAGGAGCACAGTCCCTGCCTGACTCGCCATAGAAATAGCTCCGGCTGCAATGTTCTTGCGCAAGATGCATGCAGTTCTGTTTATTAACCACTGGAGCTCCTAAAGTTATGTACTGCAGCTTTAAATTACAAGTTGTTGTTATTATTTTTAAAGGATAATACATGTTAAAAAGTTATAGTTTCATATAATACTGTAATGCAGAATGGCTTTAGCTAAAATTGTATCAGCAACGGAATCAGTGATGGCTTTCATAAAAAGTTACAATTAAACAAATATTTAAAATATATGTTACTGACTTTGTTGTTTATTCATTTGAAGTTTTTGACTCAAGATTCACATGCGATTGACAGAAGTGTGTGCTACGTGCCGTTGAACACATTAACATTTAAAATGAGCAGGTGCCGTTATTTGTTTTTTTTAATTTTGGAAACATTGATATGTTAAATCAGTCACGATATCAGCAGCACAGGCTTTACCATACGGATTCAACAGCACCACCACAAACAGTGGGTAACAGTGCTCATTAATGTCTGATCTGGGATCAGTGAGTTTTGATGTGTAGGTAATTATGTAAGTTCACACAGACTTTCTTTCTAATTAGTTTAAAACTGTCAGTCCTGCAGCTGGCCGTCTTAATGCATCAGTGAATCAAGCCAGTGACTAAAACCATCAACTTCACCTCTTTTCTGTTAGCAGCATGAAACAAATCTGTTATTTAAACGATTAAACTAGAGAGAGCATTCAAAGAACACTCTTTATAATGTTCAGATTGGTCAATCACACGTTTGAATGACGCTGCTCATTATGCTCAACAGAAGCTCTTATATACTGTATCATGTCGATGTCGTGTTTGTTGTTAGCCGTGGTGAAAGCATTTTGTGAGAGAAATAACATTGCAAAGTTCACTCGTGATTCAGAGCTCTCAGATACAAACAAAATAACCTCGCGCTCTCAAAAACTCGGTTCAGTAACACTTCCTCAGCAATCTTTCCCCAGCTCCGTTTCTCTCTCTCTCTCTCTCTCTCTCTCTCTCTCTCTCTCTCTCTCTCTCTCTCTCTCTCTCTCTCTCTCTCGACTGGCAGCGCTGCAGCTGCTCAGGCTCGCGCCCATAGACGCTCGCGCCTGACTAAACCAACGCCCCGCCCCCTCCGCACTAATCTCATTTCAAATGTAAAGATGTCAGCCAATCACAACAGTGGGTGTTTTCACTGAAGACTCACAGCAAACACGCCTCTTGAAACAGAGCATTCTAAACAGAGGGCTAATATCAGTATAGAAAAAAGTGCCTTTTATTTTTAAATTATGACATTTTTGATGTAAAAACCATACTAACAATATAAGTACACCCCAAGACACATTATAAAACAATAAAACAACCCATACACTAAATAGATGTGTGCCTGCCAGTGTTTTTTTTTTTTTTTTTTAAGGAACTGATGAGGTTTCAAAAAAGCGCAGGTCCGTCAAATCATTTGTGACAACAATGTTGAAGCCAGTGGTGAGGAATGAGAATTTTGAGCCAAATAAAGTGTGGGTAAAATCAATGTGTCCTATGCAGTCTCTGGGCCCTCCAAGCCTGCACTCAATAGTTAAAACTAAATAAAATAAAAACTGCCTCAGAAGTCTTTATTTATTCATTCATTCATTCATTTATTTATTTTAATAAAAGGTAAAAATTGCTCATTTATATCAAGCAATTCTGACTTTTTTCTTGTTTACATCAATTTGGTTTCCTGATATTTTTTCATTCATCTTTAATTCTCACAATTGTAAGATAAAAACTGTATATATTTCCTAATTAAAACTGTTATTTTCGTCTTTTTTTAGTACATTATGAATGTATTTTTTTTAAAGCATTTGTGTAAATTCACAGGCAGAGCTTTAGTGTAGATTTCTAAACAGCATACTGGGTGATTTTTTTCTTTTCTGAAAAGCATGGGCCAACTATTATGAAATGACTGTTGAATTGACTCATGACTTTTGTCCTTTTTTATTGCCTTCTCTGTTGAAACTATTCCGGCCACTGATGTGCTGCTTAAAGGGAATGGGCTTTTTACTTTTTTAGATGTGTCCGTACTGCAGTAATGTATAATATTGTATATTTGTATATATTGTATGATATTCTTAATTTAATTGTATTATACGGTGACGCATTGCTGCCACATACATATAATTTTTTTCACTCGTTGTGATAATGAGATATAGTTTTAACATATTTCCTCATAATACTGAAATTGTTGTTTTAACGAAAACTTTTCTAGTTAAAACAACATATTTTCTCCTAAGAATTGTAGGATCTTACAATAGCATTACTCCTCAGAGAGAGAGAGGGGTGTGTGATAGGGTTGACACATGACACTTCCTGATGCTTGATTTGCCATTCTATGGTTGCATACACTAACTCTTTTCTGGGCTTGAACGTATTATGTAAATGTGTATATGAGGTGGTTTACTGATGTAATCTTCTGACACTGATGCTACTGGCCCCATAATATAATTATCCTTCATTTTTATTTCCAGCTGGTTACAGAGAGGCAGTGTTGCAGAAAGAATCAACTATAAAAATACTTCCATAGACCAGTCTGTTTTTTACTTTCAGATTTAAGAATATACAACACAAATATTGCTGCTCAAACTGTCTACTATCCAGGGGGCGGAATTTCCTTTTGAATGTGTAGGAGTGTTAATGAGAAACGGTTGTATACAGAAAACAGGGAAGAAGTCAGTGGGTCATGTGTCACTATTTCCATCGTTCCACAGTTGCACATGTAAATCTACCTCTATGTCAATCTCTTATCTCTTCATGCAGAATCTATATTACCCTACCATTGTAAAACAATTGTATGTGACTCATTGGTGCCACATACACATTATTTTTCCACTCAATCATGTCATAATGACGAGATAAAATGTAACATAAAAATGTTGGTATGTTTACCTGTTTTTTTTTTTTTTGAACCTGGTTTAACCTGTTTTTTTCTTCTTCTTCTTCTTTTCTTTTTTCCCCTTGAAATTGTGTGACTTTTTCTCATTTGGGTCATAGTCATGCATGCAAAGTTTGGATAAAACAATGTGTTGTGGAATGTGCATATATAATATTTTTGCACATATTATTATATTTTAAAGCAACAGCACAGACCCAAAACAAAAACATATTTTTGTTTTATTTTGGTATGTTGGATTTTTACTACCCCTTGTAGGTAAAAAGGAGCTTTTCCACACTTTATTCCGAACTGAAAAAGACTTCTCAGACACTGATGACATTAAAAATTAGCTATCTTTAAAAATAAATGTTTTACATTTTTTTTAAAATAAAAAATAAACTATGGGTTAAATAAAAACCACTAGGCCAGTGTTGAGTTCTTACAATATCCCAAATATTGCTATTTTAACCAAGGTGCCTGGACATCTGACGGAGTAGCCTGTCAATTGCGTCATATTTGCGTTATCCTCGGTTTCTGGTTTTATTCTGCAGAAACAATTTACTCTTAGCCGTGTGAACAAGTGTCACAGCAACCGCTGAGCAAACGCACAGAGTAACGTCATGACATATCATTTTAAACACACTTAAATGTATCTAATATGATAAACAGAGCTGCATCAACTCATACTCATGACCGAAAAAGTGGAAATGCTATTGGGGTGACTGTGTCCTGTCATGATAAAAGTCCTGTCGCTCGCGAGGCGTGTGCTTGCGTAAAAATCAATCCAGCGGCCTTGCTCAGCTCCACAACACTCACCCCTGCTATGCTCCATACTTTGTAATGCTAATAATCACACCTATTAACATGATTTCTGCTGAGTCCTATCCCGATTCTTTTCCACTGGCTGTGAGGTGAAGACCACATGTCCCAAGATTCTGTGCTCAAACCCTGCACGGGTCTCAAATCTAGGCCCTAGCCCGGCCCTGGCAGCCATCAATATAGTTGTTTTTATTGTCAAAGTAGTTATATTTCGTTTTGTTTCTTTATTAAGTTAATTTAGAAAAATGTTTAGAGCAATTTTTTGTTTGTTAAATTAAAGTTGTAATTTTTTTAAGTGACACTGAGTTAACCGCATGTTTAATCAATTTAGCCTCTCAAATCAGCTCTTCACTTGCCTTGCCTATAATAAAATCCATAGATATAAAACACCTTAAGCACCACAATGTTAGTTAATTTAGCCTACTATTACCACCACCACAGTAAAAGGCATTTTGAGCTGAGGCAGCTGATACTGCTCGCAACGGTGGTTACAAAACAAAACGGGCTAAACAATCTAAACAAATAAAAGAACATGCAGATTGTCTTATACCTTACACCTCCACAAAATGAATATAAGTATGATCTTCAATTCCCGCGGTATGCTCATTTAACGGAGTTCACATCAACGGAAGCAAAAGATTCAAGATGCATTTTATTCAGCAGCTCATTTTAAATTCAAAGACCGCAATATGAGATAGCGACAAGGGCATAGGTTTGGTCTCAGCTTTGGTGGGGACATCACACTAGGTTTGCCCAGATTATATAGTCTATTATTTATGTTACTGAGTATGGAAATGCACCATTAGTTTATTAATACGTCTATTAATTTATGAAGCTCTTCAGTTCAAATTATCCAGTACCAAAATAATAATATAAAAAAATACTCTTTAATTGTCAAGTTCATAATGACTTTTTTTTTTTTTTTACCTCTTATCACAGTATTGGGCATGTCAACGATTAGTAACAACTTTAGCTTTGAAGCATTGTTAATTTTTGTACATCAATTTTTTTCCTCCCTCATTCACAGTTCGTGGCTGTTTTTGCCCCATTGGCTTCCATTATAGCCTCATTTTTTGATTGGAAAGCCATGACACCATATAATCACACATTCTTGGTTGTTGGTGGTTTTCCCTTTTGGGAAGAGGTAAAATGTGTAATTTTTACAGTTGATAAACTGGTGGCACCATTAACCCTGTGCTAAAAATAAATTTAAATAAATTTAAAAAAAATAAATAAAACAATTGTTATTCACTTCACCTGTCAGTGTGATATCATAATCATAATCATCATAATCTTATTCCTGATTGGCCTGTGTGTGTGTGTGTGTGTGTGTGTGTGTGTGTGTGTGTGTGTGTGTGTATATATATATATATATATATATATATATATATATATATATATATATATATATATATATATATTTCTGGCTTTTGTATAAAATGTCAAAAAATATCCAGTCCACAATCACTTTTTATATTGAAAATAAGTTATTTTGTGTGTTTTTTTTCCAAAACAGTTTTGAATCTGTTTTTGAAAATAATTTATGAACTTGGCAATATAAGAGTTATAAGAGTGACAATTTAACAAAGACAACAGCTCAACAATAAACAATCAAGTATGTAAACTTGCAACAGAGCACATTTTATATTATTTTACATTTGATTATTTTATTTATTTCTAAAGAATTCTTCAGTAGCCTAAATTGGTGTACTTTAAATGGATAGTTCACCCAAATATGAAAATTCTGTCATCATTTACTCTTCCTCATGATGTTCCAAACCTGTATGAGTTTCTTCATTCTGTTGAACACAAAAGAAGATATTTTGAAGAAAGTTTGTAACCAGGCTGCTTTGGGGGCACCATTTACTTTCAGGGTAGGAATGTGTCTTCATATGTATTCAACATAAAGAAATGCATGCAGGTTTGGAACAACTTGAGGGTGAGGAACTTATGACAGATTTTACATTTTTGGGTGCACTGTCTCTTTAAGCAGTCATTACTGACAAATCTGAAATTCAAAAATGTTTAATTTTCTTTATTCATTTACTATTATGACTATATTATTATGTAATTATTTGTCCCATTTTAATCTAAATATTTTTTAAATGTCAAACTGCTAAATGATAAGTTAATAACATTAATTAGGCTATAATCTATTAATTAACTGGTCTTATGGCTAGAAAAATAAGTCTGCCAAGCTCTGATAATGTATGGAATAATATTTGAATAAATTATCCATAAAAAAACAAAAAAACAAAAACAAACAATAGGCCTACCTTTAGCTCACGGATGAAACTTTGCATGCTTTAAGACAACAGTCTGAGACACTGAAATGCTTGTCTGCAAAGTGTGCAGTTCGCCTTAGGTTCATCGTGAGTTACTGGACAAACTCACTGACACTTTTGTTTCTATACACCCCTATATCTGGAAATTCTCTTGCGTTCAAACCATAAAAAGGTTCAAACGGTGAACGCGAGCTCGACATGTTTAAAAATCCGCGCAGATTTCCAGCGCATGCTCTCTAGACTCCGTCGCTATGGCAGCAAAGCCGCTACGGGACGCGTCGTTTTCCTTGTAAATAAGGGACGATTCCGTATTTCAAGGAACTGGCAACTGTTTAATTGGTTTCGTCCTGGCCGTCGGAATCGATCCATATAGCAGCACGAAGGAGTTCACTAAAATATTGGTGGGGACAATTTTGCCATCTTAAAATATTCATTGGAACTAGTAGGCTATAGCGCCCCCCTAAACCTACGCACATGAAGACCGACATACTCACTGGTAAGATCATTACGTTTTTATTCATTTTTATTGAAGATGATTGTGTTTTGTGTGACATATTTTTGTGACTTATTTTAAGTTTTATTTACGGCCATTTGCGTTGGCTTTTGCTTCACTCATTTGCAGCGATGCGTGTTGCAGCACCATCATATCTATCTGACTACATATAGCCCATAACACACACTCACCATAGGCCGTAAAAAATATGGACGACTCGACATCATCCGATCCGTTTCCACTTGCCAGTTGCCACATTTGAAACTTTCAGGCCATAGATATCCATATAGATATACTAGGACTAGATATCTTACGGTGGAGTCACCATCGTCATCACCGGCGGCCATCTTGTCACAGGCAAGCTTTCTGTCACAATTTAAAAATCAAAACGCGATTTTGTAAGAATTGTAATCAGGCTCTGAACAGATTACCTATTAAAATTTCTTTCAGCCAATAGAATCGCTCTGGGGGTCCTTGCGGCCACAATTTCATAGCGGACAGGATTTGTCATGACACCGGAGTTGCGCAGTAGAGAGCAGGAAGTAGGCCTACAGTCACTATATCTAAAAGCCCGACCACACTCTCGCAGATGCAGAACAATTCATTATGTTGGTGTGAAATAAACAGCTATGGAAATGTAGAAATTAAAGCTAAAGCTCTAATCTGCTCCGAAAAATTCCTGAAAAAGTCTGTTAGTGCCTCAGTGACAACTTAACTCAGAGAAGACGTTGATCTCAGCTGTCAATCATGACGTCACACTCCCCGTTTTATAGCATCAAATAACTAACTAAAACTAAACTTATTTTAAAAACGAACACTTGAAATGAAATTATCGTGATGATAACTGCCTTCACTGACATAAACTAACTTTGGGGGAAAAATATTTGAAGTGTAATTTTATTGTTTAGTTTGCCTCGCGAAAACAGAGGGGCGGCTATGGGACCGGTTACCGGGGGGCGATTGAGGCGCGAAAGCTTCAGTATCTGAGAGGGAGTTTTAACCAGGAGTAAAATTTACACGTGATTTAAACAACCAAATACATTTATATCTGTCCGGTTTCGTCTGAAATGCTTTCATGCCCCTTATGAATTGGTTTGTTTGAGTGATTGATATTAAATCTCAAAAGAATCTCGGGAGGCTTGTTCTAGCAGCTGCACTGAAGAAACGCGCGCTGCTGCTGGCGCAGACTCTATAACCCTGTGCCAGTCATGACAGTCACACAAGCTATTATGGTATCATGTTGTTTTCACCAGCGCAGCACATCTCAGTGTTCCTTTTAATTAATAAGATAAATATAAATCGAAGGAGAAGCCTAAAAAAATGCCCGAAGCCCAGCCCACGTTTTAGGTGTCACGTGAAAATGGGGCCAAACCCTGGCCCTAGCAGGGCTCTACTCTATCCCTCATTCCAGAATAATTATGTGTTTAGGCCAACTAAATCACCAAAAATGGACATAACCAACATGGCTGCCCATTCAAGATGGCAAGGTGTTCAATATGTGCTGCAGTGTTACACTTTATAGAACTTTTCACAGAATGCATATACATTTTACTTGGAATCGACAACTGGGATTTAAGGGATTTTCTATCAGTGCTTTTCTGCTCCTAGTAAAACATTTTACCTGAGACCTGTTTTCTTTTTTTCTTTTTTTACAAGAGTCTTCAATCAATGCTCCTGTCTTGGCTCTAGGCACTTTGGTCAAGGTACTGTGACATTAATTTTGTGAGACTGAACTTTCTGATTAGTAATGTTTTAGCATTGTGATTCAGATTGTGTTGTTCTTTACACACTGCCTCCCATTACTTCTCCTGTACTTGAAAATGTAATCTCAATTTGTCAGATCACTGCCTTGTAGTTTTTGTGTGCTGTGGGAAGGTTGGATCTACATTAAGAAGAGATATGTTTTACAGTAGTTTATCAACACATTTTAAGCATCATAGTTGATTCAGATTAGGATACCAAATACTTGAACAGAACACTTGGTGAATAAGTGTTTAGAAAATTGAAAGCTAATGTGTATATTACCAGATTTTTCTCTTGATGGGAGATGAATGATTTACATTGTTGCCTATAGCCTACTTACAATCATTGGCACAATATATTTAGTTATAAGGCTATGAAAACTACCATGTTTGTAAAAAAAAAAAAAAAACCTGGCTATTTATCTGTTTTTAAGTTATGTTCGTTCGTTATGTTTTACACTGTTCTTATGATGGTTCCTTACATGGATGGTTTGAATTGACCAAATCTTCTTTCCCTGAATCCCTAAACCCAATGCCCATCACAACAAGTCATTTTTACATTATGTTAGCTTTATGTTGTTCATTTCACATTTTATGAAACCATTTTTTTCTATAGTTCATAACTCATTCTAGCTTGTTCATATAGGCTGCAAATTTGATTTGATAGCTGTTCTTATTGTTTTACAGGAGTTTTTGAAATATTGTTCATTATTCTCCATGCCTCCTCCATCTCAATTTTATGTAGTGACTGAGAATGAATTTATGATAGGTAATAATACAAATATAATAATTTGTTACATTTATGTTATACTTAGGTATACTTTAATCACATGATCAGCATACAGTCCTATTCCTCACAATGTTATTGTTTTTATAGGATCATGTCATGTCTGCCATACAGCTGACATCTTTTTTCTTTCTTCTTTATTGTTTGTTTTACTATGAAGCAGAGTCGTGTTTGCTATCACTAGTGTCATCGTTCGCTCAAGCTCATCACTTTGATATTAATAATTAACTGCTGTAAATATTCACCTACACCTGTATTGCCTATTAGTCCACTTCCATTTCATCATACAATATATTGAGAACATTTAAAACGTTGAGATTACAAAATATAAGGTATTCTATTTAGTTTGAGTAATTTACATTTTAAATGGTAAGAACTTGCAGTGTCAGGTTTTGTGATGAGCTGTATATTGGCATGTCATAGAATAATTTTATGGAATCAGTTTTAATCAATCAGATTGTTTTAATTGTTTTAGTTTTATGAATTAAAACGTATATTTATCAGTAGAACCCGAAATATCTCTTTAAACATGTAAGTATGTTGTTTAAGACATTTCTCCCTTTGAACCATTTGGCATTAATATTTCTTTAAAACTGAGTCAAGAAATTCACTTTTAGAGTAGAGCTCAGACTTTTGAGCATACCTGAGCCATTTGGGGCAGGATATTTTTCACCTTGACTAGCAATATATTAGCAATTTTATTATTATTGTTTTTTTTTTTATTATTGTATTATATTTTCATATAAATACTCAAATGTAATTTACCATATATGTTATAAAACAATTGCCATTGACCTTATTTGTTGATAATTTAATAAAAAGAACAGCATAATGTAGATTTTTTGGTACAACTTCTGTGGTGGAAACTTTTGGGTTTTATTTCGCAAAACCTAATGTGATATCTTGGCTCTATTTGGTGTTTTGGAAGATGTTTTGTTTAAGTCACTATTTTGGTTGATTGATGTTACTTTTTTGGTTAGGTTTTATCAATTTATTTAGTATACAAATAGTTTGCAACTTCTTAAGTTAATTTTGAATGGAATAGCTGCTACTTAAGAAAGACTTTTTTTTTTTTAACAGAATCTGGTGCACCAAATGAAAAATGTCCCTTTTTTCCCCACTTCAAGATTTTAAACAGGAATACATAACACACACAGAATATAAAGTAAAAGTAAAAAAAAGAAAAGCTGTTAGCAATTTGAAATTTTACAGTATTTACGTTTAATTTATATCTACCAGGCAGTGAATCCAGTTATTCTTGTAGATTTCTAGATTTCTTGGCATGTATTCTCAGTAGTATATTCATACATATTAAACATTTATATTGTTCATCTTAATTAACAGATTGCATCCTCTCAACAAACATATAATGAGTAATGTAGTGTGGAATTTCATGCATGCTTTGCCAAACATAATTTGGCTGCCAAGTTTGTTTCTATTATATACACAAATATTGGCAAAAGTTCTATACAGTACATATCACTTGCAAATATTTATGTAGCCTATATTTATGTGTCCTTACAGTTGACCCATAATCTGAGACATTGAAATCTGAAATGTTTACATTTCAAAAGAGTAAATACTATATATATATATGTATCCGGGTAACCACATAATATCTGAAGTAAGTGCTTTGTAATTGGCAAGTTCATCTATTTTTATGTAAACTCTGCCATCTACTGGCTGACTCTGTGAATTGTTTTTTTTAGCAGTTGCTTACATTAGAAGCCATTAAACAATTCAATGTCTCTGTGTATTGCTTCACAACTTGACTAAAATACTTAGAAAACAAATGATTACAAAAACCATGTGCTGATGCACAGCCTGTCCTTAAAGGGATAATTCACCCCAAAATGAAAAGTCTGTCATCACTCTCCCTCAAGTTGTTTCAAACCTGCTGTATGAATTTATTTCTTCTGCTGAACAGATTAAGAACATAGTTAACCAGTTGATGGTCCTCATTGACTTCCATAGTATTGAGAAAAAAATAGAAGTCAATGGGCCCATTAGCATGTGGTTACTGAGATTCTTCCAAATATCGGGTTTTGTGTTCAGAAGAGAAAAATTCATAAAGGTTTGGAAGAACTTGGGGGTGATAAAATGATGACAGATGATGTTCATTTTTCGGTGAACTATCTCTTTAAGGTTCACATTTAGTCTATCAGCTCTCTGTTGAGCCAAATGGATAATGCTCTGTCAATACTCTGTATTTTGTCCTTCCAAATGTTTCCTGAAGTCTAGCTAAATACCTGACTACAGTGTTTTAAAAAGTCTCAAACCTTTTCACAGTTAATAAGCTGCAGATCAATAGCTGCCCTTGACATCGAAAACCATTTAAATATATGTTAATATCCCACTTTAAGCTATTTGCAGGATTAAACAAACCCTAGTTGCTTCTGCCGCCGTCCCTCTCCACATTTGAACAAGGACTGTTTTTGGAACAGAGCTCAAGGGGTGTGGTTTGAGCTATCTCCCAACTCACAGCCGGCAAGTACCCATGACAACTATTTGAGCCTGCTGGCAACTCACTGTCTTCACATGTTGGGGTTGCCATAGCAACTCCCCGCGGGACTCCCCCTAGATCGACAGGAGGGGCGTCCAGTTGACTAACCCGTTCTTCATCAGAGAGCTGGAGGGAAAAGCACTGTTGTGGATCTGAGAAACCAAAACCTCAAGAGGTCTACGCTTACAGGCCTAACACTGACTCACCCAAATAAGCAGAGAGAACAACCAAACAATGGCACTCCAATGTTATGAGCTGGTGAATGAGCTTGTTGATATTGCGTTATATGAAACATCATTACAATTATGTACGTCATTTTAAAGTGCTCATAATTATGTGTTCCTAAATGTGTGTGTGTGTGGAGGGGGGGGGGGGGGTGGTCAAAAAACAATGTACAGTAAAAGATACCCTTTAGATTTAGTCATAGGGTTTTACAACTAAATAATACAGTGATATTCATCATGATCAAGCTGTCATAACAGTGCAAAACGAATCCAAATCATATAGTGACAGATCGACTCTGTAGCTAAAAATGAGATCACATCTCTGCCTTCCAACAGTTCAAGTATAGAATACGCCGGGAAAAAAACACCCTGAGCTTCATTAAGCAATCTTTACACCTTCCCTACAGATGTCTCACATTAACTACACTTAGATTAAGACGGTGGTTATTAGGGCCTTTAAAATGGCAGTCATTTCTCTATTTGTGCGGATTTTGAAGCATTTTCAGACATCTAAATACTTAATTACCATAAAAAAGTGCATTTCAAAGTCCTTTAAAAAAAAAAAAATTTTTTTTAAAAAGTGCACACTGCATTTGTCCAATATCTGACTGCTCGGATAAGATATGGTGGGGTAGGAAAACACACAAACCTGAAATAACATTTGAAGTACAGGCTCTTTTTTTAGAACATTTATTTAGAAAAAAAAAAAAAAAAGCATAAGAACTTCTCACAGAAAACATATGCCGTTAGGTGCCAATGTACGTGTTGAAAAGTTGTATTAATCCATAAAATGCATTTTTTGTTCATAATATAAAAAGTGACAAGGCCTTTTGTTGGCAATATGAAAGTCAATTGGATAAAACGATCTATGCTAATGCAAATGTATAATTTCAGTTTTCTTTACTTGCAAATCGTGCATTACTACAACAACTATTACTAGAGAACGATTACTAATCAAATCAGACTATGATTGGTACAGCACTTGCAGTGGTCACCTTTGGATAAGAAATCCACTGTTTTAAACATTTTCTGAACAAACCAAACAACCAAAATGTGGAAATTCTTGTTTAAAAAAACAAAACAAAAACGCTCATTTATGGAATTCACTGAAGCACCCTCCTCTGCACAGATGCACGTTGCAGATCTTACAGCCGAACACGCTCTCGTGTCTCAGGCCTTTGTTTGTGCAGTTCCGACAGCGCCGGGAGCGTTCTGACATGCGCTCGAGGCGGTGGCCGTACTCCAAGGGCGAGTCTGCGTGCCGTTTACGGGCCGCCCGCTCCATGCCCCTTGCCCCCTGGTAGTCACCAATCAGCTGCTGCGCCAGACGAATGCGGAAATGGCGCTGTGTAAACTGTTTGCCATTAAAACCTGCTGGTGGCGACCCTCCTCGGCTCTCGCGCAAAACCACGTATGCGTTGACGATGCAGAGGTTTACGTAGAACCACACAAAATAACGCCACCATTTTTTGCACGGCCTCCCGACCTGGTAGCACTCCCGTAGCTGGTCGCACAGGTCAACCCCCCTCATGTTCTCCTGGTATAAAAGCAGAGGAAGCGGACGAGGTATCCCAAGCCCCGCCAGTCCGCAGTCTCCGTCGCTCGCGTCTCCGTCCCGCTTACCCGGCCCGATGCCCACGATGCCAGGCGCAGAGTTAGAAGACACGCAGCTAACCATTTTGGCATCCCTTGTGACAGTGGCCACCAGGTTGCCGTGTTGACACTGATAGAACTCGCCCGGTGCTAACTTTCCAACGTTGCGAGGTTTAAGGGCGTCAGGATAACCGCTGCGGGACGGGTTGGTGGGGCCGCAGGCATAAAGCCCTTGGTGCAGCAGGTTCTGCAACAGGGGCACCGACGTGAAGAAGCTGTCCATGAAAATATGGTGGTGTCTGCCCTCAAGCCCCCGCACCAGGGACGTCACCGCCTTGTGGCCCACCGCAGCAGCTGCCAGATCGTTGCTCGGCTTACCGACATAAATACGAGTGCGGTGACAGTAGCCCGAGCGAGAGTCACAAAGCATCCACACCTTCAGCCCCTTCCGCAAAGGCTTCGACGGCATGTACTGCGTTGGCGAAAAGCGGCCCTTTGAGGCAATAGCACACTCATCAATAGTCAAACAGCGGTTAGGCAGGTAGGAGTCCCACATGGTGTTTCCGACCATATCCAGCAGGGGGCGTATTTTGTAAAGTCCATCATAGCCCAGCTCACCTTTGGATGGCTCTGACTCACGGTCGCACAAGTGCAGGTTTTGGTTGAGTTTTTCGAAGCGCCGGGCGGTCATTGTTTTCTTAAAGCCAGCATTCCCTATGAAAATGTCACTGGCCCAGTACATGCCATAATCTGGCAGCTGATTGATGCCCATGAGGATGTTAAGGCCAACATATGCCCTCATTTCTCTAATGTCAGTGGGGTGCCAGTGCGTGTCTGATCTACCGCTTCTCCGTTGCCGGTAGAGGGCGTAGTTATTTGTTTGTTCTACCATGTGTTCAAACAATGAATCTGGGAAGAGCAACCGGAAATAGTCTAAAGTGTCAGCATCATCCCCTAGCGAGTGCTGAGGGCCACTGTCAGCGGTGAAAGGCTCAATTGATATTACCTGGTCAGGCTCTCCCCAGAAATCCTGAGAAGTGCACTCGTCGTCCAAAACATCATATGTGCTGAATAAAGCTGGGTGTTCCTCCTCTTCTAGATCGGAAAAATCGATGTCTGAGTCAGTCGAAGAGGTTTCAGAGCAGTTATTGGAAGTCGCAAAATAGGAGTCTTCCTCGTAGTCCTCGTGCTTGATCCCATTTCCAGTGACTAAAATGATATTGCAGCCGCCTCCCGCGATGTAGCTGGCGGAGTCCGCAGTCTCTTCTGCCTCTGCCGACGCCGCTGCCGCCGCCGTGCTCTCCAGCTCAGACTCCCCCTTGTTCTCCTGCAGTTCCTCGTCTTCCTCGTCCGACTCGGACTTTCTGAAAGGAATCTCGAACCACTTCACATCGACGGGCAGATTTAATGGGCAGTCCTCGCTGTCGGAGAGCGCGTTCGTTTCTGTGTCAGTGCTAGTTTCCAAAATAGTAAAAAGCTCTCCTCTTTTTCTTGCCGCCATGTCGGGGTATTGAACTGCCCCTGCATGAGTCCTTTATTTATTTTAGCGGGGTAAATATTCGTCAAAACTAATCGCAAATGCAAAAGCAACAGAAACGGTCTCGCATGTGCGCCTGGGAAACTCATGGGTGTCTAAATCGGGCTGTTTTGAAGGATAGTTTCTCATGGTTTCCGCTCTTGCTTTGGTACGCTTTGTAGCGCAGTGTGGCCGCAGACGTCAGAAGCTGCTCGCATGTCCTGCTTTGTAAGGGCGTTTTGCGACTGCAGCTGGTGGGGTTGCTGCTAGTTCGCTGGGCTGCCAGATGGCCGCTTGCTGTTGTAATGCCCGTTGGCACTTGCCACTGCCCAAGAGCACCGAAGAGACGGCAGATAAAAAGTTTAGGACAATAAATGTGCCTGCAAAAAGTGGCAAAAGTACCATGGTACTGCGATGTGTGTTTTTTGGACATGTGCCATGGTGGTATTATGTCTTTTTGGACCTATATCAGCTAGGGTTACCTCTATCGTGGTACATACCATGGTATTCTTAAAATTTACATATTGAGTAGGCTACTATACACTCACCATCACTGTACCGTTGCCATAGTAGGCTTTTTATTCTAAGGGTAATATTAAAATGAACCATTTTAAAGTAATTTTCATTTTTAAACAGTTATGATGTTTAATAGTAGTGTCATATCTGCCGTTTTTGTTGTCTATTCCAGATTTAAGTTGGCTATGATAGTGACAAATAACACATGCCAAGATAAATTATATACCTGCATCGACAGACTTTTTTTCCCCTCAGCAAATATTTTATGAATGGTGCGTCCAGATAGCCTACACACCTTGAGCTATTTCAGCACAGTAATATTTTTTTGCAAAGGCAGGTTGTTTTTACAAGGGGAAAAAAGGTGCTCTCTTTAACCCTTTAACTCATAGTAGACATATAGTTTTTTTTTCTTGTTGTTTGGGTGGGTCTTCAACTTTTTTCACATTGAAGGAAGCATCCTGTTTTTGTAGATAATTAATCTGCACAATACCCAGTTCAGGTTTTTATTTTATTTTTTTATTTTTTTACTTAAGACTGATATCCTAAATATGAGGGACTCCAGGACACAATGGGTTCATGCACTTGAACAAATTTAAGCAAAAATTCAAAACCACCACTGCTATAAATACATTTGGGTGAAATTATGAGTATTCTTATGAAATAGAAAATTATTTAATTTAGGTTATATATTGCAAATAGCCTATCTATTTCAGTATAATTTAATTGTGTAATTCAAATAACTTAATTCAGTCTTTTTAAAATGCTAGTCATTGTGGCATTGTCGGAAAGATCGTACAAAGACAAAGCATGCCCAAATCAATATTTAGCATCATATTATGTTTGTTAAGATGTCATATTATCTGGTGATGCCAGATCTTGTAATTTCCCACAATCCAATGTGGTTCGATGGCTGGTGGAAAAGATCAGAAGGGAAGTTTGAAAGAAGAAAATTAATTTCTAAATATTGATAAAAAAGTTGAAATGCATGACTGCATTTCCTTTACATTGTCATCTGTTTAGACTAAATATATCTTTGTTCTGAATTATTAGATATGATGTAATGATGCCTGGAAGTCTGTCTGAAACCAATATCCTTATACCTCCATACACAAACCACTGTTATTGACTGACCAAGCAGCAAAGCAGCTGGCGTCGCTTACAGATACTGGAATGTCAATTCTTCTTCATTGGTCTTCATTGATCTCAACCTGTCTCGAGGTCAGTCATTTTTTCATTAAAGCTCAGAATGAAAAACGTTCAAGAATCTGTTATTTCACTTACTAAAATAGCTTTTTTTTTTCTTTAGGTATTTATGGTTGTGACTGTTAAAGGGTTAAAAAATAACTTTAAATAGCTTAGCCAAATGGCTGGAATAGGTTAGAAGAATAATAACAATCCAAAATTATATGATATATTATAATGTCAGCGTCTTGTTTCAGTGTGTTTGATAAACACTAAACCCCTTTATGTCTTAATTATACTGACCTTTCCTCCACTGTAGGCTTAATATATAACTTTCTTTATGCATGAGGTATTGCTCTTTTGAAATTGAAGTGACAACCGGAACTTGAAACGAAGCTTGAAAAGAAACAGAAGTGCACTGTAAAAAACTCCTCTCTCCAGCATAAGCCCTAGAGAACTAGGCTGCTGCAGTCCCCGTGGAGACTCTATTGGCAGGGTGGAGAGACAGTGACCAATAGGGGCACAGAGCACATGAATGGGTGGAGAGAGGAAGGGGAGGGTGTTCATGCTGGTTAGGACAGAGTTGAAGAATATTAGAGTTAGAGACTATTCTTGTTTTTTCTATTATATGGAATATTGTATTATTATAAATTATTTATCTGTTCACATCATTATATATATGTGAACTATATAGTTCACACACCCTTAATCTTTAATCTTAATAACTTCACCTCTCCTCTTGCAAAAACATCTCTTCTCTGATGACGTGTTCCTTGGTACAGGTATGGCATTTGTGGGCCAACCGGCATCACACTGGTTCCCTCGGTAAACACCCAATAGGATTTTCCCATAGGATTATCGCAAAAAACATGCTTTGTGATCAACAAAAGTTTACGATACTTCCAAGTTTTGTCCATCAAGATAATTATCATCACAATTTTTATTTATTTTGAAATGCAGTGGCCAGAACTAAAAAGCTAGAATGGATTACATAACGGTCACTCGTCATAACGTCTTCATCACTAAGCTTCCGACAACTCTTTCAGTTTTTCCTCAACACATTTTCCCAGAATGTTTGAGTTTAAATAGTTTATAAGAGCACTTTTATGAGCATAATGAGGCTATAAAAGCCGACTGAGTTTACCTTTTTGGCGTGATGACGTTTAATCTCCTCGACAGCCTCCGTAGTCTCATTTAGCTATACTATAGCACACAGCTTTAAAAAATCACAAGTGGGGTAGAACTGATTTATTTTAAAGTGTCTTGAGCCTGATTCACAAGAAACCTTATTTTAGCCATATATATATATATATATATATATATATATATATACTATTCAAAAAACCCATTGACTTTTGGATGTTAATAAGAATAATGCTAATTATGATAATAATAATAATAATAATAATAATGTTTTATTTATGTAGCACATTTCATAATGATGTAGCACATCCCAAGCTCAAGGTTGCTGTACAAGAAAATAACACAAACACAGCATCAATATAATACATTGATATACATATACACACAAATATACAGTAAAAAAAATAGTGTTAGCAGAACACTAACCAGAGGAGGGTTGGAAATACTGTAAGATGACTAAATATGTTTTTAGTTGATATTTGAATGAAGATATAGTAAAAGTGTCACACAGAGTAAGAGTAAGAGAATTCCAGAGTTTCAGAGGCACAGCACTGACTGATCTGACACCCATAGCTGAAAGACGGAGATGAGGTACAGTAAGCAGTTTTAAGTCAGATGACCGGAGAGAATGAGGAGGAGAATAGCAGTGTGGAAGTTCAGATAAATAATGGGAAACAAGTCCATGAAGACATTTATAAGTTATGTTAACAATATCATTTTATATTGAATGCAGACGGAAAGAGTTAGCCAGTGTAGATTATAGAGCAAAGGGCTAATGTGATCAGATTTCTTGACTTGATTGATGACTCTGTCAGCAAAATTTTGTATGTACTGTAATCTATAGTGATTGTTCTAGCGGGAAGCCCAATAAGAATTGAATTACAGTAGTCGAGACGAGAGGTTATTAAAGCATTAATTAGAGTTTTGATATCTTTAGTGTTGAGAGCAGGTCGCAGTCGGGCAGTTATATGAAGGTGCTAGAGTGCAATCTTGGTAATAGAATTTATATGAGCTTGAAATGTAAGCGAAAAGTCAAAAGTTAACCCCAGATTTTTAACAGTCTGAGATGGAATTAATGTGGCTCCATCAATAGGTGGTAGACTCAATTCAGAATTTTTCGAAAGGAATGGTGGACCAAAAACAGTAACCTCAGTTTTATTGTTATTAAATTTAAAGTTTCTATGTAACCAGATTGGAACCGGAAGTGCTAAAATGCTAACTTGCTTCTGCGTTTTGGCCTACAAAATGAGGTCATACCTGCTCCGCTCTATAGGGGGTCGCACACCCGACACGAATCTCAGCGGTGCACCTCAGGTATCTCACATTATATACGAGATATATATAAGAGCTGCACGATGGTAGCACAGGGTGAAATCAGTATGTACATTGACGATTTGAGGGAAATATAATATAAAGTTCTGTTCTGTCAACACTGCACTGGCTCCCTATTGGGGGGGGGGGGGGGGGGGGGGACACTCAGTTTCAGTCAATCTCATGTCAATTTTGAGTACCTATAGAGTAAGTACAGGATTGTACTTTCCTGTAGCTCAAACAGTAGAGCATGGCGCTAGCAACGCCAAGGTAATGGGTTTGATTCCCAGGGAAAGCAAGAATTGACAAAAATGTAAAAAATGTGTACCTTGAATGCAATGTAAGTAGCTTTGGAAAAAAAGCGTCTGCCAAATGCATAAATGTAAATGTATTGCATCCTTCATATCTCCGAAAAGTATTTAGGTTTATTATATTTATAAAAGAAATATAGGCTGTACCGAGTCTTTCCGGAAAAAAAACGAGTGCCTGGAGGCGTATCGTGTGGGCGGAGCTAAAGAATGACGAGCTCACAAAGCGGTGACGTCCTCAAGCGTGGAGAAACCCATCGCTATCAAGCTCAGCTAATAGATATATGATCCAGAATCAAATTCGGAGGCTGAAATAAATTGAACTGGAGAAACAGCAACAGCAGGACGTCCGTCTCTGTGGTATGTACTGTATTTAGTGGCCTGTCAACATTTGTGTGTGTTTACTCGCAGTTTATGAGGACATGATTCGGTTTATGGACTATTGTATGCGACTAAACATTAGCAGTAGGAAGCAAAACGGTTTTTCACGTCAGACTAGTGTAACGGAACAACAATGGAGTAACCGTTACTGATCGTGTCGTTTACTGATGTTTACTCACGCGACGAGCCAACAGCACAGACATTTGAAGCAGTTTTACTTTTGCTTCCAAAGCAGGACCGAACCTTTATCACTGGGACCGCTCCGTCAAAAACACACTTCTTTGGTATGATTTGGTAAAGTCCTGACAGCAGTGACCGTGGAGATCCACTTTTGCGACCCGACTGAAGCGTTTTTGTGAAGCTTCCCAAAATTTCTGCGTTCAAATCGGGTCAAATGCAGCGCTGCCTTCCCAGAATGCTGTGCTGAAGTGTTGAAGTCGCTTGATGTCACCCATAGCAATAAAGTGGAGTGCAGCGTGACAGAAGTGTTCACGGACGACTGGATCTGCACCTGAGCGAGTGCTTACGCCCGTGCATTTCCTCTCTCGCTCTAGTCACACGCGCGCGCGCACCCTACCGAGAGCCCGTACGGCCCATACAAGGACCTTCCGTTCTATTAACGTCAAGTCGAGCCATACTCGAAAAAAACTCTCCGAAACTTGTGAGAAACCGGAAGGAGTATTTTTGACACAGAAATACTCCATCAAACGTCCAACATTAGTTTTTGAAACTTTGTCTATGATTAGGATGGGAATCCAAGTCTTTAACAGTGTAAAAAGCTCAGTATGTATGAAACAGCATTTCACACCCCCCACCCCCCCCCCCTTAAACATTGAATACATTTTAAAATTTTGCTTATTACTTAAAAAGCATTAAATGGTTTAGCTCCCCAGTACTTAAGCGAGCTCTTAACACATTATACTCCATCATGTCTATTGCGGTCTCAAAACTCTGGCCAGTTGATAATACCTACAATATCTAAATCAACCGCAGGTGGTCGATACTTTTCCTATTTAGCACCTAAACTCTGAAACAGTCTTCCTAGCATTGTTCAGGAGGCAGACACACTCTGTCAGTTTAAATCAAGACTAAAATCACATCTCTACTATGGCATACACATAGAACATTTTCTTTTTTTTTTCATTATTCAAATCAATTGATTGATTGATGACTGATTGTTAGGCTGCATGAACTAGGTCAGCCGGAACCGGGAACACTTACCATAACACCTGATGTACTTGTTACATCATAAAAAGAGTGTTTTTATGATGTAACAATGTTACATTATAAAACACACACTAATGTTAGTCTCTCTGTTTATCCCAAGGTTTACTGCAGTCGGCCGGATCCAGGCCGTGTCCGGATCGGATGGTGGACCTGTGCCTGGACATGACCAGCTCATCCTGGAGTGTCTGCTGAGCCGTGTCAATTGGTGTCTCCTCTGAATTTGTCTCACCGGCACGTCATCCTCAATAAACCCGTTTCCGGTGCAATAACTCCGATCTTTCAAGTATTCAAACTCTTGTGTAATCGACGCGCCATCCTAAATGAACCCGTCTCTTGCGTGATACCCTGAAATTTCAAATATTCCTATCTAATATGATTTATGACTTGCAGGGTTGCCAGAATAATAATTATACACTGTTTAATAATAGGCCAGAGGAGAACTGGCACCCCGACTGAGTCTGGTTTCTCCCAAGGTTTATTTTTCTCCATCATGCCCTGATGGAGTTTTGGTTCCTTGCCACTGTCGCCTTTGGCTTTGCTTGCTCAGTTAGGGAGACAAAAATTATGATCCAAGTTATTCAACTAAATATACAAATTAAATGTATTAATTAGGTCAAATTTAATGTAATAATCATCATTGTAAAAGTGCTATATAAATAAAATTGATTGATTGATTGATTGATTATTGTTTGAGAAGCCGTTTCACTCGGATGTACATCACAACAGGGGAAGAAAAGTCTTTCCCAACTTCTGTTTGATGCCGACTTTAATTTGGAAGTGTAACCTCTTACAAATCTAGCAATTTCATCATCTATGTTGTTGCCATAACTGATCATATTTAATTGCTATTATTTTCAGACATCCACCCTTTTGCATGTTCCCATATTCGCAAGCATTTTGCATCCAAAGGACAAAAGAAGGTCTATACTCTTCTTCTGGTGACTCTTGATCACTCCGACTGTGCCAATACAAGAACCTTCCTGGCAGTGACCTTCCCATGGCACTTTTACAATAGCAGCAGATGCATCCTGGTCCCTGTGAGCGGCGTACGCCTCACTCTCTGCATGGGCGTAAAACATGCTGAGGCCCTTTCTCTGCATCAGACAAATGCCCCCTCTCGCCAGACACAAAAATGCCAAACTGCATTGGATAGCGCACTGTGTCCGGCTTAGCTCGCTTGTCACTGACTAGTATGTCTTCCCTGAAGAAAAATGTGGTGCCTGCAGTTTAGCCATATGGAATGAAAATAAGAACAAATGTAGATAAAGTAAGATGAATGTTTTGTTTTCTAATCCTCGTGTGAAGTTGTATAGTGATATAAATGACCCACTGGGTTTTGGGACTCTTTTTTTAGGCCCATTCTTATTCTCTAGAGATATAAGCCTGCTCTAAAATAGGACTAAATACCCATGAGATTTACACAGGCTCTGCCAGAGAATCCCTTACACTTAATTACATCAGTGTTCCTTCACTATCTGTTTCATGTTCCAGCTGAGGACTTGAGCAAGCAAGACCAGAGATTTGCATACCCACTCTTCCCTGCAGTGCTGAACAGCACTGTGTATGTCAGCATTAAATGTTCACCTTTTATTAACCACCAGAATGATTGAGATACTCTGAGGTCAGGTTTATTATTTAAAACAACGTGCTTCTTTTCAGTGTATCTTTTAGATTGATTCAGTCAATTTTTGTGTGTCACGTCTTGTTTACTATCTTTGTGGGGACTCTCCACAGACTTCATGATAAACTGTACAAACATTCTGTTCCCTTAAACAAACCCTGCCCATAAACCTACCCATTACAGAAAACTGTATTTTTACCTTGAAGAAAAAAAAAAACACTCATTCTGCCCATGAGTCTGTGTGCATTCAGCTACACCTGGATAGAAAAACATGAACACACACACACACACACACACACACACACACACACACACACACACACACACACACACACACACACACACACACACACACACACACACACACACACACACACACACACACACACACACACACACACACACACACACACACGCACACACACACACACACGCACACACGCGCACACACACACGTCACAGTACTCGCAGTAGAGTTAACGATGATGGCCACTAGAGAGCGCTATAGCGCAATTTATTACAATAGTTATTACAGAATAATAATCTCCACTTTTCTGTTTTACATTCTGACAAAGGAATTGAACAGAACTGCTTAACTGAAGTAGAGCTTTGTCTCATTCTGAAAAAAAAACACTTTTTTGTACAATTTTGAAATCTGCTTGATTACTAACAATGAAAATATTTTCAAAGCATTTTATAAACAGGACTAGTTAATATTGCTTTAAATGTTTAGTAAAACATTTTTAGAATCATAAGTGGTATTTGTTAATATTTAATGAACCTGAGCTAACAACTAACAATAAATAGTAGGCCTAGCAATTAACTAATTTATAATTGTGACTGACTAACTTAATTAACTAACTTAACTTAAGTATGTTTTTTAAGTAGATATTAAAATAATTCCAATTTGTAGCAGATAAATGTGGGAACATATATATATATATATATATATATATATATATATATATATATATATATATATATATATATATATATATATATATATTACAATAAAACTACTTTTACTGTAAAAAATAAAAATACAAATGAGATACACTCAAAAAAATGTGTTGTTGAATTTACTTAACAAAGCAGCATCAAGTTGGTATTTTTTTATACAAATAACAATTTAGTTATATAAACAAAAGAAATTCAAGTTAAGCGGACAAATTTCTTTGTGTAAATACAAACCATTTGAATTTTATCACCATTATATAATATTCATTTTGATAATTATACCTTATTAAATCAACTATTTGCTCTACAAATATACAGTATGTGGAAAACTTTTAAAAAACAAGCTTATATTTTTAATCAAAATTCAAAAATAACTTATTGGACAAAGTCAATTTTATTGAGGGCAGCAATTCCATCCAATAAATATACATAATGCATAATCTGCATAATGGTAACCACAAAATTACAGAAACTCAAATGTCCAAAATAACTCAACATTAAACACTAACATAAACTAACAACATCTTTCCCTATACTGAAAAACACATAAAATAACACCTTAATCCAGTGGTTCCCAAACCTGTCCTGGGGACCCCCCACCAGTGCACGTTTTGTATGGCTCCCTCATCTAACACGCCTGATTCAATTGATCAGCTCATTAGTAGAGACTGCAATGCTGTCTCAACCTAGGCAGTGGATCTGTTTAGAGATCCTTTATCTAAACCCCTTTATCTAAGGTTTAGAGACCCCTTTATCTAAACTTCTCTACTTGACCGTCGGACTCGCACATCCGCCATGTTTGTAGTTTTTAACGCTTTTTATCCGCGTTTGTAGTTCTTATCGCATCCGCCATGTTTGTATTTTTTTAACGCTTTTTATCCGCGTTTGTAGTTCTTATCGAATCCTCGTCCAATTCGCAATGGGTTGTGGGCAATATCATCCGTTAGAGTGCACATCGATCAGTACTTCGAATTCTGACTGGAAAAAGTAAACCATCCGGGTATCTTTGGAATACTCTTTTCAACATACCATTTGGGACATACTAATTCTATTTTCGAGTACTATTTATTATGGATAGTATGCGAATTGGGACGCAGGACAAAACTTGAATTATGCGTGTCTAATGAGGGAGACATGCTTAATGTGTAGTGGTGAGGAGTCCCCAGGACAGGTTTGGGAACCACTGCTTTAATCCCTATTTACCCTGTATCCCAATTCGTGTACTATCCATACTGAATAGTACTCGAAAATAGAATTAGTAGGCTATGTCACAAATCATAGTATGGTGAAAAGAGTAGGCTATTCCAAACATACCCGGATGGTTTAGCTTGCATACTTTGCATACTTTTCTGCTACACACTCAAAATTATATACTTTTTCTTCACAAAAAGAATACATACTTTTAGGCCGTAGTATAAATAGGCGAATTGGAACGCAGCATTACTCTCCTAATGCAGTCCCTTGCAAAGCAAGGGTTGTTCGTTTTATTCAGCAATATTAAGCTGACCACACAAACACCTAAGTAAAGCTGTTAATACTCATTTTTAGAAGAAACAACTCTTTTAAGTTCATAAACAAAGTTAAAGTTCATAGTTTTTTTAAATGTGTGAACAATGATGATTTAAAGGGTTAGTTCACCCAAAAATGAAAATTATTTCATTAATTACTCACCCTCATGTCGTTAGACACCTGTAACACCTTCGTTCATCTTCGGAACACAAATGAAGATATTTTTGTTGAAAGCTGATGGCTGAGAAAGGCTTCAGAAAGGCCTCCATTGGCATTCAGTACATTTCAACTGACCCACTCTCGAGACCCATAAAAGGCACTAAAGACGTCGTTACAAAGTCCATCTCACTACAGTGGCTGTACAATAATTTTACAATGCGACGAAAATAGTTATTGTGCGCACAAAAATCAAAATAACTATATAATCCACCTGACCACCTATATAATCCACCATCACTGAACTCGACGCATGCCCGAGAATATGACACAGCTTCGCCGTTCGAATAGCGAATACATGACCCGGAAGAGGAGGAGCGCCGCTATCCCGTGAGTTCACGTCCGAGACCTACACGGAAGACAATATTTTGGCAGATAAAGTCATTATTTTGATTTTTTTTGCCGCACAAAAACTGTTCTCGCCGCTTGGTACAATTATTGTACAGCCACTGTAGTGAGATGGACTTTGTAACGAAGTCTTTGGTGCCTTTTATGGGTCTTGTGAGTGGGTCAGTGGGAATGTACTGAATGCCAATGGAGGCTTTTCTGAAGCCTTTCTCAGCCATCAGCTTTCAACAAAAATATCTTCATTTGTGTTCTGAAGATGAACGAAGGTGTTACAGGTGTCCAACAACATGAGGGTGAGTAATTTATGAAATAATTTTCATTTTTGGTATGAAAATTGGGTATGTGAACTATCCCTTTAAGTGCAACTAACAACATTGAAAGTTTTTTTAAATCTCCCTGTTCACACCACTTCTGATTCACTGTGGCTCATCATGGAAAACCCAGCCGATTTGTGCAAGTAAGTAAACTTCAGACTTATCTATGGTCCATATCAGATACAGACCTTTTGAGTAAATCCAGGTTTCATCATTTCAGCATGACTAATTCATTAGTCTTTTCAGACTGCAGACAGGGAGTAAAAAAGAAAATGACTGACCAAATCATTTGGGAAAATAATTCAGTTTGGCCTTGTTTTTGCACATGAATTTCATTGTAGCCTACTAGAAGATCAAGGAAAATGCAAAGTGGTGCGAATGTTTTATGTTTCTTAGAGTGTTGGATACCAGACGTCTGTAGAACAAAAGTCGTTGATCCTCAATTTAATAGCTACGTTGAAACAGGGCAGCAGTAAACATAATCAATCCTGTGCGTGTCAAATGCACGTCAACCATTTGTCATTTTAAAGGGCGTGAGAAATTTTGTCATGTCAGTGTCGGAGAAAGGCATTGTGTTTTGAAACAACTACACCGCAGATGCCCTGGGTCTATTTTCTCTGTCAGACAGTTTTATTTGCTTTTATTACCACATATTGCGCATGAAGTACATTATTTTAATTAAATACTCTTGCTTGTTTATGACCATGCTGAAATTAAATTTGAAGCCATGTTGCTTTTTAATTTATGCTGTCTGTATATGAATAATGACATGTCAGACATTTCTATGACACAATAGGCGTGTGTGTGTGTGTGTGTGTGTGTGTGTGTGTGGGGGGGGGGTAATATGTTAACATTACTAAATGGATGACATCAACTAACATTTATCGAACTTGGGCAATGTTAAATTTTACATATATGTTTACCATTTTTAAGTTGTATAAATTAACATTATTTTTTTAACAAATTATTTCATCAGACATTTCTCTTTCAATAAGTATCAGCTGTATAAAAAGTCACCCACATTTTGTTTTTGACCATTGAAAATGTGTACATTTTAACAATTTACTCATGGAGCCACAATGAGCATGACCATTAGGCAGATGATTCATGTGTAATTATGGTGCCTGTTTGTCTTTGTCTCTGCTTTCTTTTGAATGCAATATGTTATTGATTTTGCACATTAGCAAAAAGTTGCCTAATGAACATTTCCTATAATGTATCCATATCAAAGTTAAAATTTTTCAATATCAAAGACTTGCTGTGTTTGATAATTTGCACAGAAGTCAATCATTACATGTTAAGATTTAGTGTACGCACTTGTCTGCAGAGTTGATAAAAATATTTTGAACTGAAAACCACAAGCAGCTTTGTTTGTTTATGGCTTGCACAGCTAACCACTAAAAAGACTGAGAGGTGGTCAGTAGGTACAATCAGTGCATTTACATTATCTTAGTTTTATTCAACACTATGTGCATTTGACTTGTTTAACCTCTAACCTGCCTTTTATAATTTTTACTTTTCTCATTTTCTGTTTAGTTATTTCCCACAGGACAGTGCACAAGAAGTCTGCCCGTCTGTCGAGTAATTATCCCCTCAGGTTCTGAAGGAAGCAGGAGGAAATGCAAACATGTGTCATTGGTTAGAGTATGTGTTTGCTGAAATAAGAATTTCTTGCCTGAAAAGTATATAGGCTTGACTTCTATTATCCAAAAATCCTTTCATCAAGCCCATAGATCCATACATTTCTATTTATAGCCAAAAACTGTCAAATTGTTACTGAGGGAATTTTTAATTATTTTAATTTTACATTTTTAATTATCATGTACTTTATGTTTTATTTATTGATTATGTTAAATGTTCAGTTTTATGCGATAAAAGCAGTAATATTGTGAAATATTATTACAATTTAACCCTTAAATGCATGAATGTTTTACCAATCATTATCATTACAAATTCAGGTCTTTAGCAACCCAGATCTATATCTAACACCGATGGATCTCTGTCACAAGAAAATAAAACTCTCCTGATATTGGAGTAACAATTCCAGAAGAATAAAATAAAGCATATTTTGTAACCTTTTGGAGCTTGGAAGGGTTCAGTTTGAGCAGATGTTTTATCCCATCATCATTGTCCTCATCAGAGCTCATTTGCCAGTACATTCAGCATTTGGCTCATATTCACAATTGCAAACATATTCTCAAAACTATAATTTTCAACATCATCAAAATCTATGCAATATTTTGATTGCTGACAGCTTCTTGATCAGATCAACCATCAGGTGACAGTGACACTAATATTTGATTGTGTTCTTTATCTGCAGTAAATCACTGAGCCATTTCAAGTTTTGCTGATGATTTTTCCTATTCTTTTGTTTTCTGTCTGCAGTAACAGTAACTATGAGTGAAATGTCACTTCATCATTGTGTATCAGACACCTTTAGGAATAAAGGTGAATTGGACTTATTCAGTGTTCAAATATGCAATTCACGAGTTTGTGTGCCCATATAATCTTAGTGAAAGTGGTAAACAGATTTGGCTTGCTGTCTGCTATAGAGGGGCTCGGAGAGGATATTTTACCCGAGCTCCGATTGCCCCCCTATAACAGGCAAATTGAATGAATAAAATAATGAATGAATGAGTCATTTATATAGCGCTTTCATATGTACTACTGTACACCCAAAGCACTTTACACTCATGTCAGGGATCTCTCCTCAACCACCACCAATGTGGTGTACAAAAGGAGGAGCAGGGGAGGAGGAGGGATGCTTCAGGAACCAAAAAGGGGAAGAGGTAAGCTGCTGGTTTTATACCTTGGTATTAATTGAAAGATTAGATGGGCGTACTCCTCCCGAAATTACGTTTATTAACTTCACTTATTGTTGTGCAGAAAAAAAAAATATCACAAAAATATTCTGCATTTTTTTCCTTCAGCATTTTTGATTAATACATTTTAAAAGAACAGTGTTTGTTTGAAATAGAAATCTTCTGTAACATTATAAAGGTCATTGCTGTCACTTTGAAATTTAGTTTAATACATCCTTATTCAATAACATCATTAAGTAAACTGTAAAAAAAAATGTCTCCAATTGAAAATTTTCTAGTGACTGATCACATCTAAATGTTTTGGTTGGGCGAATTGAAATTCTGTGAATTTATGCAATTTAATTCACAGAAATTCAGTTCGGCCAATAGAAAATTTTTGATGTAATCGGTCACTTGAACATTTTCAATTGGAGACCTGATTTTTTTTTTACAGTGTATACAGTGGGACAAAAACAGTATTTAGTCAGCCACAAATTGTGCAAGTTCTCCCACTTAAAAAGATGAGAGAGGCCTGTATTTGTTATCACAGGGACACTTTAACTATGAGAGACAGAATGAGAAAAAAATCCAGAAAATCACATTGTCTTCATAAGCCACAAAATCACACAAGCCAGTACATGTTCGGGCCCGTCTGAAGATTGCTAAAGAGCATTTGGATGATCCAGAAGAGGATTGGGAGAATGTCGTATTGTCAGATGAAACCATAATATCACTTTTTGGTAAAAGCTCAGCTTGCTGTGTTTGGAGGAGAAAGAATGCTGAGTTGCACCATACCTACTGTGAAGCATGGGGGTGGAAACATCATGCTCTGGGGCTGTTTTTCTACAAAGGGACCACGACTGATCCGTGTAAAGGAAAGAATGAATGGGGCCATGTATTGTGAGATTTTGAGTAAAAACCTCCTTCCATCAGCAATGGCATTGAAGATTAAATGTGGCTGGGTCTTTCAGCATGACAGGGATCCCAAACACACCGCCTGGGCAGCGAAGGAGTGCTTTCATAAGAAGCATTTCAAGGTCCTGGAGTGGCCTAGCCATTCTCCAGATTTCAACCCCATAGAAAATCTTTGGAGAGAGTTGAAAATCCGTGTTGCACAGCGACAGAACCAAAAAATCACTACTCTTAGAATAGATCTGCATGGTCGAATGGGCTAAACTACCAGCAACAGTTTGTAAAAACCTTGCGGAGACTTGAAGAAAACCTCTTGACCTCTGTCACTGGCAACAAAGGGTATATAACAAAGTATTGAGATTAACTTTTGTTATTGACCAAATACTTATTTTCCCCCATAATTTGCAAATACATTCTTTACAAATCAGACAATGTGATTTTCTGGATTTTCTTCTCATAGTTGAAGTGTACCTATGATGAAAATTATAGGCCTCTCTTATCTCTCTCACTTTGACTTCCGACACAATTTTACCATTAAAACATCTAAAGCACAGCAAGAGAATAGGCAGCATTTTCCTATTCAAGCACAAGTAGTGGATTCATGGGAATTTCTTTGGGTCTTGAATCTCTGACCCCAAAAACAACCCGATTGGCAGTTTGTATCAAAGTCAACAAACAGAAAGGACGTGTTTATTTTGCTGGGAGCCAGCAGTAGAAACTACAAACACAATAAATATGGTCTTTGAACACTAATTCACAACTTTGGGTTGTAAAATGTTTGTAAACTTTGGCCCTCATCATAAAGGAGCAATTTGGTCTGCATGATAAACAACAAACCATCTAAAAGAGTCTTCATTGTGATTTAGCTCATTAATCTTCATCTAAAACTTCCTGTGATTTAGCAATACAATGTTGCTTCAATCATACTGCTTCTAGGGAAGAACATGACAAGAAACATGTTCCTCATGGTAGATTTATGAATTCTAACATTGGGTCTTATTTATAAAATGCAATACAAGCAGAACACATTGTTTGTACTGCTGAATAATATTGGATCCTAGTTGTCACGTTTTTAAACATTGATAAAAGTTTGCACCAAAGTCAGTTAAATCATGGCACATAAGTCAACTTTTCATAGCTGTTCAGTCTCTAACTGGCCTATCAACTCTTAAAAAGCACAAAAAGGTGCTTACATATTTAGCTTTTTGGTATGGTTAATTTGGCAAAAAACATCACTAATTGCTAAGTAGTTTATTGGGCAGAAAATTGTAACTAAACTCTAGAATAATCCATATTTATTAGTAGAGAGTTTGCAGAAAGCAGTTCCTCTGTGTGCTTATGTCTGTTTTAAAAATGCAAGGAAAAAAAGTGCCTCTAACTTTCATGGTTCATGGAATAACTGGCCTAATCTAAGTAAACTACTGATTTTGGGCATACATCTGATGACCAATTGATATAAAACAATAATAATATAATTAATTAATAAAATAAGTATAATTATATATATTATCTCAAGATTCACCATTCATTTTTTTTAAACTGCACAATTAATTTAATATGTATTTTATGATTGGGGCATAAAGAATGATCAGTCCCTTTGGAAGGACATCTAAACAATATATATACCTGTAAATATGAAGATACTGTATGTTTGTACGTTTTACCTCTGACTGATTTTTAATTGTAATTTTGGCCATCCCTGAAATGGGTCATATCATTAACATGACTTGAGAAGTTGATGGTAACACTTTAGTTTGGGAACCAATTTTTACTATTAACAAGTTGCTCATTAGCTTGCGTACAATATGATATTCTGTATGACAATATTCTGCATCCTTTAATCCCATCCCATCCCTAAACCTAACCACTACAACAACTAGATTACTAACTATTTATTTGCACTAAATAAGGACTTTATTGAGGCAAGAGTCGTAGTTAATATTCAATGTGTTCCCCAAATTAATGTGTGACAGTATTCAAGTGTAGTGTAATTTCTGGCAGATCATGTTAGTCAAACTTTCATCAGCTGACTGTCAGCTGATCACGTCTACCTATAGGAATACGACGTCTATCACAGCATACATATAAAAGCTCCTTCAGTACTATCAGCAGCTATCGCGTCTCTCCGGAGCTCATTTGCCCTCCTCCACCCCAGCTCCTTCCCTTGTCCAGTTGGGATTTGGTATTCTAATTCCCCTTGAATCAGACTAAAATTCTGAATAATTTTGTACTTTTAATATGAACATTAATGATATCAGCAATACATTATGTTGGTTCTGTTCTGTTCACCTCAAGGGGGCTTATCGCTGCCCTCCCTGCTCTTATTCATGCTAGGCTATGAATGCGCAGGGAGTTCTTGCCCAGAACAGAGCCTTACCGCCAATCCAAAATATATGCTAATAGTCAATCAATCATATTTAATGATAGTGGTCCTGACAGAACTTTTTTTTGTTGATGTAAGTACATAAGGCCACCTAATATAAAGTGAGACCAATGTGGACAAATGCAGTTTAGAATGCACAGATAGACCTAATAGAGTATCGTAAGTGATAAAGATGCGTGTAATTTTTTCTCCTCTAAGTTGGCTCTTTTCTTATCAGCAGTTTCAGCAAAATTCTCTTATATGCAGGTGTGATGAGAAATGTAGGGGTGTCCAAACTTGCTCCTGGAGGGCCAATGCCCTGCCTTGTTGCCTCAACACACATGCCTGGAAATGTCTAGTATGCCTAAGATCTTAATGACCTGTTTCAGGCTGATTAATTGGGGTTGAAGCTATACTCTGCAGGACAGTGGCCCTGCAGG
Source organism: Pseudorasbora parva (assembly GCF_024679245.1). Classification (NCBI taxonomy): domain Eukaryota; kingdom Metazoa; phylum Chordata; class Actinopteri; order Cypriniformes; family Gobionidae; genus Pseudorasbora; species Pseudorasbora parva. Next base: position 26,917,476 of record NC_090174.1, on the reverse strand, counting down.
AGCAGATTTGGACACCTCTGCTTTAATGTGCCACAACAGAAACCAGAAACTTGGAGAAGGGTAAATATTTTCTCACCTATGCTGCCTAAATATCTTCCAAGTAAATATCGGCTGAGAATAAAATCAAATGACATATCTATTATTAAGATAAACTATACTATTGTCAGTCAACCGAGGTAAAACATTTATTATAATCATGCAAAATTCCCTCAACAAAGAAAGCTGTAATATGGTACTTCCAGCAGAAACTTGCATTATAGTTGGTGTATATAGTTAAATAGACCACAATAGTCACATAAACACAAAAGACTCATTGAAGCTTAAACACAAGGACAGGATCCTGCTTGCACAGCAGTAGTTAAACAGCCTTAAGCAACCAGGTTCTCATTGTATGACGTGGTGGGAAGGAAAGCCATAAACTTGGAAACAAGCTGATTAATTTATGCAATTAAAGCAAGTTCATTGCTTCCATTTAGTACTTATTCATTAAAAAATTCTATGACAAAGTATAAAAGGAACAGTAAAGACAGTTAAAAACTGGTTAAAAGATAAACGGTTTCAAATGTCCAACGTCATGATGCACACACACAGCACGTTTTGCCTTGGCACCCACTGGTCAGCAAGATCACAGTTCATTTTAACCATAATAAACCCAGGAAGAGCTCACCATGACATCCCTGACCCAACCCTCAACGTGTCCATCTCCTCTTTTCAGTGTAATTGTGTGGTCTTTGCTTGTTTCTTCTGCCATCTCAATGTAAAGCGAGCTCTTTCTAGGCACACATAAACATCCTGCATATCCTATGAGAATACAGGGCAGGGTTCAAAGGTTAGGTCGGAAGGTCATGCCACACACATGAAGGTTGTTGGCAAACTTATTTAAACATACAGCATACCGTTGCTCCAAGAAGTGTTTTTGAATAATGTGCCCATCCATTGGTTAATGAACCCTATATCAGTCTCTTATCATTTCAAAAAGTCTTGATTTGTTCTAGATGGGTTTTCCTGAAATGATGGTAGCCTCTTGGGCAGCGACACACAGCACGTTTGCGCAAGCAGATTTTAATCTCGCGATCGAGATCAGTTTGGAAGTTGAAATATTCCACTTCTGACCTCTGTGTTCCAGTCAGTCATACATCATGGTCACATGTTGACCACATGATGTCGTCATTTTGGAAATTACTTCAAAATAATTATGTATCTTAATGAAATCATGTTTGATCGATCCGCCCCAAGTTCACAGGTCAGAAATCAGACTTCGAGCTTGAGCACAAAAAAGAAAAGAAAAAATTCAGCTCAGCACTTTTCTTAACAAATGCACATGTACATTTGGCTGATCCTTGACATGAATTGACTATTATTGTCTATATTTTGAGACTAAGGTTTTGTTAATGATTTACAGTTTTGTTCAAGGTAATTAAAGGATCAATTTTTAGAAAACAGAAGAATATGTAAAAGTATGGTATTTGGGTTAAAAGGCACCCCTAAAGGCACAGGATTTTTTTATTTATTTATTGAACAGTCATATAGGAGTAGAAATGCACACTTTTCTTTGGGTGGGCCTTTAGCCCCATTGTATACGCTATAAATGTTTTAGCCTAATTCAACTTAAAAACTTAGAAAGTTAAAAGTTCAGTTGCTTCCTTCAATTTTAAAGTTAAAGTAACTTAAAAGAACACATTTTCCACTCACTATATTACAATTTACATTAAACTGACTTAACATTTTTGAGTTTAATCTTGTATAACTTAAATTGAAAAGTTGAAATTGCTTAACTTATTTTGATGAGTTAAAGTAACTTAAAAACACATGTTGTTATTGATCCTGCCATTTAAAAATAAATAAATAAGTACATGTATGTACACAATAAGTGCATTGTATCAAATTATTAATTTAACTGTACATATTAAAGGAACACTCCACTTTTTTTTGAAAATAGGCCTATTTTCCAACGCCCCTACAGTTAAAAAATTGTGTTTGACTGTTTTCAAATCCATTCAGCCGATCTCCGGGTCTGGCGGTAGCACTTTTAGCATAGCTTAGCATAGATCATTGATTCAGATTAGACCGTTAGCTTCTCACTCAAAAATGACCAAAGACTTTCGATATTTTTTCTATTTAATACTTGAAACTTCTGTAGTTACATTGTATACTAAGACCGACGGAAAAGGAAAAGTTGTGATTTTTCTAGACTGATATGGCTAGGAAATATACTCTCATTCCTGTGTAATAATCAGGGAATTGCTGCCGTACCACAGGTGCAGCGCAATGATATTACGCAGCATCTGAAAATAGTCCCTAGCTTGCTCCCTGTGCAATCAGGTTGTCGCATTGGTTTCGGTTGACAGAAGTTAGCCTATTTTCAGGTGCTGCGTAATATCATTGCCCTGCTGCATGCATGGTATGGCAGCAGTTTCTTGATTATTACGCAGGAATGAGAGCATAGTTCCTAGCCATATTTGCCTAGAAAATCACAACATTTGTCGGTCTTAGTACACGATGTAACTACAAAAGTGTATCAAGTATTAAATAGGAAAAATATCAAAAGTCATTTTGAAGTGTGATGCTAACGGTCTAATCAGAATCAATGATCTATGCTAAGCTATGCTAAAAGTGCTACTGCCAGACCCGGAGATCGGCTGAATGGATTTGAAAACAGTCAAACACAACTGTTTAACTCTAGGGGCGTTGGAAAATTAGCCTATTTTCAAAAAAGTGGAGTGTTCCTTTAAGGCCTAATATAAAGTTGGTCCATCACATTTAATAGAAGACAATGAATTTCCTAATGGATAAAACTTCTATTTCCATTTTGCATATATTTTGCAACTTGGTAACAGACACCCGTGATATGTTTGTGCTATATTTTACTGACTGATTCGTTTAGTCTGAGAATTTGTGAAGAAAAGCAGCTGTATTAGTGCATTGGTTCCTGTGGAAGTTGTGATGAAGAAGGAAACGCCACAATGACAGAAATCCCTTTGATCCACCTGGCTGCCAGCAGCTCTTGCTCCAGCTGGCTGGAGCCTCTTAAGTGATCAAATGGAAACACAGCTCTGGCTCTCATTTTCAGAAAGAGTTTTTTTTTTTTTTCTTCAAGCAAATGATGATGAATCACTGATATTTTTGATATTTTTTCTAATACTTTTATAAATATTTTTCAGGGATAAAGATTAGGTGGGACAGTCAGATCTTTGCATCACGCCTCCATATGTTCACAAGAGAAAACTGTGTTCTATTTGTTATCATTCACTCTCTCTGTTTATAAGCACTGCACTGGTATTTAACAGTATCAAATGCGTGGAGAGAATGTAAAATAATTACTGTGTCCTTGAATCATCTTGGGAGCATCTGTGTTGACCATTTGTAAGCAGATTGCTTTGAAGGTCTCTGCGCTTTATTCCTCCTCTTCGAACAGAGCTGGCTATGGCTGACTCAGGGCTTTATCAGTGTGAGTGGGCTTTTAGGCTGTGTGGGAAAAGCTTGTTAGCAGAACCTCTACCCTGGAGCCTTTGCCGCAGTAGGGCAGTTTTGGAGTAAATGTTAAGGCTTCAAAGAGAACATGCAGAGCCTTCCTCTTCAGGCAATGGGCCAGTGACCCAGAAGATGCTCTTGTTAATTTTATGTCAGTAGCTACATCTGCTAACATGATGGGTCAGTGAGTTACACACATCCTTAGATCTAGTCTGAATTAAGTTACCAATTAATTCTGACTGAGCAAAGTGCTTATTCTCAAGTGAGACAATTGTTTGTGGTTAACTAAGTTTGTGTTGGTGTTAGTTAGATCAGGTTAAATATTTGTGAATATAGTTGCACATAAATCATAAATAGATACTTTAAATCTTGTTTATTATCCATGTTTAAGTGGACAACTTTTTTACTCTTTTTACATTTATTTATTTATTTATTTATTTATTTATTTATTTATTTATTTATTTATTTATTTATCCATCCATCCATCCATCCATCCATCCATCCATCCATCCATCCATCCATCCATCCATCCATCCATCCATCCATCCATCCATCCATCCATTTATTATTTATTTATTAATTAATTAATTAATTTATTAATTTATTAATTTATTTATTATTGGCCCATATTATACATTTGATAGAATGTATAACATGCATACTTTTGGGTTAAAGCAATAATATTAATTTTAATAGTCGATTCAGGTAGAAATAGCTCCTTAAATTTTTTTACAGTGTAGTTTAATTGATTATGCTTCACAATAGTTTGTAATTTTACATTAAGCAACACACTGAAGTTGAATGTAAGCGGTGTTGTGATTTTCATACAGTACTTTAAATGTGGGAAAATATGGGTCTTCATACTTCTGACTTCATACTGGGCACAAAAACAAGCAGACCTTTTAGTAGACACACTTTTCAATGTTTTATTTTCCCTTAGTACCTTTGTGATAAATGATTCATACCCTACATCTTGCTATTGAAAGGATGGGGATTTTTTGGCCCTCAGGCCACTGCTGGACTGCTGAGTTCAAAACCTCATGATTTGGTCTCTTGGCGAGTTGGGTTACGTTAACAGTGAATTGGTTAATTTGATGAGGAAATAATGCTTTGCAGGAATGCAACTAATGTCTGCTTGACTTAATTCATTTGACTCATTAGTTGTTGTTTATCTGCTGCTCAGAAGGAATGTGACTAGATGGTTTTTATAGGGGACTTGATTTTATCTATCAGGATGTGATTTGGATCTTGAAAAGTAGACATTACATAAGACATAAACATCCAATAATATATATCTGGTTCTTGGTTAACATTATCCAGTAGCCTGCGCAACCTAATTGAAGTCAGCTGGCAAGGAAAGTTATTTTGTTATAAAATTAATTATTTATTATTAATTATTATTAATTATTTGTATTAGGAAATAAAAAAACCGGTAGTCAGTGATGGGTAGAACCCTAACTTCTAAAAAAATATGTTGAGGTCACATAAGTGAAATCTGTAGACCATATTACATTAATGTTAATAACAGTAGGCCTATACTCAAAGAAAATGCAAACATATTGCTGCTAAAGTCACCTGAACTCAACACTTTAATGATGTTTTCACATAAATAATCTTCTGGAGGATAATGTCACTGGATCTTGTTTAAACATTAGGTGCCATGATGAGGATCCTGTGCCATGTGACGGATGTTTAGATTATTGCTCTTATGTTTGTTTCTATAAGAGTCATTTTCCTTAGGGAATCACATTTAATTTTCATAAAGCCTTGCTCTTTGAAGAGGTGAGGCGGGATTTAGTGTGGGGTAAGATATGGCATTGTTCTTGATCTCTTTTTGCTTATAAGGCCCTGTTTACACCTGGTATTAAGATGCGTTTTGGTCAACCGGATTGTAAGCAGATGAGGAAGACACACACCCATTTACACCTGATACTATATTAATCTTTCTTTAAAAAAGCGCTATATAAATATATATAAAAACACTATATATAAATATATATATAAATGCAGTCTATTTCTCTTTTGTCCACTTTCAACCCTTCTGTCCTGATTTATGGGCAGGTAAATGTATGGACTTGCTAGATGAAATAAGCTTGCAGAATTTACTCATGAACAAAACCAGAGAAAACAGAAAAACATACTGAGACCAGTAGCTTTAGTTTATGCTCTGATATCTGCAAAACCACTGCGAACATGGTAAGTGTGTGTTAGAAATCAAGAATGGCGAGAGAACATTGAGCTTGGGACGTTTTTCATTTTCAAACCAAACTTGGGTCTCCACTCTCCAGTCAAAACCAAAACTTAAATTCCATCTGGCTACTAGCAGGATTCCCATCATGCTTTAGGTCAAGAGGCAGTGAGTAGGCAGTTTGAACATATTCGACGATGTGAGCCTCTACTCTCTACTCTCTCTCTACGAAAGCAATCTGTTTAAATGCGTTTTCAAATACCACTGGAAGTGGTCCAACAAGTTAAAAATATTTTAATCCTGTTTACACCTGATGATAAATTATGTATAACCAAAATAAACCAAAACTCATCTTAATACTAGATGTAAAGGCTGCAGCAGGATTGTCCTGTAAATCTGTGTACAAGAAGAGGAAAAACTGACATATACCCATCTAGGCAGTTCATCTGTTCCTTGTATCTGGCTCTTGTCATTCTTACGCATGATAGTTGAAGTGACATCTCTACTCCATGAGGAACGTGTCTACATAAGACCTGATAAACTGTGTATTACCATTAAGGTCAGTGGTTGGGCCTTCAATTTGGAATGTGCCAGAACGGAAGGGCTCAAATATGGCTTGTCTGACAGGTGCAGCTGAAGACAGGACAGTGGCTCCTCATCTGTCCTGTGATGTGTATTGCCTGTCAACACAACAGGGTCTCCACTGTATATGAGGAAGCAGAGGTTATCAGACACATGCTCTGCATTCTCACGATAAGATTCAGAACGTCATGGATTTGTTTTGGCCACCTTTAGCTTCACTGGTGAATTTGAGCAGTGGTTAATGGATTTTTCTTTCTTCTATAATTCTAGACAAAAAAATCCTTCATCCCTTCAAAAAATCATCACCATTCAAAAGCTTAGGGTGTGTTTTTTATGTCACCTAAAGGATTATTAGGAACACCATACTAATACTGTGTTTGTCCCCTTTTCACCGTCAAAACTGCCTTAATTCTACATGGCATTGATTCAACAAGGTGCTGAAAGCATTCTTTAGAAATGTTGGCCCATATTGATAGGATAGCATCTTGCAGTTGGAGATTTGTGGGATGCACAACCAGGGCACGAAGCTCCCATTCCACCACATCCCAAAGATGCTCTACTGGGTTGAGATCTGGTGACTGTGGGGGCCATTTTAGTACAGTGAACTAATTGTCATGTTCAAGAAATCAATTTGAAATTATTCAAGCTTTTTGACATGGTACATTATCCCGCTGGAAGTAGCCATCAGAGGATGGGTATATGGTGGTCATAAATGGATGGACATGGTCAGAAACAAAACTCAGGTAGGCCGTGGCATTTAAACGATGCCCAATTGGCACTAAGGGGCCTAAAGTGTGCCAAGAAAACATCCCCCACACCATTACACCACCACCACCAGCCTGCACAGTGGTAACAAGACATAATGGATCCATGTTCTCAATCTGTTTACGCCAAATTCTGACTCTACCATCTGAATGTCTCAACAGAAATCGAGACTCATCAGACCAGGCAACATTTTTTTATTTTGTAACTATTATAACTATTATATTTGTAGTGGAGATGAGTGGTACCCGGTGGGGTCTTCTGCTGTTGTAGTCCATCTGCCTCAAGGTTGTGCGTGTTGTGGCTTCACAAATGTTTTGCTGCATAGCTCGGTTGTAACGAGTGGTTATTTCAGTCAAAGTTGCTCTTCTATCAGCTTTAATCAGTCGGCCCATTCTCCTCTAATCTCTAGCATCAACAAGGCATTTTCGTCCACAGGACTGCCGCATACTGGATGTTTTTCCCTTTTCACACCATTCTTTGTAAACCCTAGAAATGGTTGTGCGTGAAAATCCCAGTAACTGAGCAGATTGTGAAATACTCAGACCGGCCCGTCTGGCACCAACAACCATGCCACCTTCAAAATTGCTTAAATCACCTTTCTTTCCCATTCTGACATTCAGTTTGGAGTTCAGGAGATTGTCTTGACCAGGACCACACCCCTAAATGCATTGAAGCAACTGCCATGCGATTGGTTGATTAGATAATTGCATTAATGAGAAATTGAACAGGTGTTCCTAATAATACTTTAGGTGAGTGTATATATTGCATTTTTAGGAGGGAATATCATAAAGACTTGCAATTCTAATCAACCATCCAGTACATTCTAGAAACCATCTTGCAACTGGCTAGAAACCACACACACACACACACGCACGCACGCATGCACCCACACACACACACACACACACACACACACACACACACACACACACACACACACACACACACACACACACACACACACACACACACACACACACACACACACACACACACACACACAGAAACACACACACACACACACACACACACACACACACACACACACACACACACACACACACACACACACACACACACACACACACACACACACACACACACACACACACACACACACACACACACACACACACACACACACACACACACAGATATACATTTATACACTTTGTGGTTTTTAAACATATTCCTATGAGGTTGCTAGGTTCTGGATGGTTTCTAGCGAATTGCAAGATGGTTTCTAAAATTTACTGGATGGTTGATTAGAGTTGCAAGTCTTTATGATATTCCCTCCTAAAAATGCTATAAGTCTATACCATTAATTTTTGTCTACTTCGTGAAAATTTGAAGTCTTATTGATTCTGATTTAGTTGAATTTCTGTATGAATTTTGAACGAGTGGTTTTCTACAGCTTGGTCTACCACTTAACCTAACTATCCTGAATGAATGACCTGGTTTCAAGAACCTCTCTAGCATCTGGACTTTTCTAAAGGACACAGGACTGCATTGGTCTGGAGGTGGTAGTGCTTTATCTGGTATTCTGGAGACATGTCAGACTTCTGTCCTCAGCAGCTCCTTAGCAGCACTCATACTATTTTTACTGTGTTTAACTGGCTAATTTTAAGAAGTTCAAGAAGTTTTTGTAGAAAGGAACAAAAATGTATGAATGAAGTTTATTCTGACCCTAGTGAAAAAAAGTATTCTTTATTGTATTTCAAATATATTCTCTTTTCCGATAGTATATTAGAAATATACTTACAAAAAATGTACCATTTCTAAATATATAAAAAATATATTAGCATCATATTTCACAATACAACTTTTAACACACTTTAAAATAATTGTATTTTAGTATATTTTCTAAAAATATATTTTAGAAAAATATACTTTAAATGAAAGTTCAGTGTACTTTTGTAAAGTGTACTTATTTGAACATTACTTTAAAATGTATTTTTTATATATTTTAAACTTATGCTCAAAATTGTCATTGTTAACAATGCACTAAAAGCACATTTTAAAAATACATAATTAATATCATTAAGCCGTATAAAAAGTTATAAATACTGTTTAAGGTTATTTATTCATGCTTAACTGTTCAAGCTTAAGCATTAATACATAAGTGATACTAAATTATTATTATTATATAAATAAATTATTATATGGACTAAAAGCCCATTTTTAAATATATGCAGTGTATGCTATAAGCCCTACTTTAGTTGTGATTTAAGTGTAAATATGTTTAATAAGTTTACACTGGCAAAGAAGAATCCAACAGCACACTTAAAATACAACGCAAGAAAATATGAGTTAAATAGTTGTTTCTTCTCGGAATTCAAATGTCTCTTCATTGATCTGTGACCAATCAGATTGTGTTGCTCAATGCCTGCAGCCAACCAGAGGCAGAGCTGCTGACAGTACTCGTCTGTATGACGCTCACTCGCGGGAGGTTTGCAGCCTTGCAGGTGAAGTACAATGTTGCGTTACATTAATTATTTAATAAAACACTAAGAGCGGAAAGCACATTGCTCATTCTTCGGACCAGTTCAATTACGTCACATCGCTGCCTGACCTTGATGGTGACGATAAACTGTTTTGGAATAAAATGGCCAAACGTTACGTGATTCCGAAAAGCACCGGAAAAAGTCCTTCTGTTTGGAGGTAAGTAATAGGCCTATGTAATGTCACTAAACGTGAATAAAAAGTTGAATGAACATGCACCTGACCTTATCTCGTATATTCTGTTAACAGATTGCGTTCTTCACGAGTGTTTGCTGTCAACTGTCAACTGTCCCTGTGTAAGTCATCAGACGCAAGTGTAATGAGCAGCTCACCAGAAAATTGAATATACTGTGTAATTTATATGTATAGAGATGGTCAGTGGAATTAGTTCAATTATATGTTTTCCAACATCTTCCAGTGTTAATTTAATGAAAAACATAGTACGTTAATTTTGTTTAGCTTTGCTGAAACCATGTGAAACCATTTATAAAAATCGTTGGGCTTGTTTAATGAAATGTCTCTTCATTATTTATGTGTTAGATTTGATTAATTTATTGTAATGTCCTTGAAAACAAATGCATTCAACATTGGGAAAGTAAGTCAGTAAGTAATTCATTAAAACGTAAGGTAGCACATTAAAATACTGTATTGTGTGACATTATGTAATTCAAAGTATATTGTACAATGTATAGCTAAGTAATAACACATTGTATTGTTTTTGACTACGAATTGTATATTTTTAGTCATTTGAATGAGTCAAGGTAAATAAAATATATATTATATTCATAGTATATTGTTTGTGTGTTCTGAATATACTAGTAATTAATTTGTAATTCATTAAAACACAAATAAAGTATGCTATAACACAAAGTGTACTTATAATACAAATAAAGTGTACTATAACATGAATAAAGTATACTTATAATACAAATAAAATATACTTAACACAAATAAAATAAACTTATAATACAAATAAAGCACATTTAATATCACTAAAGCATGTAATTAGTCATTATACTTAAAGTGTACTAAGTATACTTAAAGTTGTTCCAATTTAGCACACAAAAGTATACTAAATACACTTAAAGTTGTGCTTTAACACAATTTAATTACAACTTAAATATACTTAGTACAAAATTAGTTGTGTCAAAATAGCACACTTTAAGTTAACTAGTCATTAACACACTTCAAGTATACTGAAAATGAGTCTGGCCGCAAGTATACTTAGTATACTTTTTTTTCACTAGGGGATGCCTACACGAGATTCCACAGACTACTTTGTCAGACAGTGAGTCAGCACTTCCCATCCAATTGAAGTAAACCAGAGAGATAGTTTTCTCATTGATTTACTGGCATGTGTGCACACACATGCAGACAGCCATTATTGTTCCAACTGTGTTTTCTTGAAATGCTCAAACACGGTTGATAAAAGTAACTAAACTGGCAGATTAAGCTTTCCAGCATTCAATCTAAAATATAGATAATTAAAATTTAAAAACTTTTTTCCAGTTAACTGAAGGCCTGATGATCATCTGTAATGATTAAGTTGTTTCTTCATTAATTTGGAGAGATACTGAAATTATTAATATATAAAAATATTACAAACTCCAATATTTTTAATCATGATTAATCAGAAAAATAAAAAAGTGATTAATTATTTTTTAATCGATAACAGCATTAATTCATAGTAAACTTTTTTTAAATAAGTGAATGAGAGCAACATCTCGGTTACGTATCTAACCCTCATTCCCTGAAAGAGATGCCATGTTGGGAGACACGTTTGCATGCAATAATCGCACCAGCTGCTCATGCCACGCAGCGCGGGTATAAATGAGCTGCAGGTGATTGCATCAAACCAGTTTTTTTTTGCTGAGGAGCTGAGTAGGTGAAGTGGCACCCTAGCGGGGCACAGAGGACATGGTGATTGGATGTGGCGTCTCCATTGCCTCCTTCAGGAAATGATGGTTAAATATGTAACTGAGACATTCCCATTCATTCAGTCATTCTCAACACCATTTTGGAGGACAAATAGGAATCTCTACCAAAGTGCCATGGCCTCTGCCCTGTGTGAGCCTCCTGAGCTCTCTTACTTGATGAGACAGGGCTTACCTGATGAGTCCATTACTGCTGTTCCACCTGACCCAATCATTGACTATTGGTTAAGACTGGAAAAGTGTGTCTTCTAGTAGGAAGGAATACTGGCGGAATCCACATCGTACCCCGAAGAAGTCAAGTGGGTTATAACTGCTGAGCCATTTGCTCACAATATAAAATGGTGGCTCTGGCCCTACTGAAAGACGGGTTCTCCAAGGAAAAGACACAGGCTTCCATTTAGGAGCAACCGTAGAAGAATTTATGGGATCCCGGCAGGGTCACTTATACATACCCTGCCTAATACTGATTCTCAATGATTCAGTAGGAATAGGCCTGACGCCAGAAGCTCCGCCACATCCGGCACCAAGGGGGACTGTAATTTCTACCCGTTTGAGGTGAGAACACATGAGGATACCGGCTCTACACAAAGGCTATAAAATCTAGCAAATGTTTTGGGTGTCGCCCAGCCCGCAGCACCCAGGAGGATGCAACACTTCTAGTCTAGTGGCTTCCAGCAAACTTACCTTCCATGGGGTCTTGATAAGCAGATATTGCTGCAGCATAAACTTTGAGGGGGGAGGGAGACAGCCTTTGCTCCTGCCCCTTCTGCAAGAAGGAAAGCACAGATGCAATCAAACATCTTCGGGGGACTTCTTGGTGAAAAGAACACCACTCAATTCCACTTCAAGGCATTTGCCTGTCTCATAGATGATGCTTGTGGCAAAATAATGGTGTTAACTACCTCTTGGGCTAAGTCATATAGAACCTCTGCCTCCCGTCCAGGGACACATGGAGTTTCCAGAGGCCTGGATGCCATAGGGTGCCCCGTCTCTGAGTAAGAAGGTCCTTCTTCAGAGGAATCTGTCAGGGAGGGGCTGTCATGAGGAACATCAGTTCTGGGAACTAGGTCTGTTTGGGCCAGTACAGTGGGTAACACTTTATTTTGATAGTCCATTTGTTGAGACTCTACTAATTATTAGGAGCCATTCAGTATCTTGTCAACAGTACAGGGCAACTAGCAAGACAAGTTCCTTGTCCTCCATGACTTTGCATTTGGTCTTTGAAGTAAGCTCAGTGGGAAACACATATTTGTGCAGGTCCAGGGGACAGCTGTGTGCCAGTGCAACCATGCTGAGTGTCCCCTCGGGCAGCAAATAAAACAACTTACAGTGGGAAGTTTCTGGAAAGAAAAGTGACCTCAGATGCTTCTGACTCCAGAGAAGGAGATGGCGGGCGAGTTGTGACATGCAACAGAAGCGCAGACCACCTTGCCGGTTGATGTACGCAACGGTCACAGTGTTGTCCATGCAGACCAATACATCTTTGCCCTGAAGCGGCTTTTTGAGACCCAACTGGCTGAGGTGTCTGAGCACCAGGTCCCTGTGTTCGCAGAACTGATCTCTGCACTGTGCTAAATTAAGTCTTTGAGATAGTTGAGGATGTGAACACCCTGTTCCCTCATGGGAACAAGGTGCCCCTCTCTGACCTTTGAAAAGACATGGGGAGACAGGGACAGCCCGAAGGCTAGGACTTTGTACTGAAATACTTGTCCCTCAAACACAAAGTTTAGAATGGCCTGCGTCGAGGGAGAATAAGACATGGACATATGTGTCCTTCAAGTCAATCGCTGCAAACCAATCTTAGAGATGGATGCATTTGAAAATGCATTGCTGCATGAGCATCTTGAACGGTAGCTTGTGAAGGCTCAGATTCAAAACTCGCAGGTCCAAGATTGGTCATAACCCACCATTTTTTGGGAGTACAATGAAGTATGGGCTGTAAAACCACGTCTTCAAATCACCTGGACGTTTCATCCTTCGTCACTAGGAATGATTGAGACAGACTGGGGAGCGCTAGCCAGGCTTGTAGAGACTGTAAAAGCAGGGTCAAAGGTACCACAGGGTTTACCCACAATAGTCCCACAGGTGTGCAGAGGGTACGTGAGAAGGGTTGATTGCATCCTCGAACCATCCACTGCTGTGTGGTCCGGCGTTAGACACAGAGATAGAGTAAGTCAACTTTGATCATGGTTAGTCAACATGCACAGCTTAACCCTGGCTCAGAACAGCCACTGGTCTGCACACAGCCACCCCACACGTTTTATGCAGTTTTGGCCCCTTTGGCGTTCCATTATTTTACCAACAAAGTAGTTCTATAAAATTGGCACCAAGTTTTCCATGCACATTCGGGAAAGATCCCGGGAAAGCATGGCTGTGTCATCTGCTAATTGAGAAAATTTTAACTCTATCTCTAAAAGTCTAATACCACGAAATGTATCTCTTTAATATCATATGTGTGGCCATGGTTTGTGTTACAAATAAAAAACAGTGAAATGGGATAGCATTGTCGTATACCTCTACTGATTTTAAACCTGGATGGCGTTCCATAACATAACAGCTGTTACAGTCGTTGTATTGTGTTTAAAAAAAATCAACAAATAAAATAAAACTATTATCTGTAATAAAAGTGTTGTAGTTGTCTGGCTATCACCAGACCAAGCTCAGACTTTGAGTTTGTTAATACAGTAAAATACTTTATTTAAAGAAATCTTTTGGTCATTCTCTTGGTTAAATGTTGTTTCTTTCTTGAATGTTGTTTCTCTCTCTCTCTCTCTCTCTCTCTCTCTCTCTCTCTCTCTCTCTCTCTCTCTCTCTCTCTCTCTCTCTCTCTCTCTCTCTCTCTCTCTCTCTCTCTCTCTCTCTCTCTCTCTCTCTCTCTCTCTCTATGTTTTTGAAATTATTTAGAAAAGCCCAACCAGGGACAGGAGTTGAGAATAAGCAGCTGCAAACTCTATATGCTGTACATCATTTGCAGTACTTGTATTGTAGCTATATCTGTATGCATTGTCCATGTTAAATAAATAAATAAAAATAAACACATTTTAATAGAACACTGTCATATTTAATATAATCTAAGAATGACTGTGCAGTACTTAATTTGTTATCATAGGAATACTCTTTCTCATAAAATTCAGCCACATAGCCACAATCTCAGATTCCATCTTCTTTTGTACCGTTCTACCTTGTTAAACCTGGAATCATGATGTTTGTATTAATCTTTGCATATGCGCTGTGTAAACATGGCTTTTACCTCCTACATGGCTTTTATACCTACATATAGCATGACCTTTCGGACTTTATTACATAATTGGTGGCGCACCACAGAACAGCTAAAGACTAAAGATCAGCAATTCAGGTTAAAAAGTATATACTTTGTTTGTTTTTTTGTGTGTGTGAAAAATGGCAGATTGTTTCACTATAAGACCCTATTCCTTGTCTGGGGTCATGCAGAGCCCTTTGAAACTACATTGATTTGGACCTTCAACCCGCTGGTTGCCATAGAGAAGAAAAATCCTGAAATGTTTCCTCAAAAAACGTAATTTCTTTTTGACTGAAGACAAAAAGACATCTTAGATGAGATGGGGGTGAGTAAATTATCAGCAAATTTTCATTGTGAAGTGAACAAATCTTTTAATGGTGCAAACCCCACGCACAGTTCCATCATTGCTCTCAACTTTCCGTCACTGGATAATTCCTTTCAGTTTTCCCACTGGTAAGCCACTTTGGCTTATAAATCATTTAGATACAATATTTTCATGCACGCTGAGAGATATACGATTAAAAAAAGAATGTTACATGTCATTATCTCTTGGAATGGCGACACTGACTTGAGTTGCTGCCAGATCAGAATAATTTCTCTCCTCATTTCCAGCGATGTCCTGTGACATAACATCTTGAATCCTTCATGATTGTTAGTGGCTTCAACATGTTTCACATATGTGAAACATTTTGAAGCCACTGACAATCATATATTGTCATATGATTTAAGATGTTATTTTGTCATTGAGCCATCATTTTAAAGAACTTATTCTCAGTTGTTATGCTTGTGGAGCTCAACTGATCAGTTTTATCACTATAATAATAATTATTATTACACTCTAGAAAAGTGCTGGGTTGGGTTGTTTTTAACAACTTTTTAGAGTGTAATAATAATTATAATTATAGTGATAAGTTCTGTATATAAGTTCTATATAGTGATAAGTTCTATATAAGTTCTGGGGTTGTCCATTTTCAACCCAAGCACTTTAAGAGTGTATTATTATTATTATTATTATTATTATTATTATTATTATTATTATTATTATTATTATTATTATTATTATTATTATTATTATTATTATTGTTATTATTATTATTATTATTATTACTGCAGCAAGATAGTATTATATTATTAGGATATCTTAAGAACGTTTAACTTTAGACAGGGCCATTAAATTACATCTTATATTTAATATGTCATTCAAATGCAAGTTTAGGTTTTCAAATACATTTTTATTATTTAAAGAATGGGAGTGGATTTTCAAGAAAAGGTTCTATCGGCGCTACGTATTTGGAACCCCTTAAAAGGTTCTATATAAAAGTATAGTTGAGTATACTCCAAAGACCCTTTTTTGCTAAAAAGCTTCTATAATGACAAGAAAGAACCCTTTTGGCACTTAAAAGGGGTTCTATAGAACACTGCAAAAAAAAAAAAAAATGCATCTCTTATCAAAGAAAAAAAAAATCATTTCTTATCTTAGCAAAAACCCTTAATTTTGAGTTCTTTTTTCCCAAAATAAGACAATTACTTTTGCATGTCTAGTAAATACTTCTTGTTTTAAGAATGGTTAGATGTTTGGACTAGAAACAAGACAAAACTACTAAGTAAGAAAAGCATTTTTTGCAGTGAACCTTTTAGGGGTTCCAACTACGTAGCGCCGATAGAACCTTTTAAGGTTCTATATAGAGCCTTTTCTTCTAAGAGTGGACCTTACTTGTCATAGTATTTGCAGGGACCACCTTTTCAGTGTTTTTGTGTGTTTTAAATGATTTTCGATAAATAAACTGTCCCTAAACACTATTTCAGTGACATTACAATCAACAGTAAGTAAATCAATTTGTTAGCTTCTAAATGCGAATCAGATTATGGACATCTAAACTTGCAAAAAATTATAAAGTATGCCAATTTGCTCTGTTGGTACTTAATGTGGTTTAGACTTATACTATTAAAATCATTAGCGGAGCTTCTAATAGGCTTTCTCTTAAGCTCCCCCTTTTGTCAAACTACAGCTTCACTTGAGTGGAACATGTTGAGAATGAGAATGTCGAGAGTTAATTACACCATTGACTAGCTGCTCATGTGTGGTGACCGTGTTCTGTATCATTAAGCAGCTATTCATCAGAGAAACACCTTGAATTAGTGACTGACATGATGTTTAACCTGATCAGTGTTCTCACCTTCATAAATCACTCTCACAGGACGAGCCCTCAGCAGACCTCTTGCTCTGGAGTCAGCATCTGTTAAAGCTTTAACTTGGGAACATCAGAGTTTATTGACAGTTTTATTGCCCATGTATGGTAGTCTTTGGTTTATTGAATATTTTCCATGGGCTGATGTGAATATTTTTTAAATGAGCAAAAGCATTGCAACTTCTGATATGAACTGGAAGCTCTCATTCCAATATATCTTTCTGATCAAACTGCCATTTGATAGAACACAAGTTGCAAAAAGTCCTACTGGGGTATGAAGTCTGTCTTTGTGCTCTTTTGGATGTGGGATAGTTCAACTTGTAAAAAAACACCTCCTAATGCGGCCAAGGCACTTTATTTATTCATGGATATAACATTTTTAAAACATAAACATAGATCCGTACACCAACATGTTGTGGCTAATACACTTTCATTAGGGAATAACACATAACACACTCAGTCTTTTTACACTGCAATTCATCACATACCGACCTGATTAGTTGATAGATATTTTTAAAAGGGGGGAAATGTAAATCTTTTAACAATATCATGAGAATCTATAAATTCAAAACACATTTAACCCTTAAATGCATGAATGTTTAACCAATCATTATTACATATCCAGGTCGCCAGGTCTTTAGCGACCTGTATAGTATCTATATAACACAGATGGATCCCTACCTGTCGTGATAATATACAACTCTCCTGATATTATGGTAACAATTATAGAAAAATAAAATAAAGCATATTTTGCTTCCTTTTGGAGCTTGGAAGGGTTTGTTTTGAGATTTGAAAGAAAAAAGTCCTCACAAGGTCAAAAATGACTGGTATTACAAAATATTTCTATGTTTACCAGAAACACGCACGGATGTGTGCGTGCATGCACGCACGCACACGCACACGCACACGCACACGCACACGCACACGCACATGCACGCACACACCCACGCACACACCCACACAGACACAAAGTGTATTTTCTATCCCCTTACACTGTCCTCCTAAACCTACCCATCACGGGAAACATTCTGCCTTTTTACTTTCCCAAAAAACTCACCCTGTAGGATTTATAAGCCTTTTGAAACGTGGGAATATGGGTAATGTCCCCATATTTTACCCTCTCCTTGTTATACCGATGTCATATCCATGTCATTATACACATTTGTGCCCTGATATTTCACAAAAACATGCGCGTGCACACTGCTAATGCCTGGATACTACAATGCACACAAATGTATCAAATCAAACATGAGGTGGCACAAATCTTTTTTTCTTCTCATTCCCCCCCCCGTTTCCCTCACCCTCATTTCTACATTGAAGAAGCGCAGATATCAAGTGGGTAATTTATTTTGCTCAGTGGGGAAAAACGTTCTGACAGGGCCAAATGCTGTCCAAAAATTACTAAACCCTCTGAAATTAAGCAAGAATGAGATGCTGGGTGGTGCAGGATAAAAGTAGTTAAAGTGACATTTATCTTATGAGACTGGCCTGGGAAAGTCTATTACTCTTTTAGTGCCTTTAACATAAGTGGTCATTTGACCAAAATCATACACTTTGGTTTAAAACTGGCTAGAAGCAAAAGTGGGAGGAAACATCCCATTAGTGAAAACCATTTACAAACAGAGGCTTGAGAGCATTACACCAAAGGCGCAGTGCTGAATCCCTGTAGCTCAATGTTTTAAATGCTTGAAATGAGGTTCAGTTATACTGACAATTAACTATGATAAAGGTTTATTGGCATATGGTTCCATGAAGAACCTTAACATCAGTGGAAACTTGTAGAGTACATTTTCTCACACTTATAAGAACCTTTTCAGAACTGTTTACTGAAAGGATCTTTAGGGAAAACAAAATGTCCAATATGTGTGGCACATTCAGGCCTGGCTATGACATTTAGTTCAAAATCATCAATTTTCATAATTGGTCCCTGATAAGGGACTTAATCACTGAGAGCTGATTGCGTTAATTTGACAGCACTTACTGATATGTTCCTCCCAAAGTTAATGTAAGCGCCAGATCCATGACACTTGATTTTTTTGTTCTTTGTTCACACTTGTACTTGGACGTGACCAATAGGCCTTTCTCAATGCTGAAAGTCACTGAGGTCCCCTGCTATTCTAATGGTAGAGTACGTTTGGATGATTAATAGCCTCTTTATTTGAGCTGTAATGTTGTCTGAGATGCTGCACTATTTGCTTTGAAAAACTATATGATCCCTCATTCCATGGTGGCAGCACATTATTTCTTTAATTTGTCTACGTGTCTGTCATTATGACAGGGTCATCTTACCTGGTGCAGATGTTACTGTTACTAATGAGTAGCCAGGTTCATTTTATGAGGTTAAAGTTGAAAATGCTGGGTCAGGTTTAATCTAGAGAAGGAGAGAATCATCTGTTCTGCTGCCTCAATGTCACCTTGTCTTGTAGGGAGAAAGGTGCTCTCACTTTAAAAGAAACATTACCGACCATTCATGACCAAAAATGCCTGCTGTCAATGTTCCTGTCACACATACCTGCAACTCTCCATTTAACTCTTCACATGTGCACTATAATAAGGATAATATAATATTCTGTGGAGCACCCAAAGCCATAGTTTTCATAGACTGATGTTTGACCATGTCTTGGTCTTTTGATTTATTATTATGCATTGCTTGGGATCTGCAGGCATAATTTAGGATTTCTTAATTGTACGCATAATTTGATTGGTGTTTGTTGTCAAGGTCCTACATTTAGATACAAAGTTTTGAGCAGCTGCACTCAATGCAACACAATTTGGGATGAAAAAATTGTATTCAAAATAATCTGTTATGCAGTACACACACATTTAGCACTTTCATATTAAACAGCAGTTTACAGAATCACAAGTGTGAATATAATGCTTTAGGCCAGGGTGCAATCAACAACACAAATTGTTGAGACTACTAAATACTATTTTGCCACAGGTCTGTTTGTGTGTGTGTGTGTGTGTGTGTGTGTGTGTGTGTGTGTGTTCATTTTTCTACCTGAATGCACACAGAAACAAGCTTATAAATCATACAGAAGATGTACAAATGTAAAAATGCAGAACGTTTTGTTTGATGGGTAGGTTTTGTGGTAGGGTTAGTGTAAGGGATATAATATACAGTTTGTACAGTATATAACACAGATGTGACCCGGCAGCAAATGAATAGACACAGACGACCTACATACAAACAAGGCTAATTATTTAAATACACATACCTAAACTAAATGAGAACTAATCCGAAAACATGACAACTAACAATTAGGACTGTGTGTATGAGTTCTTTCAAATTTATTTATTATTTTTAAATGGATATAGATAATAAGATCATGAACCTCCCAGCAGGTCTACAGTTCTGCATTGTATCCTAGATAATAATTACAATACAATGATTTTCTCATGGCAGAGATTTGACAAATAAGAAGGAAAGTAAAGTATTATTTTAGTTTTATTTATACTTTTTTATTAATTTTAATTATGCATAGAATATATATATATATATACACCGATCAGGCATAATATTATGACAGGTGAAGTGAATATTACTGATTATAGCGGGTGGGATATATTAGGCTGCAAGTGAACATTTTGTCCTCAAAGCTTATGTGTTAGAAGCAGAAAAAATGGGCTAGCAAATTGTGTTGGTTAGACAACTGGGTCAGAGCATCTCCAAAACTGCAGCTCTGTGGGGAGTTCCCGGTCTGCAGTGGTCAGTATCTATCAAAAGTGCTCCAAGGAAGGAACAGTGGTGAACCATCAACATGGTCATGGGCGGCCAAGGCTCAATGTTGCACGTGTGGAGCGAAGGTTGGCTTGTGTGGTCCAATCAAACAGACGAGCTACTGTAGATCAGAATGCTCAAGAATAGAAAGACCGTTCAGGGTTCCCATGCTGACCCCTGTCCACCTCCGAAAGCGCAAATAGTGGGCATGTGAACATCAGAACTGGACCATGTTACCGACCATGTACACCCTTTCATGGAAACGGTATTCTCTGGTGGCAGTGGCCTCTTTCAGCAGGATAATGCACCTGCCACAATGCAAAAAATGTCAGTAATGGTTTGAGGAGCACAACAACGAGATTGAGGTAGTGATTTGGTCTCCAAATTCCCCAGATCTCAATCCAATCGAGCATCTGTGGGAGTATTTCTTCCTCATTAACTAGAAACGTACTAAACTGCACTTCTCTGAATATGCAACAGACCCTTTCCCAGACCAGCAGAAGAATTACTTAAACTTTACAACTAACAACTTATTGTTTTCCCAACATTTGGATTGTCAGAAATTATAGTTGCTCAACTGAGGATAAGTTAGAACATCTGTTGTTACAGATAGTGTAAATATATTCACGTAGGATCCCATGCAGAGAGGGATTTGGTTGCGTTCCAAAATCTTTGTTCTTTGAGAGCTGTTTAATTTCATTTACTGGTGGTCACTGATTTTTCCAAAAAGGGCGAGCCTCCTTATTGGCTTTTGCACACTATTCTTGATTATAAACTCCAACAACCTCACACACAGATGTGAACAAAAAGGCAAACACTCTGCCATACTTTCTGATTATGTTAATTAACCAAGTATTACTATAACACACAAGAAATCATGCAATTGTATGGCTTGAGAGAGAGAGAGAGAGAGAGAGAGAGAGAGAGAGAGAGAGAGAGAGAGAGAGAGAGAGGAAGGAAGGAGAACTGAACAGCTGGCCTTGGAATGGACACCTGGGCTCTCTGTAGCTCTGCTCTGATTGGCCAGATGAAAGATAGCGCAGGTTTAGTGACAGATCTGCCCACGTGCAGATGTTGTAGATCTTGTGTACTGCGACTCTTTGTGAACAGCTGGGAGCTGTCTGATGCCCACCTCAGAAACTTTCATCAGCGTGCTCCCGGAGACAGGTCTTCACAATTAAGGAGTTGAATGATGCGAGTACAACTCAAGACTGTATGTGTGCAATTTTAAATTGACACAACCTGAATACATCATATTTTACTCACAAATGACTGAACTTAAATTGCCCAATAGTTTAAAACCAGCTACTGTTGATGATACAGACATTTAGTGCAGGACATCTTTGTCATAGGGTGTTGTATTTAAATTGGATTGGTCCAAGGAGTACTTCCTTAGGATTTGGACCATACTGAGCACATCTTACATATACAAGTGAAATGGTTGTACATCTCTTAAACAAAATTGATAACATGTATTGCCTATTTATATTATTACTAAAGATAACCATTTTCCATGCAGAGGTCAGAATAAATGACAGGCTAAAGAATGATTCTTCAAAGAGTGAAAATCAAGCGAATTGAGTGAATAAATCAAACCACATGTGACTAATAATACTGGAAGTGGTATGAAACTCATGAGTTCCTATATAGTTTATGTCTGTTTTAGCTGTCTTCTTGATCTATGGGAAAATTATTAGAAAAGTATTAGATCAGGATTAGATCAAGCATCAGGATGTAAAGATTATTAAAAGGACATTAAAGGGAGTTCATGCATAAGTCATGCATAAATTAAATCATGAAGTCATGATAATTCATGTGCACTTACCGTAAAGTGTTACCAAAATATCTGTTGTAAATCGTATTGTCACCCGCATGTCACTTCACAGCTGTAGAACTTTCTTCCATAGAGTGTACGGACGCACGCACACTGTAAAAAAAAAAGGCAAATTTTGAACTTTTGCAGTACAATCGACTTGGATCTTTAAGTTATTTCAACTTAAAATATGTTAAACTGGCTTTAAAAAATGAGTTACATCTTGTATAACTAATAAAAACAAGTTTAACATTTCTTAACTTATTTTGATGAGTTAAAACAATGTAAAAACATATGTTGTCATAACTTATTGAACATATCATTTTTTACAGTGCACACACAAAAACATATTATGTGTTTTAATATAGTAAAAATACAGTGAATGTAGTGATAGTCAATGCTGTTTCACTCTGACAATTCAAAACACTTAAACATTTATTTTGCGTTCTGCAGACTAAGGAGTCATGCAGGTTTGAACAACATATCATATAGTCACTCTCATGTCATGTAAAACCTGTACAACTTCCTTTCATCATAACACACATGCACGCACACACGCACACACACACACACACGTTTGTTTATTCCACAGGCGTAATGGTTTTTATACCGTACAAACTGTATTTTCTATCCACCTACACTGCCCCTGCCTCTAAACCTACCCATCACAGGAAACATTCTGCATTTTTACTTTCTCAAAAAAACTCATCCTGTATGATTTATAAGCCCTTAGAAAAGTGGGGACATGGGGAAATGTCCTCATAAGTTACCCTCTCCTGTAATACCTGTGTCATACCCATGTCATTATACACATCTGTGTCCTGATATGTCCCAAAAACAAGCACGCACGCACACACATAGTTCCCTTTGTCAGAAAAGAGAAAAGAAGACAACAAAACAGGTGGTGAACTTAACCTCACATTAATATTTTATGCATATGCCCTTTGAAGTTGATATATGTAATGTGCGGTTCGCGGTTTTCTCACAGGTGTTTAAAATGACTTTTCTACACATGAAAGAAACCTCCAAAAAGTCTCTTTGCTCGCTTCCCCTTGAGAAACTTAAAGTCCAAATAAGGTAATCCAGTCAGGTAAACACTGTTAAAGGCATTCGTTTTAAATGTTTGACTTAATATCCTCTTTGTGTTGCATGGCATCTAATTCAGTGCTCGTCCTGGTATGTGTGCGTCCATGGGTTTGTTCGTGTGGGCCTGTGTGTTTATAAGAGTTTGTAATGTGCATGTTTCAGAATGACTGAACCTCCTCACCTGGCCTAATCACACACACGCACAGCACTGGCTAATGTTCTCTGACAACATCAACAGTAAGAGATCTGTGTGTGGACTCACCAGGTGTTACAACCCAAGAGGAAGAGGATGAAGAAGTCTGTCCACCTGGCTGAGAGGAACAGTGTCTCAAACACCTGTGTTGGATCTTTCAGTAATAGTTTAATGGCTTCATTTGTACAGCTGATAATTGCTGCACTACATCACATAGTTGTTGGACAGGGGTCCAATAACTTTTAAACTCAAGAGACAATCCAGCCCCTTTGTGTCCTGTCCATTCTTTAACATGTGCACCTGGTGCACAGTGGCTGTTACACTGATATAAAAAGGGTATTTCCTTTAGACAAGGTTTGTTATCTCTGCTAAGTGAAGGCCTTTAAGCAAGATGCTGTACTTCAGCTTGACAAAGGCTGACATAAAAATAGCCTGTTTATAAGCTCGTTGCTGATAGGGTTAAGTTTGTGTCTGAGAGTGTGTGTGGCATAGAGGGAAAATGTGTGAGTGTGACTGTGTGAGTGAATGGTGACTGCACTGACAGGGCCACCCATTTAGTCTCAGCAAGTGGCCCACCAGAGGAGGGGGAAACAAAAATACAACCCCCATGTGCACCTTTGCCTTTTGTGATCTGCCCTTACCCAACCCCAATCATGAAATTACACTACGCAGTCTAATTATTACTCTGTTACACTGACACAGTTCCCAGAATATATGAGAACACAGCAGTTCTTGGTATCAGCTATCAAGTGGTGCAGAAATTGGCAATTATGTTTCAATCAAGTAAAATAAAAAAAAAAAAAAAAAATAATAAAAAATAATATATATATATATATATATATATATATATATATATATATATATATATATATATATATATATATATATATATATATATATATATATATATATATATATATATATATATATATATATATATAATATATTATCCATATGTAGGCCTTTTGTACACAAATGTTTATTAGCTCTTATAACTTCCTTCGAGTTAGCAAAATTAATGATTCCATTGCTTGGACACATTTTATTAAACTTTATTTTGATGGCCTCCTCACTGTAAAAAAAAAAAAAATTGTTGGTTTAACTTAAAAAAGTAAGTAACCTGGTTGCCTTAAAATTTTGAGTTTAATTTTGAAATTATAAATTTGAGTTGATACAATGAAGGAAATTTGTTTAATAAATAGAAACTCAAAATATTTTTGAATCTGAACCACATAAAAAATGTGATAAATCATGAAAATAGCACTATTTGGGACGTTTCACTGCGTCATCAGAAATAAAACACACACACAATTACCCAATATGCTTACAAAATCTTTTAATAATATTTTAATAAAGGTTGTCTCAAAAAATGTTCATTGTATTAACTCAAAATTGTAATTTCAATTAACTCAAAGTTTTAAGGCAACCAGGTAACTTTTTTTCTAAATAATTTTTTACAGTGTACATGTCAACTAACTATCAAATATATTACATGTCAGTAACAGTATTTATTTATTTATTTATTTATTTATTTATTTATTTATTTATTTATTTATTTATTTATTTATTTATTTATTTATTTATTTATTTATTTATTTATTTATTTATTTATTTATTGAAAATGGAATTATTTCTGAATAAGAAATACGTTCTAAATAAGAGCTGCTTCTTGATTCCCAGCTAAGCTCCTGATCAAGTGACTACAGTAAGAAAGACCACCCTTAGTGTGACACCAACAATTTGTGTGGGTGTGAGAGAAAGGCGGAGAGATGGAAAGAGAAAACAATGAAGTCTGAGAGAAAAATACAGGTTGTATGGTTCTGCATATTTGTCTACAGTTGATGTTGTATCATACCCTTAAGATGTAAATGATGAACAACTGATATACTGTAAGCTGCTAAATAAAACATTTTGGCTTGAATAAACAAAACACTTGTGAATACATTTATCTGATATGTCAGTGCAAAGTCTTGTATTTTCTTCACTAATCACCCTTGATAGCCTGTAGACGTGTGCTAAATTTTCCCAGCATTAATTACGCCCATGCATGGTCAGAGTCAGAAAGTAAGAAAACACTAGAAAGGATTTAAAGGATTTCATCTGAAGTTTGTCCTTAATTTACAAAGAAAACACAAAGTGGTCTTGAATGGGACTTTGAGGATGTTTGTTTAAAGGCTGTCTCTCCTACTGTTGTTCTGAAGGGTGAGTAAACAGCCAATCATGTGGCCAGTGACAGAAGCCTCTGCTGTATCAACAGCGTCACTGTGAGCAGCAGCTGATGGAGGACAACACCAACAATGAATGTTGAATGAATGACGGTTGTAGCACTGCAGAAGCTCTGAATGGTCTTTCTCACATGTCTAAGATGCACAAGCTCTGACTGAGACTGAGAATGGATAGTGTCAGTGCTATAAGGTTCATTTGAGTGCTTGTCAAAGTGACTTAAAGGGTTAGTTCACCCAAAAATTAACATTCTATCATTAATTACTTACCCTTATGTCGTTCGACACCCATAGGACCTTTGTTCATCTTCAGAGCATTTTTGTTGAAATCCGATGGCTCAGAAAGGCCTTCATTGACACCAATGCCATTTCCTCTCTCAAGACCCATAAAGGCACTAAAGACGTTGTTACAAAGCCCATCTCACTACAGTGATTCTACAATCCTTTTATGAAACAACAAGTATAGTTTCGAACCATTATGAATCAGTGTATCAATTCATGATTTGGATCGCCAAAGTCACATGATTTCAGCAGTTTGGCGGTCGGACATGCAATCCGAATCATGAATCAATACTTTGATTTATAACCGTTTGAAGCTTTGTTTTGAAATCGGCCCATCACTATATAAGTCATTATTTTTATTTTTTTTGCACACAAAAACGTTTCTTGTCGCTTCATAAAATGATTGTAGAACCACTGTAGTGAGATAGACTTTGTAATGACGTCTTTTGTGCCTTTTAAGGGTCTTGAGAGAGGAAATGTGAATGTTGTCAATGAGACCTTACCTCTGAGCATAAACCGTAAAGTCTGAGCCATCGGATTTGAACAGAAATATCTTCATTTGTGTTCCGAAGATGAACAGAGTTCTTACGGGT
Source organism: Pseudorasbora parva (assembly GCF_024679245.1). Lineage (NCBI taxonomy): Eukaryota > Metazoa > Chordata > Actinopteri > Cypriniformes > Gobionidae > Pseudorasbora > Pseudorasbora parva. Next base: position 26,890,676 of record NC_090174.1, on the reverse strand, counting down.
GTCGAACGGGATGAGGGTGAGTAATTAATTACAGAATTTTCATTTTTGGGTGATCTAACACTTTAAGTGTGCAAAGGTGTTGTGCAAAACAAAAATCCCATGTTTAATATTTTCAGCATTTAATAATTCTCTCATCATGGCTAGAAGCAATGGCTTATAATTTAATATAGAATGCATACATGATGTAAATAACAAGGTAAATAAACACAGTTGCACACAGACACAATTAAACACACACATTCAATGTTTTTTCATTTTAAGGGGACTTTCCACAGACAAAATGATTTTTATACTGTACAAACTGTATATTCTATCCCCCTAAACTTACCCATCACATAAAACATTTAGCAGTTTTACATTTTCAAAAAAACATCACTTGGTATGATTTATAAGCAGTTTTCCTCAATGGGCCCTACCAAATGTCTCCATAACGTAACAATTTTTACATTTTAGTATCTTTTGGGGTACATTTGGTCCTCTCAGTGTTGGTTAAACAAACACACACACACTCATCTCCTTCTTCACAGACCTTTTTGGTCCCGGAAGCCATGAGACGCTAGTGAGAGATAGTGTTCTCCTGGCGGATCGGGACATTTTCCACTCTTTATCTGCCTGACGCCTCTGCAAGGTGGGTTCCTGAGGGGGCACACTTTCCTTTTGATACTCTTCTTCTGGTAAAAACACCCCCACCCTCCCATCCACCCACTCCACACATACATTAAAATCTGTTTGTTTATCTCAGGCAGATATCGCTCTATTTTCAGAATGGGGAGCAAGCTCCGTGCTTCCTTTGCAGATTTGGGACGCCAGTTTCGTACTTTGTGCAACTGCGTCATATTCTTTGACAATGTTTTTCTTTCTCTGTGTGAACATTAGACATTTCCCATTGTGAGATTTACTTTATATTGGCTATTTAAGGATTGTGTAATATATATATATCTGCCAACACACTAACATCAGTGACCTACAATCTCCCATCTGTGCTGGGGAGTGGGTATTTTAAAATCATGAATCAATGACTGTGATAATGACACATTGTCCCTCTCTGCTTGCAAAGGAGACTCTTGGACGCGGTAACAATCGGAAACTGTTGATGAGGCATGCCATTTTTCTCTTGCACCCACTGTGTGTTATGGTAACATTTTTCCTGTTCTGAATTTCTTTTCTTTCACACCTACAGTTGAGCAGTCCTTTCTCAGCCGGTCTAAAGGCCACGGGCCTCCCCAAACTGCACTCTGATAAAGACTGATTTATGCCACTGCTTGAAGGGGAGCAGCGTGGGCAAACATCCTGAGCTATAGCTCAGAACTCTTCTCTTTCCCACTCCAATAGACTAAATTGAGAAAGAAGTTTTCAGTATTACTAAACAGTGAGGATTTTAAAATGATAATTATTATTGAATTGAAATTAAAGGAAGTGTAAGATTGTGGACAAAACTGGTACTGCATTCACTTTCAAATGACTATAGAGCAGTGTATCTCCCCCCCCCCCCCCGACTCGAGGTTGCCAGATTGGCTGCAGGATCCAGTAGTATCTGCAGCTGTGGTAACTAAAGCAGAGCTGGCAACCCAGATGCTGAAATACTACTGACTTTGTGATTGGTAGATAGATGGAGGGCGGAGCTTCAGGCCAAAACATCAACATGACAACATCAAAATCAGTTGAGGGCTGCAACAACAGCTTTTAAATGACAATATCCTGACCAGACTACTGTTGTCAACGATATAAGTATTTGAAATGAACATGATTTATTAATGTCTAGTGACATATCAGGGCCATTTTATGATTAATTGAAATACATTTCTTACAGTTCCTTTAAATTATTGGGACCAAAGTCATGTTCAAAAGTAGGTTGTACGTATAATTCGCCATAAAGTGCGTATCATACGTACTTGAAAAACCGTGTACCATATGCACGCCAAAACTCATTTTGGCATATACATTCCACGAGATTGCACACTAGTACTATTCAGGCTTGATAGAACCTTATAATTCCATTATCGTCATGTAGTCATTAAGATTTTTCTTTTGAAAGAAATTAGCCTAACACTTTTTTTCAGCAAGGATGCATTAAAATGATCAAAAGTGACATTTAGCTAACACTTTAGATTGGGTACACATATTCACTATTAACTAGTTGCTTATTAGCATGCATATCACCAGTATATTAGTTGTTTATTACTTCTTATAAAACACATAGTAATGTCTATTTTTTGCATGACAATATTCTAGATCCCTTAACCCTACCTCATATCCAAACATAGCCACTATAACTACCTTATCAATAAGCAGTTATTTAGGTGTTTTTTGAGGGCAAACTGCTTGGTAATAGTGAATATGTGTGCCATATAGAATGACCGACATTTATAACATTGCAAAATATTTAAATTTCAAATAAATGCTGTTTTGATATTTTTTTCATCAAAGAATCCTGAAAAAAAGTCACATTTTTCATGAAAATACTTGTTTTAAGCAGCAGTCAGTCACCTTTATTTACATAGAGATTTGTACAGTACAGATTGAAGGAGAAGGAGCTTTACAGTGATAAGAGAAAAAATAATGAGCAACTCTAAAAAGAAGGAAAAGCTGAAGTCAATCTGGATATAAAACAGCTGATAATAATAGGAATGCAGCCTTGCTGAGCATAAGACACTACCTCCAAGAATATTAATAAATCTTACATTTTTAATGTGGTCTCAGACTTTGGGAAGTCGAGATCATATAACTTTGCATTCGCTTTTATGTTTGTAATGCACAATGTCAGTTATTGTTCAGTTCTTAATACTTGTTTTATATGGCTCTTTAGAACAACCCCTTACAGATGAATTATCTCTGGTTGATAAATCCAGCACATTTTCTATATGGTGTGTAGAGCAGATATGTATACAGTAGCTTTTTGTAATTCATCACAGGTATGTATTTGCTGTAAATAATTAATTAGAGTCATTTACAAATCTTCAAGCTACATAATCAAAACATAAAAAAAAAAAAATCATGAGCTCATCGGTTTGGGAGTTTCCTCACCCTCTAACAGCTCAGAGAATGAATTGTCTTTCCATCTACCCACAACCAGCTGGCCTGGCAATTTTCTTTGATTATGACCTTTAACTGATGTGTGTCGCATCCCAGAAATTCAAAAGATTTAAAATGGGATTAAAGCTGGAAGTTTAAGGTTAGGGGAAAAATACATAATACTTGTATTACCATCTGAGATTTGGCTTTTAGCTAAACCAAATTACACCTATCAGGCAGACATTCCTAATATTGTGTTGGTTCAGCTGGATCTCACGAAAATGCGTATACATAGTATGAGTGTGCAATGTCGTGGAATGTATATGCCAAAACTCATTTTGGCGTGTCTATTCCACGCTGTTTTTCGCATGCATTTGATAAGCACTTTATGGCGTATTATATGTATGAACCCCCCACCCAACCACCCTAATCCTACCCAAGAGCGTGTCATATACATGCATAAAGTGTGTATCATATGCACGCAAAAAAAAGCGTATCATATGCACGCAAAAATGAGTTTTGGCGTATATATTCCACGACATTGCACACTCGTACTATTTATACTTATTTACATGTGATCGGGTTGGTTGGTTCCACTTTTGCTGCCAAAACAGGCCTGACCCATCGAGGCATTGACCCCAGAAGGTGTGTTGTGGTGTCTGGCACCAATATGTTAGCAGCAGATCTTTTAAGTCCAGTAAGTCACGAGGTGGGGCCTCCATGGATCTGACTTGTTTGTTCAGCACATCCCAAGATGCTCGATTGAATAAAGATCTGGGGAATTTGGGTGCCAGATTAGCACCTCAAACTTGTTGTTGTGCTCCTCAAACCATTCCTGAACCATTTTTGCTTTGTGGCAGAGCACGTTATCCTGCTGAAAGAGGCCACAGCCACATGGTCTGCAACAATGCTTAGGTAGGTGGTATGTGTCAAAGTTACATCCACATGGATGGCAGGACCCAAGTTTTCCCAGCAGAACATTGCCCAAAGCTTCACACTGCCTCCGCCGACTTGCCTTCCCGTAGTGCATCCTGTTGCCATGAGTTCCCCAGCTAAGCAACATACATGCACCTAGCCATCCACGTGATGTAAAAGACCCTGACTGGTCCCCATACGCAACAAACTGTGATGCACTGTGTATTCTGACACCGTTCTATCAGAAATGAAAGCTTTAGCATAAGTTCTGCTGGGAAGACTCAATTACTACGTCACTTAATGCCTTCACTCTAATCCAATGATATTCTCATGCTCACGGTATAAAGGCTCTGTACTTACACATGTTTGAGTTTGCAGATACTGAAGTGACGATTACCCCCATCCTCCCCACCACCACCAGGATTGCCCTGTCCATACCCTGCCGGGGGGTCGGCTGCGCCCCTGCCCTCGTCTTCAGGCAGGAATTGCAGATCCGAGACCCTCGGATTATGCTCTTCGGACGGGGCCTACGCCAAAATGACTCTGTACACTATCAGCTTGCTGAGCTGTTAATAAATGCACTATTGTTAATATATTTCTCCACGAGTCTTTCTGGTAGAACCAGCATTAACTTCTTGAGCAATTTGATCTACAGTAGCTCGTCTGTTTGATTGGAGCACAAGGGCCAGCCTTCGCTCCACACGTGCATCAATGAGCCTTGTTCGTCCATGACTCTGTCCCCGGGTTCACCACTGTTCCTTTCTTGAACCACATTTGATGGATACTTACCACTTCAGACTGGGAACTCCCCACAAGAGCTGCAGCTTTGGAGATTTTTTGACCCATCACAATTTGATTGCCCATATTTCCTGCTTCTAACACATCAACTTTGAGGACAAAAGGTTCACTTGCTGCCTAATGCATCCCACCCACTAACAGGTTCCGGGATGAAGAGATAATCAGTGTTATTTATTTCACCTATCAGTGCTCATAATATTATATCTGATTGGTGTATGTACTGTACATGCATACTGAGACAGAGATACAAACACAAACACACGTCATGCAAACACAAACTAATAACACCCTTGTGACTATAAGCTGTTGGATAACAATGACAGTTTATACATTTGATTATCATACACTTGTCCCCTTAACATGCTGCAGAAATGGTGCAATGTTGATAACAGAGTAAGGTCAAAAACTATGACATAAGCTTGCACGTAATGAGTACGCTTGTTATTGCAAATTGAAAAATCAAAAACAGTTGGAACCTAGTAATGTCTGTGTTTGAAGGTGCAACACTAGCCAGTTTTAATTAATGATGTTGCTAACTGCAGGCTACTTTAGCAAACCTAAAATAGAATATTTTGAGAAGAGATTTAAAAGTTACTAATGTATTTGCTTCCCTGATGTCAGACAAGAGAGTATTCCAAAGCTTAGGAGCATAGGAAGAAAATGTTCTATCACACCTAGATCAAAGCCATTTCTTGGTTACTGCTGCTATCTTCATCATCGTTGAGGGAGAGGAGGTTCTCCACTTCATTCACCATTCTCAATTCATCCAGCCCTTCGCCGAGCCCGCGGATATTGAGCCAGAGCCTGCAGCCTTGTCCATCCCAGAGACAAAGCCTTCTGGCCAGTCTGATCAAGTGTTTGAGCCAGTTCCTACATCTGTACCAGTGGGAGTTTCATGAAGGTGGTCACCACCATCCTCCAGCATTGGAACTCAGTTAACCTCATTTTGGAGTGATTGATTTTCTGATGATTTCCTGTGCCCAAGCCTTTCCTCTTCCATTGGCTCTGCACAGCTTCAAGTTTTCTTCACCTTTTCCTTTATCTCCAGCTGCCCCACCCAGTTTAAAATTTTCTTTGTTGCTGCTGGTTCTTCCCAGCCTCAAGTCTTCTTCATCTTGTGTCCACCGGTCTTCTTCTTCATTGCTTCTTCTTCATTGTCCAGTGGCAATTCTACTTGATAACTGATGGTTCTGCCCAGCCACTCACTCCCTATTCTTCCAAGCAGAGCCGAACAGCCCCATACGCTCACTACGCAAGCCGAGTAGGGCCCCCGCAATTTACTCAAGGCCCAGCCTCCCCCTCGTGTCAAAGCGCATCAATCAATGTTAAACACTTGATGATAAAATTAAGCAGAATTATCCTTCTGGCCATGAAAAGAGGGAAAAAACACCATGAGAGTGAATTGCAGGAACAGCAATCAGTTAAACTTGTGTTCTCTCCTCTCCAAGTTTGATGTCAGCATAACAGTACCCTAAAGTTAAGTTGATGTGCATCTCTTCTGTTGTCTTGCTAGGCAGGCTATGTATCTCTTGGTCTGTCTAGCTAGCTAATGCCAGCCGCTTTCAGGGCTGTGTTCTGTGTCTTTGTGCCTGAAAATTAAAAATAGGCCTATTTTTTTATTTTTTTATTTTTTTTGATAAACGGCAACAGTGTTTGTTTACTTGCAGCTCGGAAAAGATCAGCATCGCGCATGAACATGCATTCATATTCACGTGCACGAAACGAAACGTGTATTTTTCAGCAGAAATATCTGTGTGGATACCAGACCGACAGAACAATATATGGGCAGGATGGTCATCCTCCTCATCATAAGTGCACATAGGCTACATTCTTTTAAAACAAGACAATGGTTATAGTCAATGTTTAGTTAAAACTCTTAACTACTGCACAAATTATGCAAGTTGGAAAGCAATGTATTGACAATTTGACATTGATTGACTATTGCTTTATAAGCTATATGGAATTTAAAATGTTGATATTAATTAGCTGGACATAACAACAACAATAACAACAATAAATCAAATATTGCTTTAACATGCATAATATAAAACACAGTAGCATCCTATGGCAAGCCATTTTAGCTTTTATTTATTCAAAATTTATGCATTTTTTATGTCAATAAATAAATGTTCACTGTTTACATTGTGAATTCTTGATATAAGGTATGGATTTTTTACTAGTAACAATGTCTTTTTGATATCAGGGATTACATGTTCACTTGTACAAAAAGTGAATTCTTGACATCAACAATGTGAATATCAACAATGATGTCCTCACTCACAGAGATTCTTGATATCTAAATCACTAGTTTGTTAAACATTACAAGAGCCAAGCCATACTATAAATAGTATTTTATTTTTGTAAATGTATAAAAGGAAATCTGGGGGAGACAGTTTGAATGGGTCTGATGCTGCTTATAAATTGTTTTATCTATAATTTGCAGGTGCTATGCTTAAGTTTGTACATAGAGTCAGTACCCAGATGATCCACATCCAGCCTCAGCCAGTACTAGCACAGACCCAGTACAGCCAGATTCACCAACAGTAAAGTCGTCTTCTTCAGCAAGTACTATCTTAAGTTTATATAGAAAATATTTTTTAATAAATATTGTTCGTTGAACCTCATTCTTTGACTGTTTTGTTCAAAGGAGGAAGGATTGTATTGGGAGCACTGAGGTGTCAGGTGTAACTGCATGGCAATTGCAAATGGTTTAAATAGCTTACGGGTCAGGTAGGAGGGCTCCTTAGCAGAATTTTGCTTAGGGCCCCAGGGAGTTCAGGAATGGCTCTGCTTCCAAGTAAGCTTTTTATCGGTTACACCACCGCTAGTCCCATCCCTCTCCTCCGCTCCTTCTTTTACACCTCCCAAACTTATGTTCTATAGGCAATAGGGCTGCTAACTGCTTCATTAAATCAGCAATGACTTAAATACACCCAGACGGAAATGTAGTATATGTACATGTCCCTATATCCAAATAGTGATGTTATATATGTTTACATTATTATACATTATTAGCACATATATACATCCTCATGATATAAGATGATATAGATTTATACCATGAATGAAATACCCACCGAAGAAATATTATATATATACAGTACATATTTTAAAATGATTTACATGATTACTTTTTATATGGTATTGTATGTTAATACCATATATGTAAATTTAAGTTTATTTAAACAACATATCTGCACATATTCGGTATGCTTTTACATTGATTTATATAGTTGTTGTACTACGTTGTAGTACGTATGTAAAAGTATAATATATTAAAGATATTTTTATATAATGAATTTCCATATGTTACTTGTCAGTATGTTAAGATCATATATATATATATATATATATATATATATATATATATATATATATATATATATATATATATATATATATATATATATATATATATATATATATATAGTATCTATTTTTAATACTTTATATTTGTAAAAAGTTTATTTAAACATATGCAAACATGTTGTATGCTCATAGAATTCTCTTATTCATTTTGGACGGTCTTCACTGTCAAATTGTTTTTAATTTAGTTTGAAATTGGATCACACGAGGAACTGCAATATGGTTGACGGCAAATGTTCATAACTTGTATTAAAATATGTGTAGGCTAACAAATATATGAAGGCATGTTTAATAAAGTATATTTGTATAATTTGTATAATATACATAATGCAAAAGAATATGAGACAGATATTATGGACATGTATTTTACACAAGTAGCATAAAAAATATTTCATTTTTTAAAATTTAATTTGTTTTATACATAAAATCTATACTAAGACTCTATGACATTTATCAGTGGCATGTCAGTAATTTGTCACATATATAATTTGAACATGTATAATATATGGAATAGAGTCAATATATGGAATTGTTCTCATTTCAGATTTTTCTTATAGCTGTGCATAAATGTACATTTATGTTTTTACTCTATATGAACACATTAGGATATTTCATATACTGTATGAGACATATACTGTATGTCAAAGTATTATACATACATAAACATATATCATGTATGGGATAAATTTACAGATAAATATCTAAATATACAGCATTGTTCCAGTTTTTAAAAGGTTTGAATATGCTTTTACTTTATTTGAGCATATATTGCATATATTAATATTTCATATCTGCACATATGTTACATTTCTGTATGGGCATTTAAGGCAACACACAGACACGTCTGTTTTATCATGAATTAACATTAACTGAAATGTTTATTTTATTTTAAAAGGTTGCTATAAGACTGCACAGACTTCATCAAAATGTGACTGCCATTTGTCTAAGAGATCACTGTAGTTTCTGCCAACATGTTGAGCAATGGTCAAACAAGAGTCTAATTTGTTACCATGGTGATCAAAGCAAAATTCAAGGTGGTGCATCTGTTTTGAATAAGTCAGTTCAAGAGTTTGAGTATGGGAGAGCTTGAGATGGCTTATAATCTAAATCAACTTTGAGAACAAAGTTAACATGAGGCTGTATTATACGAGAATGCATATTGATTTGTAGAAAGAACAGTTTTGTAATATGAAATGTTTTTATTGGCTCACAGCTTTGTGACACGACTTAATGAAGACCCTTGGGATACAAGGGAAGGGTTTGGGATTCATGTCCAGCAGGGAACTCTGACACTGCCAGCCCTGTTTCCAAACACATTGAGCTTGCTTGTGGTTTCTTGTGCAGTTCTTGCGACCTGCTTGACAGTGGTTTTAATCTTTTGCTGTCATCTTCATCTTCAAGTGTTGACAGTTTTATTCATGTTATGGTGTTAGGCGTTCTTGTAGCTCCATTAGTAGAGGGTGGCACCGAGCAATACTTCAGCAGAAAGTGTTTACTGTGGATGCACTTTAATGCATTTTGGACAAAGGCATGGACAGTTACATCATGATAACAGCTTTTCACTACTATTGCGTTTGCATACTGTATACAGTATGGGTTAGGGTAAGCAAATTCGTGTATGTGTCAACATGCATATGTGTTGGCGCTAGTTATTCTCTTGAGAAGCAATGTTAGGTCAGTGCATCCTCCCAGGCCAGCCTTGTTTGAGGAGAGTAGGCAGGGAGTCATAAACACATCTCACTCTGTTTAAACAAGATGACTTAGAGTCTCCTATTACTCGGATGAGTGCTCTCTCTCTCTCTCTCTCTCTCTCTCTCTCTCTCTCTCTCTCTCTCTCTCTCTCTCTCTCTCTCTCTCTCTCTCTCTCTCTCTCTCTCTCTCTCTCTCTCTCTCTCTCTCTCTCTCCCTCTCTCTCTCTTTCGCCTGTTGTTACTGCTTCAGAACAAAGAATGATTCACGAATAAAGCTTTGAAACTATAATTTGGGAACATTTAAGCAGAATATAATTGATAACAATGCCCATCACAGTCTAGAGGGTGTGTGAGTCATACCTAAACCTTGTCCTGACGGAAACATACCTTGTAAAAGAACATTAGTTCCTCTGATGTTCTGTAGTGGATCCTTTGGGGACATCTTGATACATCCTTTTTATGAGATTCTGCATTTGTTATTTAGAGAACTGAGAACAGGGTCCTGGACTAAAGTGACTTAAAGACACATATTTATATAGCTGGGTGGTCTCCCCTTCCAGGAGAAGATTGTTAAAATAATGGTTTATTGTGTCTTGATGTATTTGTAAGGAGCACACTGTAATGTGTGCGCTTTTGTTGCTTACAAGTATTGGGTGTCACTCGCATACTCCATTGTCTTATGTATCTGGGGTGAGGTTTCGGATTATTTTTCTGATTCTGCTTATTCTTTGGTACGTCGTGGCCTAATGATTAGAGTCAGACTGGTAACCTGAAGGTTGCGAGTTCGATTCTCAGTACCAGCAGGAAATGAATGAGGTGCCCTTGAGCAAGTCATCTAACCCCAATTAAGCCATCGTGCAAATCAGCTGTCCACTGCTCTTGGTGTGTGTGTGTGTCCACAGATTGCAGTGTGTGTGTATTCACTACTAACTACTCTTAATGTGTGTGAACTTATTTATGTTAAAGGTAGTGTATGTAAGATTGTGGCCACAGCTGGTACTGCAAACACTTTCAAATGACTGTAGAGCGGTGTATACCCCCTCCCCCTCTCACCTGACTCGAGGTTGCCAGATATGCTGCAGGATCCAGCAGGAACGTTTGTAGATCTGCAGCTGTGGTAACTAAAGCAGATCTGGCAACCCAGATTCCGAAATACTACTGACTTTGTGATTGGTAGATAGGTGGAGGGCGGAGCTTCAGGCCAAAACATCAACATGACAACATCAACATCAGTTGAGGGCCTCAACAACAGCTTTTAAATGACAATATCCTGGCCGGTTCTGTTGTCTGTGATATAAGTGTTTGAAATTAACAAGATGTCTTAATGTCTAGTGACATATGAGGGCCATTTTATGATTAATTGAAATACATTTCATACATACAGTTCCTTTAAATGCAGAGGATAAATTCAGAGTATGGGTTACCATACTTGGCCTTCACATGTCACTTACACTTTATTGGGAGTATTTCAGCACAATTTCCAATTTGCAGTTGCCTACAATACCTTTCAAAAGTTTGGGGTCAGTAAAATTTTTGTTTGTTTTAGAAAGTGTCATATGCTGGCAAAGGCTGCATTTTATTTAATCAAAAATAAAGTAAAAACCATATGATTGTAAAATAATATTACAATGGGAAATAGCTGTTTTTAGCAGTCATTACTTCAGAATTCAGTGTCACGCGATCCTTCAGAAATCATTCTAATATGCTGTTTTGGTGCTCAAGAAACATTTCCTATTATCAATGAAGAAAACAGCTACTTCATATTTATTTTGTGGTTTTCTTTTTCATAATTATTTGATGAAAAGAAAGTTCAAAAGAACAGCATTTGAATCAGAATCAATGTTATGCATCCTTGCTGAATAAATATATTAAAAAAAGAAAAAAAAAGAAATCTCACTGGCTCTAAACATTTGAACTGTGGTGTATATGTTGTACCATTATAAATCACTTTAAAAGCGCCTTTTCCAAACATCACAGAACTCTTTCTTTTTTAGCCGACTGTTGCACACCTGATCACTACCCACTAATGTACTATAGTCAGTATATCAGGCTAATGTCATAGCACATTAGAATCACACAGCTGTGAATGAGTGGAGAGAAGAGAGAAACAAGGAAGAGCCAAGCAGAAGAAGAACTCAGCTGTTAAGTCTGTTTGGCCATTTTGACCATGGGCCAAAAAATGAGAAGTATTTAATGATGATGTGAAGCAGGGATGTGTTAATGGACCTATGCTTTCAGAAGATTTAGGATTTCACCATCTCACACTTAGAGTAAAGGGTGGCTTCAAAAGTGATGAAGAATATTGCTGAGTGGCATTCCATTGTAAAAAAAGTAGTTAAATTAACATAATCTTAATTAAAATGCTATAACATTACAACGATTAAATTGACATCATATTTAGTCTATTTTTATCACACCAGAAGTACCAGAGCAACATATCAGCTTAAAATGGAGGGTCTTCAAATATTCTCTCTCTATATATAACTAATCTTCAAAGACTTCAAAGAGTATGTCTTCAGTCCTTACTGTGATGAATCTCTTCTGTATGTGTTGAAATGAGACAGTGAAGTGACTAAGAAATGTCTCCCACCCTGTGCTTACATGCTGACTTCATTTCCCATAAGCAGCCTTAGACCATGAGGTAGCCTATTTTTTAGAGGCCCCGGTTCTCTCGCCTAATGTCACTTGCAGCACCCATCATGAAATGACAGAAACCAACATATTGTCAACTCACTCCTAACTCAGAAAATTCTAGTTTTACATTTTTGATCAACCATACTGAACCTCTACAGCATCTGGCTTGAGAATGGTGTTTGCGCATGTGTCTGAGGCTGCATGGGGTCTTCTGTTTACATGGCGAGGGAATGGAAATATGTTTCTAAGCTGTCACATTTTAAAGGACAGGATTACATGGATCAGTGAGAGAGACAAACAAACAGAGAAAACTAAGCTTGATTTAATGGAGTCAATCATCTCAGAACAAGGTTCATTTGTCTATTGTGGGTGTGTGAGGGAGTGAGGAATAAGACATGATATTAGCTTATTTTCCCACAACTTTTTTTTACCATTGAATCATGATGCATTTTATGGCAGCATGTTTGAGTTTCTAAACACTTCAGATTTAGTTTGTAGTCATGTTTTGTTTGTTTTGAAAAAAAAATTGTATTTGCCCAATGTTTGATTCAATTGTTGCATATTGTAAGGTACTGTTTCATTAAAATAATTACACACTATTTTTATGGTCCACTTCAGACATTCTACTATCTGTGCAACTACCTGTTATCTAACTATTCATTAGAATATTAGTATACTGTAGACTGTATTAGACTGTTAGGTTAGGAGTTAGAGTTTGGGTTAGTAGAATAAGTTAAAACTTAGTTGCGCACATATTTATTTACAGTGGTGTAAAGCATTTGAGTAAATGTAATTAGTTAATGTACTTAAGGGGGGGGGGGGGAATGCTGTTTCATGCATACTGAGCTTTTTACACTGTTAAAGACTTGAATTCCCATCCTAAACATAGACAAAGTTTCAAAAACTAATGTTGGACGTTTGATGGAGTATTTCTGTGTGAAAAATACTCCTTCCGGTTTCTCACAAGTTTCGGAGAGTTTTTTTCGAGTATGGCTTGACTTGACGTTAATAGAGCGGAAGGTCCTTGTATGGGCCGTACGGGCTCTTCTCCCGGTAGGGTGCGCGCGCACGTGACTAGAGCGAGAGAGGAAATGCACGCCCATAAACACTCGCTCAGGTGCAGATCCAGTCGTCCGTGAACACTTCTGTCGTTATAGTCCTCGCCGCGCTCCACTTTATTCCTATGGGTGACATCAAGCGACTTCAACGCTACAGCACAGCATTCTGGGAAGGCAGCACTGCATTTGAACCGATTTGAACGCAGAAATGACGGGAAGCTTCACAACATCGCTTCAGTCGCGTCGCAAAGTGGATTTCCACGGTCACTGCTGTCACAGGACTCCACCAAATCATACCAAAGAAGTGTGTTTTTGACGGAGCGGTCCCAGCGATAAAGGTTCGGTCCTGCTTTGGAAGCAGTCGGTGAGTAAAACTGCTTCAAATGTCTGTGCTGTTGGGTCGTCGCGTGAGTAAACATCAGTAAAGGACATGATCGCGTGCTTCGTCATTCAAATGCGCTAACGGTTACTCCATTGTTATTCTATGTATAACGTTACACTAGTCTGACGTGCAAAACCGTTTTGCTTGCTACTGCTAATGTTTAGTCGCATACAATAGTCCATAAACCGAATCATGTCCTCATAAACTGCGAGTAAACACACACAAATGTTGACAGGCCACTAAATACAGTACATACCACAGAGACGGACGTCCTGCTGTTGCTGTTTCTCCTGTTCAATTTATTTCAGCCTCTGAATTTGATTCTGGATCATATATTATGATCTATTAGCTGAGATCGATAGCCATGGGTTTCTCCACGCTTGAGGACGTCACCGCTTTGCGCATTCGTCATTCTTTAGCTCCGCCCACACGATACGCCTCCAGGCGCTCGTTTTTTTCCGGAAAGACTCGGTACAGCCTATATTTCTTTTATAAATATAATAAAACTAAAGACTTTTCGGAGATATGAAGGATGCAATACTACTCTATAGGTACTCAAGATTGACATGAGATTGACTGAAACTGAGTGTTTCACCCCCCCCTTTAAGTATCTTTTTGGTTACTTTGTAGTTGTACTAAGTATTAAATATATTAGCAACTTTTACTCTTGACTTGACTACATTTATGAAAAGTAAATTTACTTTTTACTCCAATATATTTATGGTGAATAATCCAATTACACATTACATTTTGCATAGCACCTAACTTTTTCTGCAGCAGTTGGTTTCTGCTATAAAGAAGTGATATCTCCATCTAAGGGCATTGCAGGTACTTTATCTTGTGTGTTTTGCCTTTACTCACCCGAACGTGTCAACAAGGCTACCTTATGCGACTGAGAGTAGACAGTTGAGAATTGCAAGTTGTTTGATTTATGAGATGAGGTCATGACTGCAGCTGGTGAAGAGGCTGAAACCAGCACATCCACATCCATTAACATAAATATTATTTTATGTATCTGCTATATAAGACTAGCATGACATGGTCATACTCAATTCTAGTCAGAATATGAGTCTGAAACTGCTCCATTGGGCTGTGATTATGGGGCATGTTTCAACCGAACCAGGAAAGACGTCAATTGGATAGACCTACAACCAATCAGAGCAACGAAGCGACGCATTACGCTAGTTGTCAAATGTCTGCAGGTTGAAGCGACTATTATGTGATATATAGACCCATGAGTGCGAATTTTAGCAGGCAACCTTGCCATTTTACCCCCAAAACACATTTTTTTTTTCGCGGAGAATCCCCCGAGAAGCTGTTGTTTTGGGCTAGTAGTTGACGGATTTTGTTGTAAAAACTTGGCAACCCTATCTGCATGCACGCTGGAATAAACTATCTTTGCCGGTGTTGTACATTTTTTTAAATAATTTAATGATACACAGTACATACCCAACATCATTTCAGAGAGAAATAGTGAAGGTGAATGCATATACAAACAAGCTCTCCGTTTAGGATTTGAACAAATATAATCCAAGCCCCTTCGATGATGTGCATGATTATGTTATTGTTGATCATCTGTCCGTCGTCGTCTAAAGCCCGCCCTGATGATTTCATTGGTCCGAACAGTTTCTGTTCAGGGATAATTACTCCTCTATGGAGCAAGGCCAGACCGAACCACCTGACCTAAAAATATTGTGGGCGGGGCTAAATTCGGCTGGCATCCAGGCTAATATAAGACCTTTTTGAAAGATATTGGTTTACCTATGGCCTTTTTTTGTGAATTTGAGCTTAACAGAGACTTATGAGTTTGTAGATGCTTACTTTTTGGGTTGTATATGCTGTTGTGTCGAGCTGTTCAGTTTTTTTTTATATTTTTATTTTAGAAAATAAACATGATTTCTAATCCTACTAATCAATAGTTTCTTATTTTGACTGGCATGTTTCTAGGTGTTGAGGACTAGTGCATTTTGTGCCTACATTCAGTACGAGTGAAATACTTATAAATCAACACATTCTCACACCCAACTCGTCACATATGGACGCTTGACCCGGACCCCTTGTCGTCACTTTTCAACGAACTGGGCGTACCTTTATCGTAAATTTTCGATATAATTAAGTATTCATTTCAATGAGAAACCTTTGGCGTCATACACAGACGCACTGGGAATGGGATTATCGTCATTGTGAAATTTATTTTTTGATTTATTTATTGAAATTATTTATTGGTTTATAATTTTGCCATTATGACATGTTGGAGTGTGCTTCTCAATTAAATCAGCAAGCATAATTTCATTTACATTTATTTTATTTACGCTATTTAGACACTTTTAACATGATTTCATTTACATTTTTTTTATTTACGCTATTTAGACACATTTTAACAGCATGTAAACCAACCCCACCCCATCCCTAAACCTTCCCATTTTGTGTAAACATGATATAAAGCACAGGATATAACATACGACTGCATCCACGAGTTATTCAAAAAAGTTAAATAATCCAAGTTTTCCGAGGCCAAACGATTAATTTGCATGAAGAAAATCCCCAAAAGCGACCAGCATCTCCATCCGTCGAAGATCACGAACTCATCAAATTTCAAATATTGCCGCCCGTACTTCAGATTTCATAGTAAAATTGCATTGGCTCTCATATGTCTTGTGACCAATTGCGTCATTACGTCAGCATTGATAGTAAAATGTCATTGGCTCTCGTGTGTCTTGTGACCGATCGCTTCATGCTCAGGAGTCTTTTGAATTATTTGAATGAGATATAATGAGTTCGTTCACGGGGCAGCGGGATGCCGGGATGCCCCATCTTAACAATATAAAATGTGTTTTATATTGTTAAGATGGGGTAGGTTTAGGGTAGAAGTTGGGTTAGTTGCTCCAAAATATAAAAGTAGCCTTTAAATATTAATAAAATCATGTCTGCTTTTACAAACGTAAAGAATTAAATGCGTCTGTGTATGACGCCAAAGGTTTCTCATTGAAATGAATGGAGCACCCAGCACGTCGAAAATTGACGATAAAGGTACGCCCAGTTCGTTGAAAAGTGACGACAAGGGGTCCTGGTCAAGCGTCCATATGTGACGAGTTGTATAAATAGTACGAGTGTGCAATGTCGTGGAATGTATACGCCAAAACTCATTTTGGCTTGCATATGCTACGCTGTTTTTCGCGTGCATATGATACGCACTTTATGGTGTATTATACGTATGAACCCCCCACCCAACCACCCCACCACCCTAATCCTACCCAAGAGCGTGTCATATACACGCCATAAAGTGCGTATCACCACTGCATCACACCAAAATGAGTTTTGGCGTATACATTCCACAACATTGCAGACTCTCACTATTTATACTCATTTACATGTGATCGGGTTGTTTCGCTGCAAGATATCGGTACTTTTACTCAAGTACGGTTTTAAGGTACTTTTTACACCTGCCTAAAGTGTTAACATATTTCTTTTGTCTTCTGATTTGCAAACTTTCTCTGGAAACTTTTACTCAGATGTACAGTATTTATTTCACTCTGAGAGTAAAGTCTGTTGACTAGTCAATATCTATAGAGCATGTTTTTGGATTTTTCAAATCTTAATCAGAATACAGCCTCTCTGAAAACACACTC
This sequence comes from Pseudorasbora parva, assembly GCF_024679245.1. Taxonomy (NCBI): domain Eukaryota; kingdom Metazoa; phylum Chordata; class Actinopteri; order Cypriniformes; family Gobionidae; genus Pseudorasbora; species Pseudorasbora parva. The sequence continues at coordinate 26,873,191 of NC_090174.1, read as the reverse complement.
TGAGGAAAAACCTTTCATAGTAGGGTAAAAGATGGACCCCTCCTATTGTTGTTTCTGATGACTTCTTGGAAATAACACATTAAATTGGCCACTGAGTCTTCAATAAATCAGCAACGAGGACACATGATTTTAATTACATTCAAAAGGCAACATGTCTTATTTTGGGAGGGGTGCTGTTAAATGATCATTGTCTAATTTTAATTGTCTTTCCTATGGACTGTGGTGGTTGCTTTAGGACTGCATGGGTATCCCCGGATATTTCCAAATATCAAAAAGTGCGCTAATGTCAATGACGCATATTTAGTGTATTTTGCATTGAGCTGAAATAGTGATGTTCATTGTGGACAGCACTTGTAATTTAAAAGCACCACTGTAATGCTTGGATATAGGCAAACAATTAATGTCTTTTGTGGTTTGTAAGGCATTTGAGCTTGGTCAGTTATTGTTATAGAAGCAGCTGTGGCGCAATAGGCCTACTGCAGACATGCGTATAAAACATAAAATAGAAACAAACTCATATTTTACCATAATAAGTGACAAGCACACTCATTGCTTACCCACAAAATCACTTTTCGTGGAGAATCACCATTTGTTAATGCAAATATCCAAGCAGCCAATCATATGGCAGCAACTCAATTTAGAAATGGATGCAATGCAATGTTGTCACGTCACAGACAAGGGAAAATGGTGCGAGGACTCAAGTGCAGAAAATAATATATTTATTTATAACAAATAAAACAAACTCAAAACAAAACCCACGAGGGGGAAAAACACATAATAGAATAATAACATATAAACTTAAACAAACCAACAGAATCACGGGGAGGACGGAGGACGGAAGACGCAGACATTACACAAGGATCCAACACAGACTGACAAACACAAGGAGCTTAAAAAGGGAAGAAATCAAGAGGGAACAGGTGGGAGAAATCAACACTAATCAGATAACAAGGGGGAGGGATCAGACAATGACAGGAGCACATGCAAGACATGACAAAACCCACATGTGCACACAAGACAGGACAGGCATGTGACATTACCCCCTCCTTAAGGAGCGGCTACCAGACGCTCCACTAGGGACGGGCGGGACAGACCAGGGCGGGACGGGAGGGACAGACCAGGGCGGGACGGGAGGGACAGACCAGGGGGGCACGGGAGGGACAGACCAGGGGGGCACGGGAGGGACAGACCAGGGGGGCACGGGAGGGACAGACCAGGGGGGCACGGGAGGGACAGACCAGGGCGGCACGGGAGGGACAGACCAGGGCGGCACGGGAGGGACAGACCAGGGCGGCACGGGAGGGACAGACCAGGGCGGGACAGGGGAAACAAACAAGGAAGGAACAGACAAGGGAGGGGTCAACAAGGGAAACATGGGGAAAACAAAAAGTTCAGGAGGCCATGGTGGCACACAAAGTTCGAATGACCAGGGCGGCCCGCCGAAGTCGGGAGGCCCACAGAGTTCAGGTGGCCGGGGCGGCCCGCAGAGTTCAGGCGGCCAGGGCGGCATGGGTAGAGCAGGGCGCCAGGGAGGCGCGGTGAGAGCAGGACTCCTGGGTGGTGCGGTCAGTGCAGGGAGCGCCAGGGAGGTGCGGTGAGAGCAGGACGCCTCAGAGTCGCACGGAGAGCAGGACGCCTCAGCGGCGCACGGAGAGCAGGACGCCTCAGCGGCGCACGGAGAGCAGGACGCCTCAGCGGCGCACGGAGAGCAGGACGCCTCAGCGGCGCACGGAGAGCAGGACGCCTCAGCGGCGCACGGAGAGCAGGACGCCTCAGCGGCGCACGGAGAGCAGGACGCCTCAGCGGCGCACGGAGAGCAGGACGCCTCAGCGGCGCACGGAGAGCAGGACGCCTCAGCGGCGAACGGAGAGCAGGACGCCTCAGCGGCGCACGGAGAGCAGGACGCCTCAGGGGCGCACGGAGAGCAGGACGCCTCAGCGGCGCACGGAGAGCAGGACGCCTCAGCGGCGCACGGAGAGCAGGACGCCTCAGCGGCGCACGGAGAGCAGGACGCCTCAGCGGCGCACGGAGAGCAGGACGCCTCAGCGGCGCACGGAGAGCAGGACGCCTCAGCGGCGCACGGAGAGCAGGACGCCTCAGCGGCGGACGGAGAGCAGGACGCCTCAGCGGCGCACGGAGAGCAGGACTGCTCAGGGGCGCAGGGAGAGCAGGACTGCTCAGGGGCGCAGGGAGAGCAGGACTGCTCAGGGGCGCAGGGAGAGCAGGACTGCTCAGGGGCGCAGGGAGAGCAGGGCGCCTCAGCGGCGCAGGCAGGGCGTTGGGGAAACTTCTCCAGTCCAGCAGTATCCACCGGCACTGGGACCACCGGAATACGATCTGCTGGCATTGGGACCACCGGAACATGATCTGCCGGAACTGGGACCACCGGAACACGATCCACCGGCACAGGGACCACCGGAACACGATCCACCGGAACTGAGACCACCGGCACACGATCCACCGGAACTGGGACCACCGGAACTGCCTCCGGGGCTTCGGATAAAGCCCTGTGCTCCTTCCACGCATGCAGGACTGCCACCACAAAGCATCCCATCACAGCCCTCCAGGCCGTTTCCGGACTCGGGACCACCGGAACGGAGTCCACCGGCACAGGGACCACCGGAACACGATCCACCAGCACAGGGACCACCGGAACACGATCCACCGGCACAGGGACCACCGGAACACGATCCACCGGCACAGGGACCACCGGAACACGATCCACCGGCACAGGGACCACCGGAACACGATCCACCGGCACAGGGACCACCGGAACACGATCCACCGGCACAGGGACCACCGGAACACGATCCACCGGCACAGGGACCACCGGAGCACGATCCACCGGCACAGGGACCACCGGAGCACGATCCACCGGCACAGGGACCACCGGAACATGATCCACCGGCACAGGGACCACCGGCGCACGATCCACCGGAACTGGGACCACCGGAGTGGTGGATGACACCCTGTGCTTTTCCCAAGCATGCAGGACTGCCACCACAAACCCTCCCATTACGGCCCTCCAGGCCATGTCTGGACTCGGGATTCCCGGACTCGGGACCCCCGGAACTGGCACCGAGGGAGAACTTCTCTGCTGAGTCCTCATAGTATGGTTGGATCCTTCTGTCACGTCACAGACAAGGGAAAATGGTGCGAGGACTCAAGTGCAGAAAATAATATATTTATTTATAACAAATAAAACAAACTCAAAACAAAACCCACGAGGGGGAAAAACACATAATAGAATAATAACATATAAACTTAAACAAACCAACAGAATCACGGGGAGGACGGAGGACGGAAGACGCAGACATTACACAAGGATCCAACACAGACTGACAAACACAAGGAGCTTAAAAAGGGAAGAAATCAAGAGGGAACAGGTGGGAGAAATCAACACTAATCAGATAACAAGGGGGAGGGATCAGACAATGACAGGAGCACATGCAAGACATGACAAAACCCACATGTGCACACAAGACAGGACAGGCATGTGACAAATGTAGAGACTGCTGCGGGAATCTCTTGAGTGAGAACAAGAGAAGTTTAAAGCTTTACACACTGTGTAACTTTTTTTAGTTTAATCTTATTATTCTCTCATTAATGTATATTTACTTCTTTCAAGTAATAAAGTATTCTCGTAAGTTTATAATATGCCATTGAAAATACATACGGGTGAGGGGTTCGGATGCTGGTCGCCATGTTGCTCCTCCATCTTGAAAGTACATTAGCCAAAGAGGGACATACCCATAAATTCAAGCTTCGCCTTTTGCGTTTTTAACACTCGATGGCACAGAAGAGGGGAATTGCCATGTTAATCTTGGACTAAATCGGCTACCGCAGGAGTTAAAACGAAATCAGAATTGAGAGGAACAGAAACTATTATTCACTAGATGGTCGTGTACCTTTACACCGCTAGATGGGGGAAAATATCACACAGTGTAGCTTTAACGTTTTGATTCTCTTGATAAGAGAATTTATTAATTTGATTCTTAATTTGATTAAGAATTGATTCTTTGATAAGCCTGCACTCGATGCATCCTCAATATCAAGAACACATCTGAGTACTTTATGCATTCTCTGTACATTCGATCTTGACTATTGGAACTGGACTTTGATATTTGATGATGACGTAGTACGAGAACACAGCGAAGCAAGATCGCTTAAGAATGCATATTGAGAAATGGCCATGGTCAGGACGGTCTCCTGGAGTTCAAACTGAGCATCAGAATGGGGAAGATTCTTTGGGATTCTAGTGGGATTTTCACCCATAACCATCTCTAGGGTTTACAGAGAATACAGAAAGTTATGTGGGTGGAAATGTCTTGTTGATGCCAGAGGTCAGAGTAGACTGGCCAGACTGGTTCAATCTGATAGAAAGGCAACTGTAAGAAAAGAAAAAAAACACACACACATTCAGATAGGGTCCAAATTTGCTTAAACATAAGCATGGACCTATCCTGTCTTGTATTGATGGTATAGGCTGTAATGGCGGATATTTTCTTAGCACACTGTGGCGTTAATGATGCTCAATTGGTGCTAGGGGGCCTAGCACCAATTGAGCATTATTAACGTCACAGTATTGTTGCTGACCATGTCTATCCCTTTACGACCATATGTACCTATCTTCTGATGGGTACTTCCAGCAGGATAACACACCACACCACAAAGCTCAAGTCATCTCAAACTGGTTTCTTGAACATGACACTGAGTTACTACTCAGATGGCCTCCACATTCACCAGACCTCAATCCAATAGAGTGACCTTGGGATATGGAGGAACAGGAGATTCACATAATCGATGGCCAACAAATCTGCCGAAACTCATGTAAATATGGAACAAAATCTCTGAGGAATATTTCTGGCATTTCTATGCCATGAAGAATTAAGGCAGTTCTGAAGGCAAAAGGGGGGCAAACCTGGTACTAGCAAGGTACTAGCAAGGTGAAATTCATATACTATTCAACTATTATTACTTTAATATTTTATTTAGCCTGGTTTCTCCCAAGGTTTATTTTTCTTGGTTCCTTGCCACTGTCGCCTTTGGCTTGGCTTGCTCAGTTGGGGACACTAAAATTATGATCCAAATTATTCAACTAAATATACAAATAAAATTAATCAATTAGGTCTTAATTCTGTAAATTATAATACTGATCAGGCAACATTGTCGCTATATGATAAATTAAAATAAGCTGATAACATCACTGTTTTCTCTAGAACGACTGTACAGCCAAATCAAATTTTGTTGCAATATTGCCCTGTTTAACACTGTGAAGCTGCTTTGAAACAATTCTCATTGTAAAAACACCATATAAATAAAGTTGATTGATTGATTGATTGATATTTTATATTATTGTAATGTTCTGTACAAAGAGAAACGAGACCAAAAAGAAAAAAAATAAGCAAAACCTGAATAAGACTTATCTGTTATTTGTCATATTTTCTGAAGAAATTTCTGAGTCATATTAGGAATCAAGGTGGAACTTAATGTCCTGAAAACCCTTTCAGTGTCCTGGAAATTAGCTCCATGAGCTCAGTAAAACATCTTCATGTGAAATACTTGATGTAATGCTCAAAGTACATACACATAGCCCTGACAAAATACAACAAATGGACCTCTGTGCAGGTCATGAAAGAAAACATGTTTACCATGTTCTCACATTTTCAGAATCATTCATGCACATGTATTTCAGTCTACTGACAGCATGGAGTTGTCTCAGACTTTCCCAAAATGACTGCTCACTATAGGGAAAAAATGACTTTTCAACAGGTTCTCCTCCTAAAGTCCATCCATCAGTTAGACTGTGCTTTTATCTTAATTGTCTGAATGGTGCATTTCCCATAGACTGTTGCTCCACACAGTTGCTCCAAAACCAGTGAGTTATCGCTTTCCTTAGCCAAATTTAAGCAAAATGTAATTTGTTGTCACCTCTGCTTTTGTAGAATAATAGATCAACTGCTTCTCTAGAAGGGTGTCAAAGCCTGAATTGGAGGTCACAGGAAGAATGGTGTCAGTGGAGTCACTAGGGTTATCTCAGGTCACCTTCTCCTAAATCACAAAATGATACTCCTCAAAGTGCAAGCTGCTGTAAATTAAATGAGGACACTTTTGCTAAACTTTACTTCACCCATTAGTACTTATAAATAACACTTCAAATAAATATATATATATATATATATATATATATATATATATATATATATATATATATATATATATATATATATATATATATATATATATATATATATATATATATATATGTTCTTAGATTTCTATGGAAATATGTTCTTATTTAAAATGTATTTGACAAAATTGTGGCTAGAAATCATTTGAAACAACATTTATTAAACTTACATTACTGTTATAGACTGTGATTTATGTCTTGCCAATGGGGTTAATTATTTCTATAGCTCAATACCTTACTCTTCTGAGTCCACCCATAACAAAGAAAACCTCTTAATTACCTGTTAATTACTTTACAGCCACATTGACAGAAGCAAGCAGGACATTCCTAAGTGCGAGCTGTAAGACAGACGTGACCAGACAGAGACAGTGAATACAGATTCACAAGTACTTGTCAATGTAAGGGCCAAGTTACTGTAAAGAAACACTGTGTTGGTTTGTGATGATCACTGTGGTCTACAAACAAAGTTATAGAAGATAAATGCAATGAGTTTGCGCTTGACAGCAGTCGAGTGGTACTAGTTCTAAATACTGGGTGCTGCGTCTGTAGTGAAAATAAATCCACTTTCTGAAGCTATTGGTTTTTTTTTCGGTTAAAGGACAACTCCGGTGAGAAATGAACCTAGGGGTAATTAACAGAGGGTTACAGAGTAGATCGTTCTCTGGGATGTGTTTTCATGGAAATCGAATGTAAAGAGTTTTATCTTTAAAAACAGATTTAAACGATCTACTCGGTAACCATCTGTTAATTACCCCTAGGTTAATTTCTCACCGGAGATGTCCTTTAAATATATTAAAATAGCTCTGATTACTCTCAGTGCAAATTATACTAAAACTTAATCGATGGGATTCATTGGTGCCTCTTGCATTTGCATGGTTTTCAATGTAAATTGTTTCAGCTTCTTTTTAAATAATGTAACACTTTGACTATTTTTGAGAGACTCTCTCTCTCTCTCTCTCTCTCTCTCTCTCTCTCTCTCTCTCTCTCTCTCTCTCTCTCTCTCTCTCTCTCTCTCTCTCTCTCTCTCTCTCTCAAGCTAAATGTAGAATTTTTAATACATCTTGTGGGCTTGTGTTTTTGGTATTGATCCAAAATAGCACTACTACCATTAAAGTATTGTTGTAATTTTGGCATTTAAGAATACTGCCCAGCCAAAAAAATAATCCATTGTTTGGAGTCAATGATTGGATCATTATTGCAGTGATTATTATGTTTATAGCATGTTATATTTTTGGCTAACGTGCTTTTTTTTTAAAAACCCAAACCAGATTTGACCATCAATTAATGCACCTCTTGATGGGTGTTGTAATGTTATTTCCATCATGAGGTGCACACATTTTTGGTCAAGATCTATTGACACTGTAAGGGTCAAGCACTCTGTAAAGTCTCCTCCAGCACATCCCAAAGTATTAAAATGAATTTAAGGTCTGGATTATTCTTCATGCTTCCTCCCAACCATTCTTTCACAATTTGAGCCTGATGAATCTTAACATTTGTCATCCTGGAAAATGGCCAATAATGCATCTTCCTACGAGGTTGCAAGCTACACAATTCATCAAGTCACAATTCACAAGTTCATAAACTGTTGCCAAACATATAAAATGCTAGAAACACAATAACCACAATAATAATGATCCAATCATTTACTTTTTAGCATTTGCCATTTTAATCTAAACAGCATTTTTTTTTTTTTTTTTTTGGCAGGGCATTGTATGCATTAAACAATAAATGTTAACCTCATTTAGAGTGGCATTCAAACATTTTTAATTTAAAGCAGGCTCAATGAAACTTTACCTCAGCTGGATATCTGCTATGTATATCATACAAATTTAAATTTCGGTATGCAGCCTTTTGGTAAGTTGAGACCATTTACACCAAAAACAATAACTCTAATGATAAGTCAGAAAGCTCTCGGATTGCATCAAAAATATCTTCATTTGTGTTCTGAAGATAAACGAAAGTCTTGCGGGTTTGGAACGACATGAGGCTGAGTAATTAATGACAGAAATGTCCTTTTTGTTGGAACTAAACCCTTTAAGATCGAATGTGTGTAGTAGATATGAAAAAGTCAAAGCTCACTGTCTATATAATAAATACTGTTTGGTCATTAAGGTTTGGTTCACCCTTCTAACGCATTGAACGCTAACAATAACTAACACTCATTCTGGCCTATATACTTTATTTTAAACTCAATATCCTTCCTGCTTTAATGATTTACCACTGTTGTGGTTACATGTGATTTAGTTCCTGCTTTTCCCAGACAGGATGGTAAAAATGGACCATCTAGTCTTCTTCATCTCTCAACTTTCTATTCCCCTTAATGCGTTCAGGAAATTGTGAGTAGAGTTAACAGAGCGTTACTGACAGACCTGTTCACAATACAGAGTCAAATCTGGAACAACGGCCACACTCCATGAACCTGGAGGAGAATGTTTAAGACAGCATCAACATGGTTGTTGTTTGTAATTATAGCAGTTACATTATTGTTTTTTCAAAGACCATGTTTCCCTAACAAAAGTCATGTGATTATGCGGCATGTCTGGACACAAACAGGTGAGGGTTGTCAGGGAAAGTGACAGAACACTTTTTGCTTGCTGTAACATGCATTTTGTGCCTCGTCATACTTCTAATCAAATGTAGCTCGTATGTATGGGTCGGTGAGGGTTACAAAGGTTTCTTTAAACGTATCCAGTGAATGAAAAGACAATTTTTTAGCTGTGGCCCTTTGATTTATCATCTGGTTTGAGCTAATATTCCACACCTTGATGAGAATCAATCATATGTCATGGGTGATATGACATTTAGTAAAAAAACTAAACTGTCCTTTGTGTCTTCGAAATAATGGCAAACTGGGAGATGCCAGTGTATAAAAGTTAACTTACTGTAGATCATATAACACCACACACTTACCTTTCTGACCTAATATAGCTGTTCTTATACAGCTTCATTGAATCTCTGATTACTTGGGAAGGCATGTAAGTCCATAACATTTTTAAGATAGTAGTGCTTTTGGGAAATGTGCTGTAGATGTTAGGTGACTATAGGTTAAAGGTGATGAGTAGACATCCAGTTTGATCTTTCAACAGGACATACAGAGATTCTTTCTGATTTAGGCTACAACAGGATGGCCATTTCTAGTCATTTGGTGTAATTGGTCAAAAGTCAAAAGTGAGTAATGGTTAAAGCACTAACCTGTGTGGCGTGAGGCTATGGGTGAAGAGGTATTCCAGATGAAAATGAGATCTGTTATCTTGGAAGTAAAGCAGAAAAGCACTGACCCGGAAATGCACCTCTTGACCAGTTTAGAGATTTGCTGTTTGTGGCAGGAATTATGAAAGTGCTATCTGAAAAACAAAAACAAACCTTGAATAGCATGTATATCTAAATGGTGCTGCATAGTCCACTGCTTTCGTTTTTATTTTTTTTATTTTTTTGTGTAACACTGTACAAAATAGAAGAGGCAAGTGTTGCACATGGTCTATATCAGGAATTGGGTTTGAGAACAATTATGCAAATTAATTTTATCTAAGAGTGGTTTTGTATGTTGGTTTCAAATACCTTATAAAAAACAATCTTGAACTATGTGTGTGACTTTATTGATGAGAATATTATTATATGCTATAGCCTCTCTGTTTGCTAAACACGTGAGTACAAAATCAATGCGAAGTAATGAAGGTGGATTTAAAGCTAAGGTTCAGCCGTGTTCTCGGGACAATGCTGCAGTTTTATAAATGCAATACTTTGAATTACAAATCTAAACAAAACAACAAAGTCCACATCAAAGTGATTTATATGAAGCTGTCATTTAGTGAAGCGTGAACCTTCCTCAAAGTTCAGCGAGTCACTTTATAACCTCTTAAATCCAGTTGGTCCTTCTTATCCCCCGCAGTGCTGTAGCGCGGTCTCTCCCCCGTGTGGAGGGGCAGCCGTTGATCTGATCCGCCAAACTGTTGAGATCAAATTTACGGGAACAATTCATGAATCATGACTGCTAGCCTGCTAATAAAGCGTGTTAACATGAAAATAAATGAGGACTTGGATGAACAATCACCTGGTTTTAATTGGCACAGTACAGGCAAGACTTTATCATATTCGACTCATTTGAAAACGGAGGTAATTTATTTGAACTGAATTAGTTTCTTTTTAAAACGGGAATTTCTTTCTTTCTTTCTTTCTTTCTTTCTTTCTTTCTTTCTTTCTTTCTTTCTTTCTTTCTTTCTTTCTTTCTTTCTTTCTTTCTTTCTTTCTTTCTTTCTTTCTTTCTTTCAATTTGTATAGCGCTTTTCACAACAAAGCTTTTTCAAAGCAGCTTCACAAAAAATGCATGCATTACAATTTAAAAAGATTTGTTATTAGAGGAAACAAGCTGTATTTCAGAAAAGTAGGCCTACATAGGCTACAAAGGACACAGCTAGCTAACAATATATTAGTCAATGTAAAAATAAATAAAAATAAGGCACAATGGGCTCAGTAAAAAGTTCATACATGTTGTCAACAATGATTTGGGTAGCCTATGAAACTGAGCAGAAAAAGAAAAAAGAGCATCTTTTACCAAGAGCCACACCAAGAGACGGTACACAAGTAATTTTACTGTTATTTAAAATAAACGAATAGCCTACAATGATGCTATTTGAGGCAAACGTTTTATTTGCTATCAGTAAATAAATGCACTAAAGGGATCTGCATGCGGAGCGAATATAGGGCAAAGTGGCACTTTCTTTTCGTTTGTATTTAGCTGAAAATGTTCTGTTCTTTTAGTGTGCGTGTGTGTGTGTGTGTGTGTGTGTGTGTGTGTGTGCGCGCGCCCGCCCGCCCTTAGGGCACCTGTGACGCGCGTAATCACTTTCCCCGCACCTCTGCGTGGTGTCCACTCACTTTTTCGGGTGGGCAGTGAGTCCCTCCTCTAAATCCATGACGAACTTATTTAGGGTGCAACATGGATGTGAATTTGTTAGCGTTCACATTTTGTGTCCGGACCAAGAAGCAGCATACGGTCCAAGGAGGAGATTTAAACTGCATGACACAAGGACCCGTATAAAGATTTCATGTGGACTCACTGTGAACTGGGATTAAGTAACATTTATTTTTGTTTGGAATTATAAATTTCAGGAAAGGTACAGTAGCCTATTTCATTCATTTTTTGTATTTATTTACTCTGTATTGATTTATGATGTCAGAGTTTGTGTCGTCAGTCGGAGTGATTTGCAGTTAATTGCTGCATGCAGTCGATGTATGGATGATATGTTAAATTTGAATATGAATCAGAAACTTATGTACATAGTCGTCATCGAATGTTTTAAACTTTCTAATGATTATTATCATCCTATTTTGTCAAATTATTATTATTATTATTTTTTATTTATTTTTATTTTACAAATTGCAAGTGTATGGATATTCTACAATATTGGAACAAACGTCGCACCGGAGTAGGCTATCCAAATTTCCCATGACCTCATTCAGTTTAGAATGCAAGAGTAGAATTATCCAAAGAGAAGCATGTGAACTGAAATATTAGTATCACAGACTCGCTAACAGCCTTTCTCATCTCTGATGCTGACCGAGACTACATCATTGGGCGTGACTATAATAGGTTCCAGCTCCGTTACGCCAGGGCCAAGACGTTAATCTCTATTTACAGATATTCGAGTATTTGACTATTAGACATTAACTGTAGACCATCTAATCTAATTATTACAGAGTTAGGAGCCTCCAGCTGCTGTTACAGGAGCGGGCAGCAAGAGTCCTCTGAACTCAGACGAGTTTTTGGATGACATTAAAAATTGCATTTATTTATTTATTATTATTAAAAAATATATAATAATAATAATAATAAGAAAAAAAACTATTTAGCATGTCTAGTAAAGATTATTTTAATACAATGCCAGTAGAGAAATCGTTTTTCCATATTGTAGTAAAGACTTTTTTTCTATCCATTTTTGTCACAATTTCTGTAATTTCCACTCGATGTTCTCAGTAATGAAATAAAGTGTGATGACTTCATGCACGTTTTTGATTTTATCCTTAAACGTTAGGCGGCAATTAGCCTAAACTTACCTGTGCTAATTTACCAGCAGCAGATAGGACCCCCCCCCCACCCCCCTCCCGCTGTATGAGATAAAACGAAAATATACACGAAATCAATACCTAGATGTAGGCTAATGATATGTGTCAGTACAACAAAGACGCCTCTTAATTTCCACGTGCATCGTCTTATAACTTAGTTATATTTTGTTTATAGGTCTAATATGAATGGCTGTTTTACGTCAATTTTAATTTACATACGGTCAGTGGGTAGTCTCGACCCCCCCCCCCCCCCCCCAACCCCCCATTTGTAGTGGTGCGGTGGCAAAAGTTTGTCCCTAACCTCCCGCAGGGGATTAAAGCAACTGCATACTCAATTCCGCCACCCACCCCGAGAGGAAACACTCTCTATGACCACCACATCGTCTCAGTCAGATGAGTAAAGCCGTTCAGCATATGTGAGTCCTAATAGATAGCAAATGTCTCAGTAGTCCTTCAGCTCAGTTTACAGCTATTGATTTGAGTGATTTATCAATGATTCTTCTCTTCAACTCCTAGACAGGAAGATGTTGCTAAATATAAGACACATATTGTGGTTGATCTGCATATACCAAACAACGACTGAACCTGGTAAGCTTTTCATGTTATTTATTATTATTATTATTTTTTTTAAGATTTCAAAAGTATTCATCTGGTAATATCTACATGATTTATGTAAAACTGGCGTGTGCATGTGTCTAGAATAATATAGGCATGATTTTCTATTCTGTGCTGTTTTTAGGGGCGAATTTGATTTTGTTTCTTGCTTGAATTTGATCATGGTAAAATCCATTTAAATGCATGAGGCAAAACTTAAAGGCATAGTTCACCTATTCACCCCCAAATTGTTCCAAACTGGTTTCCTTTCTCCGTTGAACACAAAAGATGATTTTATAGAATGTCGGTAGCCAAACAGTTGATGGTAGCCAGTGACTTCCATATTTTTTTCCTACCATGGAAGTCACTAGGTGCCTTCAACTGTCAGATTACCCACGTTCTTTAAAATATCTTATTTTGTGTTCAGCAGAAGAAAGACACTCATTCAGGTTTGGAACAACTTGAGGGTGAGTAAATGATGACAGAATTTTCATTTTTGGGTGAACTATCCCTTTAACCTTGCATTCCCACAAACTGTTGTCCCTTAGCTGCCACTAATAGTTTACTTCCAGGCACCTATACCTTTTAATTAGGAACTTCTTGTAGTCTGGTGCAAACAGATGGCTTGACTTTATCACTCTGAGAGGCCATGCTCACACACGGTGGTGTGCTACCCTCAGGGGTAATCCCACCTGTCCAAAAGCATTTCTCACATCGTTGGTCTGAGCGTATAGTGATTTTCTGACAGTTATGATCCTTTCAACGTCCGCCGTTCAATGTTATCTGTCCTTCTACAGGAAAATTGTTCCTGGTATACTCACCCTTAGGCTTCACAGAGGCAGTAAAATAATTCTCAGCCCAATTACCATAAACACTATGAGGCATGATTTCCTGTGCTTTGCGATGGATGCAGCTGTGTGTATACGTCTCATGCCTTTCATTCTCTCAGTCTCCAGCACATTATTGGTGATGCGTCCTGTCAGCGGATTGTTGTCCGGGAAAGTGACCCTTCCATGTTACTTCTCCATCATCCCCACTGTTGGACCTAGTAGCAGAAATGCCTCAGGAAGAGATTACCTGCGCATCAAATGGACCAAAATCGAGGGGGGTGTGGAGTCGACTGTACTTGTCACCCAAAACGGCGTCATTAAGATTGGTTCGGGGTACAGGAGCCGCGTATCTGTGCAGAGTCACCCGGAAGACATTGGCGATGCTTCTCTAACTATGGTGAAGCTTCGGGCAAGTGATGCTGGAACATACCGCTGTGAAGTAATGTTTGGGATTGAGGACACGCAAGACTCAGTCAGTTTAAATGTCGATGGTAAGATTTTTTAACACCTTTGTCTTCTTGCTTTCAGATTCGTCTCGTCTTTTTAGGGACAACATTGTCCCAACAAGCACATATGCTGCCAATATGGGAAATTCCTTACAGCTAATTGATCAATGACAGTCATAAAGTAAATTATAGATAAATAAAAGTTCAGTCTGTTAAGTGGAGCTGTTAATGGGAGAAAAGCCGCAAGCACAGATTATCTAAATTGTTGAGGGATTTTAAGGTTGTTTTGGACCCTCCCATATTACAGTTACAGTGTAAAAAGTCAAATGCACTCCAATAAACTTTGCCTCTCTTAATGTCTTCCCTCTGCTTGGATAAGCTGTGATGCTGGGAGACGTCTTGTATGGGATGATTTATGCACAGGCCATGTGAAAGGATGGGATGGGTCAGCCCTGAACTTCTTTGGCTCTAGAATTGCAGCACCACCCTGCTCTCAGCAGAGACACACTGCCATTTTAATTAGATCCATTACTCATTTAATTTAAGTTTTTTCAAAGCGACAATTATGGGGATGGATGGAATGTCCCCTCGTTCAAATGAATGTCCCAACACTGCTTGCTTTATTAATTTGTTTATAAGCAACTTTCAGACATATTCAGGACTAAAGCAGTTTGTATTAGTCTTCATATTTATAGGGGTGACTGGCAAGAATGGCAGTAATACAATATGCCCCTATTTAATGAAACTGTTAATGGATGGAAGGCCCAATTGTTAGGATATGTTCATTTATGCTTGTTTGATTTGTTCTTTTGAACAGGCGTGGTGTTTCACTACAGGTCAAAGTTTAGCAGATACATTATGAACTATGCACAAGCTGTGCAGACCTGCAGCGATGTTGGAGCCACCATTGCTACAGCAGAACAGCTGAGAGCTGCTTATGAGGACGGATTGGACCAGTGCGATGCCGGCTGGATTGCAGATCAAACAGTGAGGTTAGAAGCAACACACACACACGCACACACACACACATTTGTTTTTGTGACATATGGGGACATTCAATAGGCATTATGGTTTTTATACTGTACAAACCATATTTTCTATCCCCTTGTACTGCCCCTGCCCCTAAACCTACCCATCAGAGGAAACAGTCTGCATTTTTACTCTCTAAAAAAAAAAAATCCTGTATGATTTATAAGCATTTTGAAAAGTGGGGACATGGCCAATGTCCTCATATTTCACCCTCTCCTTGTAATACCCATGTCATACCCATGTCATTATACACATTTGTGTCCTCATATGTCACACACACACACACACACACACACACACACACACACACACACACACACACACACACACACACACACACACACACACACACACACACACACACACACACACACACACACACACACACACACACACACACACACACACCTCTACTGGCAATCTCAGTAATAAGTTCTAAACAATATGTCAACATGTTGATATAAAAAGGAAATCGCAAAAGCTAAACAAATGATAATTTTGTACATTTTTTTAGTTGTGAGAAACATCTCTCTCTGTGTGGATTGTTTCTATCTGTAGATATCCAATCACTAGACCAAGGCCTGGCTGCTTTGGAAATCTGCCTGGAAAACCTGGTGTCAGGTCATATGGCAAACGCAGGCCCACAGAAACCTTTGACGTGTACTGCTATGTGGATAACCTCGGGGGTAAGGGTTTAGTATTTTTGTTGTTTATTACAACTTATTTATTTTCGAATAATAAAATGAAATAAAAATTGTTGACAAGGCCATCAGTCCTGTGGTAATGTGAAAGAGCTGTAGTTTATCTGTTATATTTGCTCTATGCTGACATATTTAATGTGGTTTTTAAACTGCGGTTATGACCAAAAAATTTATATCAACCATATTGGCAATGATCATCTGTGGTATTAAACATTGACTTGGAAGCTGGAAGCTTTCAATATTTTTGCTGCCACAGAAGAGAAGTTTAAGTTCTCTGAGCAAATCTGAGTATTTTTTTTCAATTCTAAGTTTAATGTGAGCATAAACTTGTATTGCCGAATATACATCAGCTTATCAGCACATTCTGTCAGCAGTTTTATTTGATAGTTGATAGTTTACATTATAGTTATTTTTTAAAAAAAATGACATGTATCTTGAAAGTAAGTTTTAGTCGAGAAAATGTTGTTTGCAGAGGATTCAAGTTCTTTCAAAACCAAACATAACAACAAAAAAAAAGTTACAAGAGAAGTAATATTCTAAATTCTAAGTGCTATATCCAGCAGTGGTGTGACAAATAAACAAGAAACAGCAAATGGAAAATGGATTCATGAAATGAACACCCTGTTGTATGTTGTGGTGTTTAATATGTCTCATTCCCCCACGAAAGAAGATTTGGGAACGTCTTTACAGTTCTGCTGTAAATTACTTAGACGTCATGAAAACCTCAGTTCTAGCTTTTGTCAGCAACACCCAAGGCTGTACAAAAACAACTCCCCCATGGTTTTATTTTCACAGCATTTGCTAATGGGAAATATGTTTTTTTCTTTTCTGCTTAATTAATTATTATTTAGGGTATTCCCCCTCGTCCCAGATCCAAGATATGTGTTTTGATTCAATGACTGGCACTTATG
The DNA here is from genome assembly GCF_024679245.1 of Pseudorasbora parva. NCBI lineage: Eukaryota > Metazoa > Chordata > Actinopteri > Cypriniformes > Gobionidae > Pseudorasbora > Pseudorasbora parva. The sequence continues at coordinate 26,856,427 of NC_090174.1, read as the reverse complement.
TTTTCTTATGTGTTAGCAATACTTTAACAATTATCAGTATTGCTTCTTAACATCAAAATCCAGCAAATTTCATTCATAATAATACTAAATGCTTCTTGTGTGTTTTTACTTCAGGTAATGTTTACTTTGCACCCACAATGCGTAAGATGACCTTTGCTGAGGCCAAGGCGGAGTGTGAAAGCATGAATGCAGAGCTGGCCTCACCTGGTCAACTCCACGCTGCCTGGAGACAGGGCCTAGACCGGTGCGATTATGGATGGCTGTCCGATGGCAGTGCCCGCTACCCTGTCTCCGTACCCAGAAGTCAGTGTGGTGGTGGTCTGCTGGGTGTCCGCACCATGTACCGCTACCGAAACCAAACAGGCTTCCCGGATCCCAGTATGAGGCTTGGAGCGTACTGTTTCAAAGGTAAAGACTTTTCACTGAGCTCATGAAGTGTTTATGGTGTAATAAACGAACACCTGAATGGTTGCGAGAGCAGCCACTTTACCAGCTGCTTTGACGTCAGTTCTCCCAGCATGCGTATTATGAAGCCCTCACCCCATTACACACGTAAACTTGAGTTCCAGACTTACTGTAAATGCCTCTTAAGGGCAGTAAATCAAAGCAGAATATTAGTTTGAGTGCACCAATTTTTGTTAATTGAAGTTCTTTTAAGTTGAGACGCCGGGTATGGAAAAGTTTACACGAGAGTGGCTCATTCTCCAGTAATTCACTGACCTCACTCTGCTGCATTCTGGGTTGCCGCCCGTTTCTAGGGAAACTAAAATGGGCTTGGTTAACAAGAAGGTTTAAACATTCAGAAGTCCATTATGCTACTGTAGTGCTTCGTGGCTAAAATGGCAGATGCTTGTCAGACTTTGCTTTGTGGTGTTGTAGGTACTGAGACTTCAGAAAGACTTGATGTTCTCAATGGCTTATAGATGACCTCACAAGAACAATATTATGCAACCAGGGGCATCATTCTCAAAAGATAAACAGCACAGAGACATGTCAAAGTCAAGTTAGTGTACTAGTATAACCGCTCTGTGCAGCTATTTCCTATGCCAGGCATATTAACTAGGGATCATATATATATCATGGTACGACCAATATTAGTTTTTTTAGGAGCCAATACTGGATATTTAAATCATATTACAATTTAAATTTCTTTTTTTCACATTTCAATGACTTTTCTCGTCATCTAACGAAAACCTGAAGTTAATAGCAATACAAAAAAAAAAAACACTAATAATTTAATAAAACTAGTAAATGTAAATTTCAAAAGGAATATCCATTTTTCATATTGTGCATTATAATGTTTTCAGGCCATTTCAAGTTTGACTTTGATGTGACATAAAGTGGTGAAATTTAAATGGCTGAGCTGTTTACTTACTTTTAAATTAAATTCTCCATTAACACCATCATTTTGTTCATTCAGACCCTATGTGAGCCGGGACCACAAAACCTGTCATTAGTCGCATTGGTATATTTTTAGTAATAGCCAACTATATATTGTATGGGCCAAAATGATCAATTTTTTTCATAAAGATCATGTTCCATGAAGATATTTTGTACATTTCTTAATGTAAATGTATAAAAAAAATGTTATTCGTAGTAATATGCATTGCTAAGGACTTGATTTGGACAACTTTGAAGGTGATTTTCTAAATATTTACATTTTTTTGCCCCCTCAGATTCCAGTTTTTCAAATAATTGTATCTTGGCCATGCAAATATTATCCTATCCTAAAAAAAACATTAACAAACGGAAAGCCTATTAATGAATTGACCCCTCATTTAACCCCTATGACTGGTTTTATGGTCCAGGGTCACATTCGTCAATGCGCACAAAAACAAAAGGTGGGATTTATTGCGTGAACCAGTCATATCCAATCATAACCAATCATGTCCAATCATAGCACGATGGAGGCATTGCCTCCTCTACGTGACTTTCCCCATTCATTCTCATTTACCCCCCACTAAACCCACCATACGCTTTAGAGACTCTGTTAAGTCAATGGGGCACATGGGGGACGCAGATTCCCACTGTAACTTTACCTGCTTGTGTCGCTGTTGGACAGTGTTACTTCAGAAAACCAAGTGATTTTTACACTTTAATGTCACAGTTTATAATTTTTGCGTTGTTTTATATTTCCACCGATTTCTTTTTAAGAGGCACTGCCTCCCTGGCATTGTCTCTGGAAGATAAGGATACCTTTCTTAGAGTGGCCATTCATTTTTATGAGCCATTAGAACATTTATTGGATAATACCAAGCTTATAGCCATCAACAAACAGGAAAAAGTGCTTAGGTGTTACCTACCTCTTTCCGCTGTCAGACTTTCTGTTCTTCCTGTCATTTGCACCAGCTCTTATTTGAACAGACATGCAGATAAAGGAGAGCGCTACTACAAGAGCTCTAAAATCAGTGGGTCTCGCTAACCTCTGACCTGGGAGGGGGTTTATCTTTTCAACTGAGGCTAATTTAGACAACCTACCCCCTGCCAGGCAGGGCACTCACCCAGAATGACATCAACTGACTGCTGTGATAAGTAATGGACCTGGGGTTCAACCTAAATCTCGACACTGTGACCTCTGAGTTTGTTTGGTCTGTTTCAGATCTGTCATGCCTCTCTGATCCATGTGGCATTGAGTGCTGTTCAAGTGTTTTCTCTTACTTGATGAGTTTGGTTCTCATGTTCCTTTTCCACGTGATGACTAATGTTTGATATAGTGACAGATGTGCATGAAATCACATGAGCTAATCAGGCTGGATTAACATGACAAATGTTATGATGTTTTTGCCCCTCACCACACCTTGCAACATCCCACAAACCATCAGACAATGCATCACATGAATGACAGGCATTTTTCTTAAAGGAAAAACTATCTCATGGCTGACATCAGATTGAATAGAAAGAGCCTGGAGATAATAGAGAACAGCTGGAGCCTTGGCTGCTAGCCTGTTGTATTTGAAGATGAAGCTTTTTTTGTGAACACAGGGGCAATTAAGGGCTAAACAGTCATTAAGAGCATGTAAGCTGTTTGTGTGAATGAAATTCAATTTGCTAAATATTTGTGAGGTTGTAGGAACCATTCGGACACCATTCAGATAAAAGAAATCCACCGAATAGTTTAAAGACAAGTTAATCTGAGTTAATCTGCATTAAGCATTGCATACAATTAAATGTTTAAAGAGCTGCCGGCACCTAGAAAGCTTTGTAAAAATGAATCATGTTTTCCCTTTTTATTAAGTAAAGGTAAAAATCACTTTCGGATTGCAACAATTTAAATTGAACTTTAACAGCGTTTCAAACATTGTTAGGAATATAGGTTTCTTGGGGGACTCTGAGAACAATATAATCAAATTATGCCTTATTTCGGCAATACTGAGATGATGTTCCATAATAATGTTATTATATTAATCATACAATAAGCATAATGTCCCAAGAGGTGTACTGACTGTGCAAGCTGCTGTGAAAAATGAAAGATTCAAATAGCATAGATCTATCTGAAGAAAATCATAAATCCTAAATTTAGATATAGTGGTGAAAAAGCTGACAACTAATTTACACGTTTCACAATTTACACACAGACACACACACACACACACACACACACACACACACACACACACACACACACACACACACACACACACACACACACACACACACACACGCACACGCACACACACACAAAATAAAGAAATGTTTTAAAAATGTGTTGTTTCTATAACCAAAAATTTAAAATAAAAACAGTAATAAATTTAAAAAAAAACTGATAAAATAGTAACAGTAAACAGTAACATATAAAAAAATGTTAAAAATGTAACATATTCATTTCAGTTTTTTATTTTAAAATGTGATTTATTCCTGTAATGGCCAAGCTGATATTTTTACAGTCTTCAGTCATCCTTCTAATATTTCTAATATGCTGATTTGGTGCTCATGCTCATTTATTATTATTTTTTATCAATGGTAAACAATTATTTTCTTAATATTGTTGTGGGAACTGTAATACATGTTTTTTTTTGGGATGCAGCATTTATTTTAAATCGTTTTTTTGAACCAATCTGAAAGCCGTACTGTAATTTTTTATTAACTTAATGCATCCTTCATGAATAAAAAGATGCATTTCTTTCCAAAGAAATTTGAAAGGTAGAGTATTCTGATTGTTAGACATAGACATTTTGATTGTGTATTTTGAAGTATTTTAATTAAATGCTGTATTCTACTCATGTTTAAAGGGTTAGTTCACCCAAAAATTACCATTAATTACTCACCCTCATGCCGTTCCAGACCCGTAAGACCTCTGTTCATCTTCGGAACACAAATGCAGATATTTTTGTTGAAATCTGATGGCTCAGAAAGGCCTCCGTTGGCCACAATTACATTTCCTCTCTCAAGACCCATTAAATGTACTAAAGACATCGTTACAAAGTCTATCTCACTACAGTGGTTCTACAATGATTTTATGAAATGATGAGAATAGTTTTTGTGCGCATTAAAACAAAACAAAAAAAACAAAATAATGACTTATATAGTGATGGCCAATTTTAAAACACTTCTCCCTGAAGCCTCAGAGCATTATGAATCTACGTATCGATTAATGATTCGGATCATGTGTCACTGCTTAAATCGGGTGACTCTTTGACGCTGATTTCATACACTGATTCATCAAGCATCCGAAGCTTCGCAAAGCAGTGTTTTGAAATTGGCCATCACTATATGTTGATATTTTTATTTATTTTTTGCGCACAAAAACTATTCTCGTCGCATCATTAAATGATGGTAGAATCAGTGTAGTGAGATGGACTTGGTAACGACGTCGTTAGTGCCTTTTATGGGTCTTTAGAGAGGAAATGACATTGTGGCCAATGGAGGCCTTTCTGAGCCATCGGATTTCAACTAAAATATTTTCACTTGTGTTCCGAAGATATACAAATGTCTTACGGGTGTCGAATGACATAATGACATAATTTTCATTTTTGGGTGAACTAATCCTTAAAGTAAGATGTATGTAACAGAAAATACCAAAATATTGGGTAAATATTGTGACTTTTTTTTCTGCCTACAGGCGCCTCTATGCTTTTATTCAACCAGTCTTCCTGGGTGGATGTCACAATCCAGAGTGGTACAACTATAGAGCCCACCACTGCATTCTTCGCCACAGAGACCACCATAGGCCAGACTTCTGAGGCCAGTCCCTCTCATGCATCACAGGCCACTTCTGATAATGACCTATCTCCTACCTTCCCTTCTATGTTTTCTACAAGCATGACACCACCGAAGACAAGCCACTTCCCTGACAGACTAGAATCTGCCAGCACACCATATGCAGCAGCAGTCAGTGTGAAATCTGAGAAGAGCTCCCCCACGACAAAAGTTCCAGATTTTGATATTAGTAATTTTGGCGCTGAGAAGGCTGATGATGAAACCAAAGTTCGTGGAGATGTGGTCCGTGAAGAACTTACTACTGGAGCCCCCACAGCCACAGAAGAACCAGAGGATAAGAGTATCATTGAAGTGAGGACCGTCCTACCTGATATTTTACTTTCAGCCTTACTAAGCACAAAACCAATGTTTGCGGTCGGGAAAACGGAGGAATCTATCCTGGTTGACATTACAACAGACAAAGATTTAGAATCAGAGGCCTCTGTAGTAACATTAGTAAATACAGTAGAATCTGGATACAAAACAGAATCGTCCTCACTTAGCAAGTCCATCACAGAAAGTGATCATGATAAATTCCCAACCCAGATTCTGACTCACTTAGCTAGTGAGACCAGTAATGGTAAAGACGAAGATGAATCACATGCTTCCACACAGTCCACCTTCTCATTGGCAACAGAGTCCACTTTTCTTGAGAGTGCCAAGTCTACTGTTTTCTCTGAGTATGAAGATGAGACTGGTGTCGGTGTTGTTATGGTGGAACCTCCACCTCTGTCTACACAGAGATCCACAAGCTCACTTACACCTAGTTCAGCCACAGTTGCTACTGGAGCAGAGATAACAGCATCTTCACTTACTGACCATGGAACATCGCATGAAGAAAGTGCTTCAGGCCCTTCAGTGGCACCCAAGGAGACAGAGGTCACACACACCACCACCGATTCTGAGGACCTAGGTATGATATCTTTGCTTTTGTTTTCACATTCTTTCTGAAGGTGGCTTGAAACTTTTAATAAAATAAAGATCTGAAAGGTAGGGCTGCTACATTATATTTTAAAAATGTTATTATTTTTACAGAACTATCTTAAAAATATATGAGCATTGAAACATGAAAAGAATAACATGTTCTCATCCGCAGCGATTTTCATTTATTATCAGTTCATTGTTCATTGTTGGTTTATTGTCCCAAAAATTATAGTGCATTTTTGCATCACAGAAAGAATAATGGTCAGAATAATTTACCACTATAAAGTAATTGTGGTTCAATTGCAATATGCCACAAAACTGTTAAAGGACTGTTTACACTAAGAACAATAACAATAAAAATAACTTTGATGTCCACACCAACGGATGATAACATTCTATGTATTATATGCACATGATGTACTTATGCTGCCTGGTGCTTTAAATGCAAAACAAATGTTAAAGTCAGGTAGATTTTTGATTGGCTGTCAATGCTTTAATCATTCATCAACTGAAAAAAAGAAAGAAAAAAAGGTTCCAACTATACCATTCCTCATGTCATTATCTCTATAGCTGGGTTGTGGACGTCCCTGTTCTTATAGAATTAATGATTATTATATATCTTTCTCATTTTTGTTATATCATCCTTGGTGTGAATGGTGCTTAACAGTGCTGTCCAGGGTCCTAAAATGTTGTGCTCTTTACATCAAAAATGTTTATAGAGAGGCATTTAGCCGCACTCAAAATCCCTAATTCTGTCAAGCTCTGAGAACTTGGCAATTCCTTAGCACTTTCAAATTCTGGATGGATTTTGGGTGGATACCACAGTATCACACAGCAAAGGTTTAGTCCTGTGTTCTTTATATTGCATTCAGGAGTGTTCTGATTTTTGACACTGTTAGTCAGAGAAAAAGAAGAAGAAGAAAGTAAATCAAAACCAAATATGTGATCAAACAAAAAGCATACATATTTATAAAGACAGACATATATTAATGCTGGGATGCAATTATGACTATAGTAACCATTACCCAAGGTCTGATCTGGCAGGTCTCATTTGGCATGTTTTCAGTATAAATGATGTGGATCCATTTAGTTTAGAGAGCTGTTTATTAGGGGATGCCCTGGCAAATCTGCTCTTCCAGTGATTTTTGTCAGTTACTGCAGGCTTGGCAGAATGAGGCTTTGGACCTTTACCAGTGTAAACAGTTCTGTTAGTGCACTGATGTCTGGACACTACAACATGGCTGATGTCATCTCTAGAGCACAGTCTCATCTGTATAGAGACGGCTGAGTAAGTGGTAGTAGAGAGAATGTGAGCATTGCATCTTTCTTTTGGCTTACTTGTTTGCTTGTAAGAAATAAGCAAGACCAAAAGAAAGCAAGGGTGTAATAATTATATATTACACATTTTATGTCAAAATGTTATGGCACAAAGAATAAACTAATGAGTTCATGACATTACCCAGGATGCTTAAGCTAGTGAGGTAATGATTTAGATACAAAAGCACATTTGTGCCTGCCTTCAGCCCTATGCACTGCTCCCCTTTTTGAGCATACTCCAGCTTGTTTTAACAGATGCATAAAATGATGCTGGGAACTTTGAGTTTAAACATTCCCCTGTGTCTGAAAGTTGGGCTATAGGCAAAAAAATTCTTTAAAAAAATTATTCTGTATTATGTCTGTCCAGACTCCTGTTGGCTTAACCAGGTGTCTGCAAACGTTAACCTTTGTCCCTGCAGGTGTTCCTAATATCAGCTACTAATCTGGAGAAGTTTGGTTTCTGGGAAACATTAGTCCTTTTCCAACCTTGAAATATACATCAGTAGCTGTGTGGGATGTTTAACTGATATGACCAATGTTCCTGTAAGATGAAATGGTAGATCTGGTAGACATGTAGGGTTTTAGTTTATGGTACCTGGTCATGTTTACGAAACTGGTAGTCTGTCTTTCTCTGGGCTCTGATGACACAGTCACTATAAAGAAGCATTGTGGAGAGGATCAGTTGTTGTGAGGTCTATTAGTGTGCATGCAATGAAAAGCCCAATTGTGTTGTTGGTTGTGAGGATCCAGTACATAACTATTAGCAGTTTACTAAACAAAATTGCCATTAATTTAATCCACTGTTTCTTTTTTTCAACAGTTAATCCAAGTCCGATTCCTGTTGGAGTACAACATCCTCACATTCCTGAGTTACCCAATGATGATCTTTCTGTTGATCGGGAAACTGTTGCGGCAAGTGGGGATTTATTGTCCTCTCTAGCCATTTCCACGACTCCAACAGTCAGCTTCATAAATGGCAAGCTTGAGGTGACACTTCATCCTAAAGATGTGGCAGAAGAAGTTAGAGGAGATATGTTTGGAAGTAATTCCCTTGAAAACAACTTTAGCGAACAAAAGGAAATAATATTTGACTTTGATAGTTCATTAGTGGAGGCTGGCAAAACACCTCATGAATCCTTGGTGTCAGGATCTTCAATGGTGTCCGCTTTGTTTTCCACAACCCTTGATCCAGAAAGAGATTTTGGTCTAAGAGAAATAGTAGTAGAATCCACTCCACCATCTCCTCCCATAGCAATTAGCGAAGAGGAGATGCTCATATCTGAAGGAACTGTCATTCCAAGCATTTTAACCACCACAACGAAAAAACAACCTTTTGTAAAAGCAGTACACCTCACAGGACCAACAGATATTCCTTTGGATGACACTACTAAGTCATCTATATCTCATTCGGTGCACAGTACTAGCTCAATAGCAGAAGACAAAGCCAAAGATACAGCTGCTACAACACAGGTAATGGGAATAACAACTCAGAAAGATGATTTGACTAAAACGACAACACCCACAGTTGTTTCTGCCTTAGAGTCTACTTCTGGACATATGAACCATTTGGACACAGATGAAGCAGGCAGAGGTGTTCAAACATCTGAAGTGTTCACTTTGACACTGCCAACTCAAGTACATAATACAACAAGTAAATTGGACATAACATTTACACTTGGACCATCATCGAGTGAGACTGTTAAAATACAGAAAGAAGTAGCTTCACAATCCATAATACCGGATTCAAGCTTGCAATCAACAGAGTCTGAAGCATCAGGAGATGACACCTCTGATATGTTTAGCAGAGATTTCACAACCAGTTCCACACTTCATTCTACAACAAAATCAGATGGAGATCTTACTAAAACACCATCTAACAAAACAGACACAATCTCGGTGTCCATCTCATCAGATGCTGCAGGAACACAAGATCAGACAACTGAGGCACATAGTAGAGGACCTGTTTCCTCTATTGACTCTATTTCAACAAGCACAATACACACACTTACATCACTGAGCACTGAGTACTCAACAGGACGAACAGTCACAAGTCAAGATGCTACTTCACCTACAGCAACAACCACAGTGACTGTTATGGAGTACAAAGAGCTGTCTGCAAAACCATCTGAGTCCACCATCATTGATGTTTCAGAGACTCTGTACTCCTCTGCTCAGACTGAACATTTAGACACAACATCTGGAAAAACTTTTACATCCTCAGAGATGACAACTGCAAAAGATGTTTTGTCACCGTCACATTTTTTTTCAAGCTTGCCATCAACAGAGTCTAAAGGATCAGAAGACACCTCAGATATGTTTAGCAAAGATTTCTTAACCAGTTCCACACTACGTACTACAACAAAGTCGGATGAAGATCTAGCTAAAACACCATCTGACACAACAGACACAATTTCAGTGTCCACCTCATCAGATGCTGTAGGAACACAAGATCAGACAACTGAGGCACATAGTAGAGAACCTGTTTCCTCTTTTGACTCTACTTTATCAAGCACAGTACATACACTAACATCACTGAGCACTGAGTACTCAACAGCAGAAAGAGTCACAGGTCAAGATGTTACTTTACATACAGCAACAACCACAGTGACTGTTATGGAGGACAAAGAGCTGTCTGCAAAACCATCTGAGTCCACCAGCATTGATGTTTCAGAGACTATTTTCTTCTCTGCTCGGACTGAACATTTAGACAAAATATCTGAAAGTACTGTCACATTGACCTCAGACATGACAACTACCAAAGATGTGCTGTCATCGTCAAGTATTTTTTCAAGCTTGTTATCAACCGAGTCTGGAGGATCAGGAGATGACACCTCTGATATGTTTAGCAGAGATTTCTCAACCAGTTCCACACTTCATACTACAACAAAATCAGATAGAGATCTTACTAAAACACCATCTGACACAACAGAAACAATCACTATGTCCACCTCATCAGATGCCGTAGGAACACAAGATCAGACAACTGAGGCACATAGTAGAGAACCTGCTTCCTCTCTTGACTCTACTTCATCAAGCACATTAAATACACTAACATCACTGAGCACTGAGTACTCAACAGGACGAACAGTCACAAGTCAAGATGTTACTTCACATAGAGCAAGAACCACAGTGATTGAGGACAAAGAGCTGTCTGCAAAACCATCTGAGTCTACCATCTTTGACAAGACTCTGTTCTCCTCTGCTCAGACTGAATATTTAGAGAAAACATCTGAAAACACTGTTACAACCTCAAAGATGACAACTGCCAAAGATGTTCTGTCACCATCAAGTTTTTTTTCAAGCTTGCCATCAACAGAGTCTAAAGGATCAGATGACACCTCAGATATGTTTAGCAAAGATTTCTCAACAAGTTCCACACTACGTACTACAACAAAGTTGGATGGAGATCTTCCTAAAACACCATCTGACACAACAGACACAATTTTAGTGTCCACCTCATCAGATGCTGTAGGAAAACAAGATCAGACAACTGAGGCACATAGTAGAGAACCTGTTTCCTCTCTTGACTCTACTTTATCAAGCACAGTACATACACCAACATCACTGAGCACTGAGTACTCAACAGGAGAAAGAGTCACAGGTCAAGATGTTACTTTACATACAGCAACAACCACAGTGACTGTTATGGAGGACAAAGAGCTGTCTGCAAAACCATCTGAGTCCACCAGCATTGATGTTTCAGAGACTCTGTTCTTCTCTGCTCGGACTGAACAATTAGACAAAACATCTGGAAAAACTTTTACAACCTCAGATATGACAACTACCAAAGATGTGCTGTCATCGTCAAGTATTTTTTCAAGCTTGTTTTCAACCGAGTCTGGAAGATCAGATGACGACACCTCTGATATGTTTAGCAAAGACTTCTCAACCAGTTCCACACTTCATACTACAATAAAATCAGATGAAGATCTTGCTAAAACACCATTCGACACAACACAAACAATCTCAGTGTCCACCTCATCAGATGCTGTAGGAACACAATATCAGACAACTGAGGCACATAGTAGAGAACCTGCTTTCTCTCTTGACTCTACTTCATCAAGTACATTAAATACACTAACATCACTGAGCACTGAGCACTCAACAGGACGAACAGTGACAAATCAAGATGTTACTTTACATACAGCAACAACCACAGTGACTGTTATGGAGGACAAAGAGCTGTCTGCAAAACCATCTGAGTCTACCATCTTTGATGAGATTTTGTTCTCCTCTGCTCAGACTGAATATTTAGACAAAACATCTGAAAACACTGTTACAACCTCAAAGATGACAACTGCCAAAGATGTTCTGTCATCATCAAGTTTTTTTTCAAGTTTGCCATCAACAGAGTCTGAAGGATCAGGAGATGACACCTTAGATATGTTAAGCAAAGATTTCACAACCAGTTCCGCACTTCATACTACAACAAAATCAGATGGAGATCTCACTAAAACACCATTTGACACAACAGATACAATCTCTGTGTCCACCTCATCAGATGCCATAGGAACACAAGATCAGACAACTGAGGCACATAGTAGAGAACCTGTTTCTTTTCTTGATTCTACTTCATCAAGTACAATAAACACACTAACATCACTGAGCACTGAGTACTCAACAGGACGAACAGTGACAAGTCAAGATGTTACTTCACATACAGCAACAACCACAGTGACTGTTATGGAGGACAAAGAGCTGTCTGCAAAACCATCTGAGTCCACCATCATTGATGTTTCAGAGACTCTGTTCTCTTCTGTTCAGGCTGAACCTATAGATGAGAAATTATCTGAAAGCACTGTCACAATACCCTTAGAGATGATAACTTCCGAATATGTGCTGTCACTAAGCTCTTCATTGTACACCACAAACAAATCAGACAAAGAAATCACCAAAACCACAGGAACAATCTCATTGTCCAGCTCATCAGATGCAGCGGCTATAAGAGATCAGACAACTGAGACTTATAGTAGAGAACCTGTTTATATTCTTGACTCTACTGTAACTAGTACTACACATACATTTACATCATTGAACACTGGCGTCTCAACAGGACAAACAATCACAAGTCAAGATGTCACATCACATAGAGCAAGAACCACAGTGACGGAGGACAAAGAGCTGTCTGCAAAACCATCTGAGTCTACCATCTTTGATGAGACTTTGTTCTCCTCTGCTCAGACTGAACATTTAGACAAAACATCTGAAAAAACTGTTACAACCTCAGAGATGACAACTGCCAAAGATGTTCTGTCAACGTCAAGTTTTTTTCCAAGCTTGCCATCCACAGAGTCTGAAGCATCAGGAGATGACACCTCGGATATTTTTAGCAAAGATTTTTCAACCAGTTCCACATTACGTACTACAACAAAGTCAGATGGAGATCTTACTAAAACACCATCTGACACAACAGAAACAATCTCAGTGTCCACCTCATCAGATGCTGTAGGTACACAAGATCAGACAACTGAGGCACATAGTAGAAAACCTGTTTCCTCTCTTGACTCTACTTCACCAAGCACAATAACTACACTAACATCACTGAGCACTGAGTACTCAACAGGACGGACAATCACAAGTCAAGATGTTACTTCACATACAGCAAAAACCACAATGACTGTTATGGAGGATAAAGAGCTGTCTGCAAAACCGTCTGAGTCTAATATCATTGACAAAACTCTGTTCTCCTCTGCTCAGACTGAACACTTGGACAATGTATTATCTGAAAGTACTGTCACATTGACCTTAGATATGACAACTACCAAAGATGTGCTGTCATCGTCAAGTATTATTTCAAGCTCGTTATCAACCGAATCTGGAGGATCAGGAGATGACACCTCTGATATGTTCAGCAAAGACTTCTCAACCAGTTCCGCACTTCATACTACAACAAAAACAGATGGAGATCTTACTAAAACACCATCTGACACAACAGATACAATCTCTGTGTCCACCTCATCAGATGCCGTAGGTACACAAGATCAGACAAATGAGGCACAAAGTAGAGAACCTGCTTCTTCTCTTGACTCTATTTCATCAAGTACAATACACACACTAACATCACTGAGCACTGAGTACTCAACAGGAAGAACAGTGACAAGTCAAGATGTTACTTCACACACAGCAACAACCCAAGTGACTGTTATGGAGGACAAAGAGCTGTCTGCAAAACCATCTAAGTCCACCATCATTGATGTTTCAGAGACTCTGTTCTCCTCTGCTCAGACTGAACATTTAGACAAAACATCTGAAAAAACGGTTACAACCTCAGAGATGACAACTGCCAAATATTTGCTGTCACCGTCAAGTTTTTTTTCAATCTTGCCATCAACAGAGTCTAAAGCATCAGATGACGACACCTCTGATATGTTTAGCAAAGACTTCTCAACCAGTTCCACACTTCATACTACAATAAAATCAGATGAAGATCTTGCTAAAACACCATTCGACACAACACAAACAATCTCAGTGTCCACCTCATCAGATGCTGTAGGAACACAATATCAGACAACTGAGCCACATAGTAGAGAACCTGCTTTCTCTCTTGACTCTACTTCATCAAGTACATTAAATACACTAACATCACTGAGCACTGAGCACTCAACAGGACGAACAGTGACAAGTCAAGATGTTACTTTACATACAGCAACAACCACAGTGACTGTTATGGAGGACAAAGAGCTGTCTGCAAAACCATCTGAGTCTACAATCTTTGATGAGACTTTGTTCTCCTCTGCTCAGACTGAATATTTAGACAAAACATCTGAAAACACTGTTACAACCTCAAAGATGACAACTGCCAAAGATGTTCTGTCATCATCAAGTTTTTTTTCAAGTTTGCCATCAACAGAGTCTGAAGGATCAGGAGATGACACCTTAGATATGTTAAGCAAAGATTTCACAACCAGTTCCGCACTTCATACTACAACAAAATCAGATGGAGATCTCACTAAAACACCATCTGACACAACAGATACAATCTCTGTGTCCACCTCATCAGATGCCATAGGAACACAAGATCAGACAACTGAGGCACATAGTAGAGAACCTGTTTCTTTTCTTGATTCTACTTCATCAAGTACAATAAACCCACTAACATCACTGAGCACTGAGTACTCAACAGGACAATCAGTCACAGGTCACGATGTTACTTCACATACAGCAACAACCACAGTGACTGTTATGGAGGACAAAGAGCTGTCTGCAAAACCATCTGAGTCCACCAGCATTGATGTTTCAGAGACTCTGTTCTTCTCTGCTCGGACTGAACATTTAGACAAAACATCTGAAAGTACTGTCACATTGACCTCAGATATGACAACTACCAAAGATGTGCTGTCATCATCAAGTATTTTTTCAAGCTTGTTATCAACCGAATCTGGAGGATCAGGAGATGACACCTCTGATATGTTTAGCAAAGACTTCTCAACCAGTTCCACACTTCATACTACAACAAAATCAGATGAAGATCTTGCTAAAACACCATTTGACACAACAGATACAATCTCAGTGTCCACCTCATCAGATGCTGTAGGAACACAATATCAGACAACTGAGGCACATAGTAGAGAACCTGCTTACTCTCTTGACTCTACTTCATCAAGCACATTAAATACACTAACATCACTGAGCACTGAGCACTTAACAGGACGAACAGTGACAAGTCAAAATGTTACATCTCACACAGCAAAAACCACAGTGACTGTTATGGAGGACAAAGAGATGTCAGCAAAACCATCTGAGTCTTCCATCTTTGACGAGACTCTGTTCTCCTCTGCTCAGACTGAATATTTAGACAAAACATCTGAAAACACTGTTACAACCTCAAAGATGACAACTGCCAAAGATGTTCTGTCATCATCAAGTTTTTTTTCAAGCTTGCCATCAACAGAGTCTAAAGGATCAGATGACACCTCAGATATGTTTAGCAAAGATTTCTCAACCCGTTCCACACTACATACTACAACAAAGTCAGATGGAGATCTTCCTAAAACACCATCTGACACAACAGACACAATTTCAGTGTCCACCTCATCAGATGCTGTAGGAACACAAGATCAAACAACTGAGGCACATAGTAGAGAACCTGTTTCCTCTCTTGACTCTACTTTATCAAGCACAGTACATACACTAACATCACTGAGCACTGAGTACTCAACAGGACAATCAGTCACAGGTCATGATGTTACTTCACATACAGCAACAACCACAGTGACTGTTATGGAGGACAAAGAGCTGTCTGCAAAACCATCTGAGTCCACCAGCATTGATGTTTCAGAGACTCTGTTCTTCTCTGCTCAGACTGAACATTTAGACAAAACATCTGAAAGTACTATCACATTGACCTCAGATATGACAACTACCAAAGATGTGCTGTCATCGTCAAGTATTTTTTCAAGCTTGTTATCAACCGAGTCTGGAGGATCAGGAGATGACACCTCTGATATGTTTAGCAAAGACTTCTCAACCAGCTCCACACTTCATACTACAACAAAATCTGATGAAGATCTTGCTAAAACACCATCTGACACAACAGATACAATCTCTGTGTCCACCTCACCAGATGCCGTAAGTACACAAGATCAGACAACTGAGGCACATAGTAGAGAACCTGTTTCCTCTCTTGACTCTACTTTATCAAGCACAGTACATACACTAACATCACTGAGCACTGAGTACTCAACAGGACAATCAGTCACAGGTCATGATGTTACTTCACATACAGCAACAACCACAGTGACTGTTATGGAGGACAAAGAGCTGTCTGCAAAACCATCTGAGTCCACCGTCATTGATGTTTCAGAGACTCTGTTCTCCTCTGCTCAGACTGAACATTTAGACAAAACATCTGAAAAAATGGTTACAACCTCAGAGATGACAACTGCCAAATATTTGCTGTCACCGTCAAGTTTTTTTTCAAGCTTGCCATCAACAGAGTCTGAAGCATCAGGAGATGACACCTCTGATATGTTTAGCAAAGATGTCTCAACCAGGTCCACACTACATACTACAACAAAGTCAGATGGAGTTCTTACTAATACACAACCTGACACAACAGAAACAATCTCATTGTTCACCTCATCAGATGCTGTAGGTACACAAGATCAGTCAACTGATGCACATAGTAGAGAATCTGTTTCCTCTCTTGACTCTATTTCACCAAGCACAGTACATACACTAACATCACTGAGCACTGAGTACTCAACAGGACGAACAGTGACAAGTCAAGATGTTACTTCACACACAGCAACAACCACAGTAACTGTTATGGAGGACAAAGAGCTGTCTGCAAAACCATCTGAGTCCACCATCATAGATGTTTCAGATACTCTGTTCTCTTCTGTTCAGGCTGAACCTATAGATGAGAAATTATCTGAAAGCACCGTCACAATACCCTCAGAGATGACAACTGCCAAATATGTGCTGTTACCAAGCTCTTCATTGTACACCACAAACAAATCAGACAAAGAATTCACCAAACCCACAGGAACAATCTCATTGTCCAGCTCATTAGATGCAGGGGCTACAAGAGATCAGACAACTGAGACTTATAGTAGAGCAACTGTTTCTAGTCTTGACTCTACTGTAACTAGTACTATACATGCATTTACATCATTGAACACTGGGGTCTCAACAGGACGAACAGTCACAAGTCAAGATGTTTCATCACATAGAGCAAGAACCACAGTGATGGAGGACAAAGAGCTGTCAGCAAAACCATCTGAGTCTTCCATCTTTGACGAGACTCTGTTCTCCTCTGCTCAGACTGAATATTTAGACAAAACATCTGAAAACACTGTTACAACCTCAAAGATGACAACTGCCAAAGATGTTCTGTCATCATCAAGTTTTTTTTCAAGCTTGCCATCAACAGAGTCTAAAGGATCAGATGACACCTCAGATATGTTTAGCAAAGATTTCTCAACCCGTTCCACACTACATACTACAACAAAGTCAGATGGAGATCTTCCTAAAACACCATCTGAAACAACAGACACAATTTCAGTGTCCACCTCATCAGATGCTGTAGGAACACAAGATCAGACAACTGAGGCACATAGTAGAGAACCTGTTTCCTCTCTTGACTCTACTTTATCAAGCACAGTACATACACTAACATCACTGAGCACTGAGTACTCAACAGGACAATCAGTCACAGGTCATGATGTTACTTCACATACAGCAACAACCACAGTGACTGTTATGGAGGACAAAGAGCTGTCTGCAAAACCATCTGAGTCCACCAGCATTAATGTTTCAGAGACTCTGTTCTTCTCTGCTCAGACTGAACATTTAGACAAAACATCTGAAAGTACTATCACATTGACCTCAGATATGACAACTACCAAAGATGTGCTGTCATCGTCAAGTATTTTTTCAAGCTTGTTATCAACCGAGTCTGGAGGATCAGGAGATGACACCTCTGATATGTTTAGCAAAGACTTCTCAACCAGCTCCACACTTCATACTACAACAAAATCTGATGAAGATCTTGCTAAAACACCATCTGACCCAACAGATACAATCTCTGTGTCCACCTCACCAGATGCCGTAAGTACACAAGATCAGACAACTGAGGCACATAGTAGAGAACCTGTTTCCTCTCTTGACTCTACTTTATCAAGCACAGTACATACACTAACATCACTGAGCACTGAGTACTCAACAGGACAATCAGTCACAGGTCATGATGTTACTTCACATACAGCAACAACCACAGTGACTGTTATGGAGGACAAAGAGCTGTCTGCAAAACCATCTGAGTCCACCGTCATTGATGTTTCAGAGACTCTGTTCTCCTCTGCTCAGACTGAACATTTAGACAAAACATCTGAAAAAATGGTTACAACCTCAGAGATGACAACTGCCAAATATTTGCTGTCACCGTCAAGTTTTTTTTCAAGCTTGCCATCAACAGAGTCTGAAGCATCAGGAGATGACACCTCTGATATGTTTAGCAAAGATGTCTCAACCAGGTCCACACTACATACTACAACAAAGTCAGATGGAGTTCTTACTAAAACACAACCTGACACAACAGAAACAATCTCATTGTTCACCTCATCAGATGCTGTAGGTACACAAGATCAGTCAACTGATGCACATAGTAGAGAATCTGTTTCCTCTCTTGACTCTATTTCACCAAGCACAGTACATACACTAACATCACTGAGCACTGAGTACTCAACAGGACGAACAGTGACAAGTCAAGATGTTACTTCACACACAGCAACAACCACAGTAACTGTTATGGAGGACAAAGAGCTGTCTGCAAAACCATCTGAGTCCACCATCATAGATGTTTCAGATACTCTGTTCTCTTCTGTTCAGGCTGAACCTATAGATGAGAAATTATCTGAAAGCACCGTCACAATACCCTCAGAGATGACAACTGCCAAATATGTGCTGTTACCAAGCTCTTCATTGTACACCACAAACAAATCAGACAAAGAATTCACCAAACCCACAGGAACAATCTCATTGTCCAGCTCATTAGATGCAGGGGCTACAAGAGATCAGACAACTGAGACTTATAGTAGAGCAACTGTTTCTAGTCTTGACTCTACTGTAACTAGTACTATACATGCATTTACATCATTGAACTCTGGGGTCTCAACAGGACGAACAGTCACAAGTCAAGATGTTTCATCACATAGAGCAAGAACCACAGTGATGGAGGACAAAGAGCTGTCAGCAAAACCATCTGAGTCTTCCATCTTTGACGAGACTCTGTTCTCCTCTGCTCAGACTGAATATTTAGACAAAACATCTGAAAACACTGTTACAACCTCAAAGATGACAACTGTCAAAGATGTTCTGTCATCATCAAGTTTTTTTTCAAGCTTGCCATCAACAGAGTCTAAAGGATCAGATGACACCTCAGATATGTTTAGCAAAGATTTCTCAACCCGTTCCACTCTACATACTACAACAAAGTCAGATGGAGATCTTCCTAAATCACCATCTGACACAACAGACACAATTTCAGTGTCCACCTCATCAGATGCTGTAGGAACACAAGATCAGACAACTGAGGCACATAGTAGAGAACCTGTTTCCTCTCTTGACTCTACTTTATCAAGCACAGTACATACACTAACATCACTGAGCACTGAGTACTCAACAGGACAATCAGTCACAGGTCATGATGTTACTTCACATACAGCAACAACCACAGTGACTGTTATGGAGGACAAAGAGCTGTCTGCAAAACCATCTGAGTCCACCAGCATTAATGTTTCAGAGACTCTGTTCTTCTCTGCTCAGACTGAACATTTAGACAAAACATCTGAAAGTACTATCACATTGACCTCAGATATGACAACTACCAAAGATGTGCTGTCATCGTCAAGTATTTTTTCAAGCTTGTTATCAACCGAGTCTGGAGGATCAGGAGATGACACCTCTGATATGTTTAGCAAAGACTTCTCAACCAGCTCCACACTTCATACTACAACAAAATCTGATGAAGATCTTGCTAAAACACCATCTGACACAACAGATACAATCTCTGTGTCCACCTCATCAGATGCCGTAAGTACACAAGATCAGACAACTGAGGCACATAGTAGAGAACCTGTTTCCTCTCTTGACTCTACTTTATCAAGCACAGTACATACACTAACATCACTGAGCACTGAGTACTCAACAGGACAATCAGTCACAGGTCATGATGTTACTTCACATACAGCAACAACCACAGTGACTGTTATGGAGGACAAAGAGCTGTCTGCAAAACCATCTGAGTCCACCGTCATTGATGTTTCAGAGACTCTGTTCTCCTCTGCTCAGACTGAACATTTAGACAAAACATCTGAAAAAATGGTTACAACCTCAGAGATGACAACTGCCAAATATTTGCTGTCACCGTCAAGTTTTTTTTCAAGCTTGCCATCAACAGAGTCTGAAGCATCAGGAGATGACACCTCTGATATGTTTAGCAAAGATTTCTCAACCAGGTCCACACTACATACTACAACAAAGTCAGATGGAGTTCTTACTAAAACACAACCTGACACAACAGAAACAATCTCATTGTTCACCTCATCAGATGCTGTAGGTACACAAGATCAGTCAACTGATGCAGATAGTAGAGAATCTGTTTCCTCTCTTGACTCTATTTCACCAAGCACAGTACATACACTAACATCACTGAGCACTGAGTACTCAACAGGACGAACAGTGACAAGTCAAGATGTTACTTCACACACAGCAACAACCACAGTAACTGTTATGGAGGACAAAGAGCTGTCTGCAAAACCATCTGAGTCCACCATCATAGATGTTTCAGATACTCTGTTCTCTTCTGTTCAGGCTGAACCTATAGATGAGAAATTATCTGAAAGTACCGTCACAATACCCTCAGAGATGACAACTGCCAAATATGTGCTGTTACCAAGCTCTTCATTGTACACCACAAACAAATCAGACAAAGAATTCACCAAACCCACAGGAACAATCTCATTGTCCAGCTCATTAGATGCAGGGGCTACAAGAGATCAGACAACTGAGACTTATAGTAGAGCAACTGTTTCTAGTCTTGACTCTACTGTAACTAGTACTATACATGCATTTACATCATTGAACTCTGGGGTCTCAACAGGACGAACAGTCACAAGTCAAGATGTTTCATCACATAGAGCAAGAACCACAGTGATGGAGGACAAAGAGCTGTCAGCAAAACCATCTGAGTCTTCCATCTTTGACGAGACTCTGTTCTCCTCTGCTCAGACTGAATATTTAGACAAAACATCTGAAAACACTGTTACAACCTCAAAGATGACAACTGTCAAAGATGTTCTGTCATCATCAAGTTTTTTTTCAAGCTTGCCATCAACAGAGTCTAAAGGATCAGATGACACCTCAGATATGTTTAGCAAAGATTTCTCAACCCGTTCCACACTACATACTACAACAAAGTCAGATGGAGATCTTCCTAAAACACCATCTGACACAACAGACACAATTTCAGTGTCCACCTCATCAGATGCTGTAGGAACACAAGATCAGACAACTGAGGCACATAGTAGAGAACCTGTTTCCTCTCTTGACTCTACTTTATCAAGCACAGTACATACACTAACATCACTGAGCACTGAGTACTCAACAGGACAATCAGTCACAGGTCATGATGTTACTTCACATACAGCAACAACCACAGTGACTGTTATGGAGGACAAAGAGCTGTCTGCAAAACCATCTGAGTCCACCAGCATTAATGTTTCAGAGACTCTGTTCTTCTCTGCTCAGACTGAACATTTAGACAAAACATCTGAAAGTACTATCACATTGACCTCAGATATGACAACTACCAAAGATGTGCTGTCATCGTCAAGTATTTTTTCAAGCTTGTTATCAACCGAGTCTGGAGGATCAGGAGATGACACCTCTGATATGTTTAGCAAAGACTTCTCAACCAGCTCCACACTTCATACTACAACAAAATCTGATGAAGATCTTGCTAAAACACCATCTGACACAACAGATACAATCTCTGTGTCCACCTCATCAGATGCCGTAAGTACACAAGATCAGACAACTGAGGCACATAGTAGAGAACCTGTTTCCTCTCTTGACTCTACTTTATCAAGCACAGTACATACACTAACATCACTGAGCACTGAGTACTCAACAGGACAATCAGTCACAGGTCATGATGTTACTTCACATACAGCAACAACGACAGTGACTGTTATGGAGGACAAAGAGCTGTCTGCAAAACCATCTGAGTCCACCGTCATTGATGTTTCAGAGACTCTGTTCTCCTCTGCTCAGACTGAACATTTAGACAAAACATCTGAAAAAATGGTTACAACCTCAGAGATGACAACTGCCAAATATTTGCTGTCACCGTCAAGTTTTTTTTCAAGCTTGCCATCAACAGAGTCTGAAGCATCAGGAGATGACACCTCTGATATGTTTAGCAAAGATTTCTCAACCAGGTCCACACTACATACTACAACAAAGTCAGATGGAGTTCTTACTAAAACACAACCTGACACAACAGAAACAATCTCATTGTTCACCTCATCAGATGCTGTAGGTACACAAGATCAGTCAACTGATGCACATAGTAGAGAATCTGTTTCCTCTCTTGACTCTATTTCACCAAGCACAGTACATACACTAACATCACTGAGCACTGAGTACTCAACAGGACGAACAGTGACAAGTCAAGATGTTACTTCACACACAGCAACAACCACAGTAACTGTTATGGAGGACAAAGAGCTGTCTGCAAAACCATCTGAGTCCACCATCATAGATGTTTCAGATACTCTGTTCTCTTCTGTTCAGGCTGAACCTATAGATGAGAAATTATCTGAAAGCACCGTCACAATACCCTCAGAGATGACAACTGCCAAATATGTGCTGTTACCAAGCTCTTCATTGTACACCACAAACAAATCAGACAAAGAATTCACCAAACCCACAGGAACAATCTCATTGTCCAGCTCATTAGATGCAGGGGCTACAAGAGATCAGACAACTGAGACTTATAGTAGAGCAACTGTTTCTAGTCTTGACTCTACTGTAACTAGTACTATACATGCATTTACATCATTGAACACTGGGGTCTCAACAGGACAAACAGTCACAAGTCAAGATGTTTCATCACATAGAGCAAGAACCACAGTGATGGAGGACAAAGAGCTGTCAGCAAAACCATCTGAGTCTACCATCTTTGACGAGACTCTGTTCTCCTCTGCTCAGACTGAATATTTAGACAAAACATCTGAAAAAACTGTTACAACCTCAAAGATGACAACTGCCAAAGATGTTCTGTCATCATCAAGTTTTTTTTCAAGTTTGCCATCAACAGAGTCTGAAGGATCAGGAGATGACACCTCTGATATGTTTAGCAAAGACTTCTCAACCAGTTCCACACTACCTATTACAACAACGTCAGATGGAGATCTTACTAAAACACCAGCTAACAACACAGAAACAATCTCAGAGTCCACCTCATCAGATGCTGTAGGAACACAAGATCAGACAACTGAGGCACATAGTAAAGAACCTGTTTCCTCTCTTGACTCTACTTTATCAAGCACAATACATACACTAATATCACTGAGCACTGAGTACTCAACAGGAGAAAGAGTCACAGGTCAAGATATTACTTTACATTCAGCAACAGCCACAGTGACTGTTATGGAGGACAAAGAGCTGTCTGCAAAACCATCTGAGTCCACCAGCATTGATGTTTCAGAGACTCTGTTCTTCTCTGCTCGGAGTGAACATTTAGACAAAACATCTGAAAGTACTGTCACATTGACCTCAGATATGACAACTACCAAAGATGCGCTGTCATCATCAAGTATTTTTTCAAGCTTGTTATCAACCGAATCGGGAGAATCAGGAGATGACTCCTCTGATATGTTTGGCAAAGACTTCTCAACCAGTTCCAAAATTCATACTACAACAAAATCAGATAATGATCTTGCTAAAACACCATCCGACACAACAGAAACAATCTCAGTGTCCACCTCATCAGATGCTGTAGGAACACAATATCAGACAACTGAGGCACATAGTAGAGAACCTACTTCCGCTCTTGACTCTACTTCATCAAGCACATTAAATACACTAACATCACTGAGCACTGAGCACTCAACAGGACAAACAGTGACAAGTCAAAATGTTACATCTCACACTGCAACAACCCATGTTCCTGATATGGAGGACAAAGAGCTATCTGGAAAAGCATCTGAGTCCACCATCATTGATGTTTCAGAGCCTCTGCTCTCCTCTACCCAGGCTGAACATATAGATGAGAAATTACCTGAAAGCACTGTCGCAATGTCCTCGGAGATGACAACTGCCAAATATGTGCTGTCACCAAGCTCCTCATTGTACACCACAAACAAATCAGACAAAAATCTCACCAAAACCACAGGAACAATCTTATTCTCCAGCTCATTAGATGCAGCGGCTACAAGAGGTCAGACAACTGAGACATATAGTAGACATCCTGATTCCACTCTTGACTCTCTTGTAACTAGTACTGTAAATACATTTACAACATTGAACACCGGGGTCTCAATAGGACGAACAGACACAAGTCAAGATGTTACTTCACATACAGCAACAACCACAGTGACTGTTATGGAGGACAAAGAGCTGTCTGCAAAAACATTTGAGTCTACTATCTTTGACGAGACTCTGTTCTCCTCTGCTCAGACTGAACATTTAGACAAAACATCTGAAAAAACTGTTACAACCTCAGAGATGACAACTGCCAAAGATGTTCTGTCAACGTCAAGTTTTTTTCCAAGCTTGCCATCCACAGAGTCTGAAGCATCAGGAGATGACACCTCGGATATTTTTAGCAAAGATTTTTCAACCAGTTCCACATTACGTACTACAACAAAGTCAGATGCAGATCTTACTAAAACACCATCTGACACAACAGAAACAATCTCAGTGTCCACCTCATCAGATGCTGTAGGTACACAAGATCAGACAACTGAGGCACATAGTAGAAAACCTGTTTCCTCTCTTGACTCTACTTCACCAAGCACAATAACTACACTAACATCACTGAGCACTGAGTACTCAACAGGACGGACAATCACAAGTCAAGATGTTACTTCACATACAGCAAAAACCACAATGACTGTTATGGAGGATAAAGAGCTGTCTGCAAAACCGTCTGAGTCTAATATCATTGACAAAACTCTGTTCTCCTCTGCTCAGACTGAACACTTGGACAATGTATTATCTGAAAGTACTGTCACATTGACCTTAGATATGACAACTACCAAAGATGTGCTGTCATCGTCAAGTATTATTTCAAGCTCGTTATCAACCGAATCTGGAGGATCAGGAGATGACACCTCTGATATGTTCAGCAAAGACTTCTCAACCAGTTCCACACTTCATACTGCAACAAAATCGGATGAAGATCTTGCTAAAACACCATCCGACACAACAGAAAAAATCTCAGTGCCCACCTCATCAGATGCTGTAGGAACACAATATAAGACAACTGAGGCACATAGTACAGAACCTGCTTCCTCTCTTGACGCTACTTCATCAAGCACATTAAACACACTAACATCACTGAGCACTGAGCAATCAACAGGACGAACAGTCACAAGTCAAGATGTTACTTCACATACATCAACAACCAAAGTGACTCATATGGAGGACAACGTTTTTTCTGCAAAACCATCTGAGTCCAACATCAGTGATGTTTCAGAGACTCTGTTCTCCTCTGCTAAGACTGGACATAGTATTTTCACAAGTACAATGCAACCAAAGAGGACAACATCTAAAGATTTTCTGTCTTTGTCAAGTTTAACTTTTGCTTTGCCATCTTCAGAGTATGATGGTTCAGGAGATGACACCTCTCATATGTTCAGTAAAGTTTTCACAACAAGTTCATCGCTTCATATTACAATTTCATCAGATGATGAAACCAACAGCACCACAACTCCTGCTAAAATGCAAACAGAACAATCTGCTTTTTCCACAATACCTTCTATTGACATGAGAAATGCAAGCTCAGCGTGGACTTCAACTCATGGAGAGATCCCAGAAACAGAATCCCTTTCCACATTTCCCTCTACCATCTCAGAGGAAACAGTTCACCAAGAGGTTTCAAGTGATGAAGACAGAATTTCCCAGACAACTAAATCATATGATCATTATTTTGTAGCCACTGATGAAGCAGAAATTCTTGAGACTGACCAAACATCAGAACCAGTGAGATCTGAAAGTTCTTCACATTCCACTTTATCCACAACAAAGTTATTTTCTAGCACAGTCGAAACAGTGGTTACAGACTCATCTTCTGAACAAGGCAGTGGAGACCTGCCTGAAAATGAAGTGGTTGAAGATGGTGGTTCTGGTGAAATATCGTCTGCTGTTGTAGAATCAATTCCTCCTCAAGTTACACCATCAGAGGACAAGACAACTGCTGGTGGTTTTGAGTCAATTGCTGCTTCTGGAAGCCAAGAGGTCATGACATCTCATAGAGATATTGTCTCCTCAGCAACTGAATTTGAATCAAGTTATACAACAAAACAGCCTGTTAGTACAAGATTTACAGAGTCTGTTGTTGCCAACGACACAGCCCCAGTGTCTTCCAGACCTTCTCATACTGTTACAGAATCACAGTTGACTGAACATACCACAGAATCAAGTCATACTGCAATTGGATCAAGTAAACTTAGCCACACTTCAGTGGCAACAGTTGAATCTGGCCACACTGTACCTTTAGCTATCCAAACAATTCCTGGTTCTTTTAATCAAGACCAAACATCAGCAGTCACTGAAAGTTATGAAGCAACTTCAGCTTCTCTCAGGACAAGAACAATGCTTACGCCATCTTCTAGCAAAAGCCTTAGCAAGCACACAACAATCTCATCTGTAGATTCAGAGGAAGACACAACAGATGATGAAGGATCAGGGGAGTCCCCTGTCATGCATGTTTCATCAGCAGGCATGAAAATTCAGACGGGTTCTCCTACAGTTCATATAACCAATACAAGCTTTATAGAGCTTTACAGAGATATCACTGTAACACAAAGTTTGAGCTCCATTACATCTACTTTTGTAGACAAAGAGGGCTCTGGTGTTGTTGAAGATGACCAGGAAACCACTCAACAAGAGGGTTCTGATGAGGAGGATGGAGTGAGTCCAACAGCTGAAATGTATGAAAATTATACTGTGGCCACAGATAAGGTGGAAATCAGTGAGGCTAACCGCATATCAGAGCCAGTGAGTTTTTCAGGTTCCACCCATTCCACATCATTCACAACTAAATCAACATTAATTTCTAACACGGTCCAAACAGCACTGAGATCATTTACTGATGGTAGTGAAATCACAGCTGAAAGTGAAGTGGATGAAGTTACTGGATCTGGTGGTGAAATATCCCCTGAAGCTCTTGACTCACAATCACAGAGAACTGAAGCTACACCTGTTGCAGTAGTGTCACAAAAGAGTACCTTACCACCAAGTACTCCAGAAATCAACTTCAATGTGTTTTCATTATCAACCACAGAGGATGACAAGGATTTATCCTCACTGGGAGAACCTACTGATGAGATTACCAAAACACCAGCAACTAGGTCATATGAGGACATATCTGTAAGAACTGAAGAGGCAGAAGTATATGAAACTGAGGATAAAACAGGTTTCTCAAATGTTGCATCTGTCACAGGCAGTACAGATTTTATGCATCAGTCAACTTTATCCTCACTTCCCTCATTCCTGAGCTCCACCCAGTCAACTTTAACATTTACAACTTCACTTTCAGAGGATGGCAGTGGGGAAGACTCAACAGATGGGGATGGAGCAGAAGATGATGGATCAGGTGATGACACAACTCCTGTGACATCATCACCTTTGCTCTCAAAAATGACAGAAACAACCATTAGCATGACACCATTTAGCTCAGTCAGCAGAGGACAAGACAGTACAGACAAAGTTGTTTCATACAGAACCACAGCACCTCAAATGCAGATGGTGTTCTCAAGCACAAATGCTGATGCTTTTACACTGGTCTCAGAGACAGCACAGACAGAGCAGGGATCTTCTGGTGGTTCTGTCTCAGAGTCAACAACCGCTAGCTTTACTGTTCCTGAAACACATTCTGGTGTGGTAACCAGTCACACTGCATTGCCTTCTTTAGTGACATCTCAAGATCCTGTGTCCACCCCTTTTCCATCTGTCTTCTCTAAGGTCAATGCTGATAACCAAGTCTCTCCATCAAGCCCAGTCTTAATATTCACAGAGGAGGTGGAAGATGAAGACAAACTGTTTTCAGCTGTAACAGAAAGTATGAGAGATCATAGCATCAAACCAGATGTTATCACTAAGGATGAAATTATCCTTGATGTAGATACTATGTCTGTTTTAGAGCAGTCTTCACCTTTTGCCCCTGCAATTGTTACAGAAGAAGCAGGTGGAGTAACCCCAATTGTCATGATTGCACATTCCTCAAGCATTATGACTGAGGAACCAGAGGGATCTGGAATGGATGGCACAGAGTTACCTCAGTTTAATGTGTCATTTGAAACCTCCACAGATGAGTTAATAGTTCAACAAACAACATCAATCCCAGACATCCTGCAAAGCAGTTCAACATACATAGATGAGGAAACACAAGCAACACAAACAGACAATCCTGAGGCTACTGATGCTGATGTAAATGAACACACAATAGATACTAAGACCTCCACAGAATTTAAACAAGTTACAAGAGAAACACTGACTGATGACTTATCCGGATACTCTGTGTCTACTAAAGATTATAATGTAAACACATCTACTTTAACTCCCAAATCATCTCAAATGGCTACAGACAGAGTTATAGAAACAACTTCAGCTGAAGAGGACCATTCTGAGGATGTTCTAAACATTCAGATCCTATCGACGCAGGCTTCCAAGACAAAAAAGGAAACAATGTCAGCAACAGCCCTAGAAAGAAAGACAACACCTCTACCCCCTCATACAATATCTTCAGAGGTGGAAGCTTCAAGTGAACTAACAGAACAATATGAAGCAGTTCAAACAACTGTGAACTCCAGTCTCCGTTTCACTTCATCCATTGCTGTTACAAGTAGTTCTCTATATGTTGATTCTGTTTCACCTGAAGAATCAATTTACTTTACTGGAAATGATGCAACATCTGCCTCATCAATTTCTGAAGTGCATGTTTCTACACAACATTCAGATGAGATCACAGACTCTTCAGTTTCAGATTTAAAAAGCACTGCATCCACCCATACTGAATCAGATCAAATGTCTGTGACAGATTCAGTAACAGTACTTATGGCTTTAGAAAGTGTTAGCATGGCTGAACCTGCCAAGACCACTGCAAGTATATACACTGGAACAGCAGTAACAGATGATGATGATTTAACGGCTGACACAGATGAAACAGATATCACAAGTGTTGATAACATTGTAAGTAGTCCTGCTTCTGATAAGGTAATTCAGGAGAGTGAATTAACAAGCACATATATAATATCTGGTATTTCAGAGGAAACCACAAGTTCATTATTTTCTTTAACAGATGATGGCTCAGGTGATCAAACTACCGAAATGTTTATATTACCGTCTGATTCAACAGACTCCCCTTTAACAGCTGCAGTTGATTCAGTTTCATCTTTGCAGACTGATATTGAGTTTCAATTAGCAACAACCCCCTTGCCTGAAGCAATTACAGTAACTGATGGGGAATCATATCAGCAAGCTTTGTCTGAGATGACAGAGACACATAAACCCAACACAGACATCATGACTAATGAAGATATGCCTTTGTCATCAACAACCATTGCAACACCCCTTATATCTGCATCAAATATTAATATGACTATGGACAAATTAACATTAGTGGGGTCTCCTTCATCAACATCCATACCAGGTCTGAGTGACACAACAGAAACTCTGCTTTCCTCTGAGGAAGAGAAAGACAGCACAATAGATTATGACACAAAAACTGAACCTTACAAAGTTGAGTCCATACCAGATTTCATGAACGAAACAGACATTGAGAATGAGACTGGCTTAGACATTAGCTCAGAAGATGTGACAAACATTGATGACATTACCAAACCAGTAGGGGAGAAGAGATTTACCACCTCACAGCCTAATTTTGAAACAAGCATTGAGACAACCTCAAAGCCTGATGTTGAGACTGATTTTGAGAACATATCACAGACTGGTTTTGAGACAAGCTTTGAGACCACCTCACAGCTTGATGTTGAGACAAGTTTTGAGTCAACTTCACAGTCTGAAGTTGAAACTAGCTTTGCAACCCTTTCAGAATCAAAAACTGACATTGGTATTGAGACCGCCACAAAACCTGAGGAGGATAGTGCAACAAGTATTAATGGAAACACACAAGAAGACGTTTTGAATACAGAGACCACCTCTCATCTTGACACTGAAAAAAGCTTTGAGATAACCTTGCAACCTGATATTGAGAGTGTCTCAAGAACTGAAAGGGATGCTTCAGTCACCAGCTCACCAACTATTGGAACTAGTAGTTCAGAGAGAAGCATGTCTGGAGAGGTAAACACCATATCATCGATTAAGCATCTCACCACAATAAGACTTTTTAATATCACAGATGAACCAAGATCTGCTTCTATAAGTGAAGAAAAATCCTTGGAAGAACGAAGAGTTGAACATACAACCCAAACCGAACAAAATGACACAGAATTCAGGACCACCACTCAACCTCAATATGACGGTTCTGTCACTTCCAGTAGCTTGAAAAGCAGCTCAGCTGATGATACAGTTATCACAGACATCCCAATATCGCAAGAGTTTCAGAAAGTGATTCTGTCCACTGCAACAACCACACCTTTACTTCTAACACCTGAGACTGATGTAAAGATTGTCAGTAAGGAAACTGCCTCAAGAAAACAAGAGGCAGCTGGTCAGATTGAGGAAGCTGTAACTCTTGCAACTGAGATTCCTATTCAAGTAACAGAGGATCAGATGACATCATCAGTGCCTACAGCTCAGAGTGAGACTGCAACACCGTTTGCTTCTTATGAAGGTCTTTCTGAGGCCACTTTGGTTGAAAGCAATTCTCCAAGTTTGGAGAATAAAAGCAATGCAGCAGACCTTGCATACACAATGATTGGGCAAACAGTAGATATTCCAGGTAGGATGTAAACACTTTTAAAAACAAATGTAAAAGAATTCATATGTGCTACTGTGTGCTATTTTTTATATCTATACAAATATACTTGTTTTTCATGTACACAATGACATGACATGCCCATATCCTCCCTCTCTTACTACAGATGTTGACTCCTGTTCTAATGATGATTGCTTGAATGGCGGTTCTTGTGTAAAATTAGGCGTTGCAAAAATTTGCATCTGTCCACCTGGATACAGTGGCGAACACTGTGAAATGGGTATGCTGTGTTCATTTTTATTAAGTGCACTATAGAACATTGAGCTCTCTGTTGCCCTCTGTGGACAAAACATGCAATTGGAGGTTACTTGCAACCTTGTTTATTTTGCATAATTTTTGTTTCAGCAATGATTCATACTGCGTGTATGAATCTGATAGCTTGAGCAAATAAGTTGCGTATTTGTCATTATATTGCGGATCTTCTTTACTCTGTCTATGGACATGAGATAAATAGGTCAAGGCAAATTGTATAAACCAGAAATTTCACACCAAATACAACACTGACAGCTCAAAATAAAATATTTATTGTTGTGAATCAGGTTTAGACAGCTTTCAAACAGTTTCCAACAAATTTCAAACCCTTGATTTTTTTTAACGTATTCACTCAATAATGGGATTTTGTTTATTTTTACACACACACACACACACACACACACACACACACACACACACACACACACACACACACACACACACACACACACACACACACACACACACACACACACACACACAAACACACACACACACACACACACACGCACGTAAGAAATGCACTTCAATTAATCATAAAATGGCCCTAATATGTCATATATGTTGTCATATATGATATATGTTTCGGCATCTGGGTTGCCAGCTCTGCTTTAGTTACCACAGCTGCAGATCTACAAACGTTCCTGCTGGATCTTGCAGCCTATCTGGCAACCTCAAGTCAGGGGGGAGGGGGAGAGGAGATACACCGCTCTACAGTCGTTTTAAAGTGTCTGCAGTACCAGTTTTGGCCACAATATTACATAGATTTCCTTTAAAAAAAAAAAAAATGGTAGTGCACCTTTACCTTGTCATTTGGCTTTTTGAACGTATCTTTATGCACTTCAGTATTTACTCACATTATTATTTTATTTATTTTTTAGACATTGATGAATGTCATATAAACCCCTGTCTGAATGGAGGAACATGCATTGATGGCCTAAACTCATTCACCTGTGTGTGTCTTCCGAGTTATGCAGGAGCACTGTGTGAGCAAGGTAAGATTATATTCATCATATAATCACTATTTCGATTTCTTTACATATGAATTTGTAGAGCGGTAATCACTGTAGTCACAATACTAGATCTTTCAACATACTGATATTGTGTGGCGCTAACCACTGAAGTGTATGTGGAGATGTAACAAGTGAACCTATACACTTTCATATGAGGTCGTTGTTAGATTACACATATGTCTGACTCACAGTTTGGTAGATTCTGATAGCTGATTTTCATTTTATGTAAGAAACTGGGTGTACTCCAAAACCGTTTAATGTTAGCAGACCAGACTGATGTTGTACTTTCCACTATTTAAGAGGATACCATTTCTCACAACTCATTTGAGCACAGCTGTTAAGACCATTTCCCTTTTACATTTTACACGAGTGAGATTACCTTCTTGAGAGTTTTATCCTCTTCAAACTATTATAAGTGCTTGTATACATTAAAATGCTTCTTACACTAAAATAATATCAAAATCTCATATCTGACTTTTGTCAGAACATAAATGTCTAAAACTCTAAAACTGATGTCATTAACGCATTACCATCTTAAGTATGATGAGCAAGCTTTTTACCTTAAACTAGAGATAGCATCATCATTACAGATAGGAAGAAGTGTCTCTTACAGAGAAACTGTCTGCTGTTACTACTCAGTGATTCAGCAGTGACTCGTAGTCTCGTAGTCTCGTAGATTGAATGTTGTTCAGTTTCAGGGGCTGTTCACACAGAACAATATTTGTTGTGCTTTTCCATTGTATTTCTATGTAAATGTGCTAGGCTGACATGTTTGACCACTGAGCTCACGTATGGCATCTATTGCAATGTCTTGCACAGACTTTTCTAAAAACATGTCTCTAGACAACGCGCGCCTTATGTTCCTCTGACCTGTGTCTTTCATTTTAAACTGTAAAAAATAATTATCTGTGATGGCCCAGTTTAAGTGCGCAGACATCTGTTTACAGAGAAAGCGGTAATACAGAAAATTGCTGAATGCAATCTCTGCACAATTAAAGGCACACTCTTTACATTTTAGCGGCATCTAGTGGTGAGGTTGCGATTTGCAGCCGCCCATTGCTCACCCCTCCCTTTCAAAGCACATAGAGGAGCTACGGTGCCCGGCACAGGTCAAAGATTTCGTCGTCTAAGACAGCAGAGAGTAGCTAGCGCTCTATAGAGCAGTTTGTCCATTTAGGGCTACTGTAGAAACATGGTGGCAACTTTTGACCCGTAGTGTATACAGTAGGGGTTGAACGACCCCTTTAAAAGTCGGCATTTATGTGATGAAAGTCGAGTCGACGTCAACTAGTCGCTGATGACGTCATTAATGAACAAAGCCTGATCCTCAAGCTGAGACACGAACATGGATTTACTTGTGCACAGGACAGCTATGGCATATAATATAGCCCTGCCCATAAAGGTTATTAGTCCTACATAACAGCTTGTGTATCAGTTCTTTTGTCTTATGGTCGTTATATTTCTCACAGATTTCTGCTCATTCTGACTAAGATACAGATAATGTATCTGCAGATAATGTAAATGCAGTCCATTTAATGTAGCACAATAAAGATTACATATGAATGCATTAGTGAGTGATTGTGTGTGAATTAATTCTACCCAGCGTCTCTCTAATAATAGTGAAGCTGTGAGTTTTAGTTATCAAGAAATATATGCTAGAACTTTTCAGTTTCTAAGGTATTTTATTGATAAATTACACGATCTCCGTGTGATGTGCGATCCCAGCAAGCAATTTTGCGTCTAAAAGACGTCTAATAACTGTCTAAACACACCCCAGACGTCTAGGCTAAAACAAGGCTAAATTTGGGCTGTCAGTGAAAATCTAATAGACGTCTATCATAGCCCAAGATTAGACGTCTACTGAATGGCTACATCTATACGTCTAATAGACAGCAAATATGGGTCTAGGCTAAAACAAGGCTAAATTTGGGCTGTCAGTGAAAATCTAATAGACGTCTATCATAGCCCAAGGATAGACTTGTCATCAAATAGACGGCTAACACATGACTAATCTATACATTTAATAGACAACAAAATGGCTAAAGGATTCTTTTCACTCAAATATAACGGGTTCTAAAAAATAACAATCCATCCAAACACATTAAATATAAAGGTTTTATTTAGAAAAAGAACATTAACAACCTAGACAACTTAAGATAATACTAAAAGATCAAAACATAAAAATGACCAAATAAAATGTTAAAAATAAAATTAAAAATAAAATTAGGATAAGAAATATGGAATATTAACAACGTAATATAATAAAAAAAATATATATATAAACTCTGTTGCCGCTGGGAAGTCGGTCATCATGGCATCTGCCAAATAAGAAACAAAACACTGCACAAGAAAAGCAATGTTGACATCATAATTGTTTACTTTATTTACAGTAATTGTGATGAAGTCATTCTCTTTAGCTCGGATGCGCACTAGAGCTGGGCAATAAAAGGTTAAGATACATGTATGTGACATGTTTAAAGATAGTCATCATTTACTCACCCTCAAGTTGTTCCAAACCTGTATGGGTTTCTTTCTTCTGTTGAACACACACAAAAATATATATTTTGAAGAATGTTGGTAACCAGATATTTGATGGTTGATCATTTGATCAGATGGTTTCACTGTAGGAAAATGAATACAATGGAAGTCAATGGGGCCCATAAAGCTTTTGATTACCCAGGTTCTTCAAAATATCTTCTTTTGTGTTCAACAGACGAAAAGAAACAACTTGAAGGCGAGTAAATGACAGAATTTAAATTTTTGGGTTTAAAGATATTTTAGCCATTATGTTGCATTAGAACAATGAGGCACATGATTGGGAAAGCATTGAATGGTTTAAGGCCAAAGTACATTTCTGATCATCTGTCGCATTATGAACCATCCTCTCAGGTCATCTGGGTCAGGTCTGCTTTCTGTCCCCCGAGTCAAAACTAAACATGGAGAAACAGAATTCAGTTTTTATACATAACATCTCTTCAACAAACTCAAAGAAAAACCTGCAGTCCTGTGGCAACTCTTCATTTATTTTAAATCAGGGTTTAATGTTTGCCACTGCCTTTTATTAACTGGAAAGGAATAATGATACATTTCTTACACTGCACTGTAAGTTTTACTCTCCTGTTATCATGTTTTTTATTATTATAGAACAATGTCTTCTTATATTGACTTTTTAAATTCCCCAATGTTGCTTTTATGTTTTATGTAAAGCACTTTTGGCTTGGTAAAATATGCAATTCAATTTTGCCTTGCCAATTCAAAGACTCATATTTTCATATAATGATCTAAAGAGTAAAAGGATATTTGTGGCTTTCATAACAAATTATTATAGGTTGCACGTTTCTTGTTTATCCCCTTGAAGGTGTACATGTAGCATGCTAACCACATGGCTTCATTCTACAATGTTACTAAGCTAAAATCTCACCGTTCATACACGATAACAAATAATGTATATAATGAGCATATGTCAAAACGAAAACACAGATACTTACAAGGCCAAATCATGTCCTTTAACGTTTACTGTTGCCCGTTGTTGTTCTCCGTTCTCCTCTTCTTGTGTAAAAAAAAAATCCACTCCAACCGACAGAAATGTTTTTCGCGATATCTGCCGTTGCCAGTAGTACAGGCGACAGTTGCCACCTAGCGGTTGACAGTTGTAAATCTTTTTTTTTTTTTTTTTTTTTTTTCAAATATATCTAGCTTACGATTTTCTTTGACTGTCTTACATTTTAAGTGAATGTTATGCGGGACAGCAAAGCTAAAACGAATTCAAATGTTTACAAATGGGTGGGCTAAAAGAAGACTACACATAGCCCGTCCAATTCAGAGCTAAATCGTGGCTACAGATAGACCGTGACATTAAATGACACATCTTGCAGATATTATTGACATTGCGAACATGATGTAATATTAACCATATCATGTGCTACATTGCCAAAAACTACAATTAATCAGTTTTGTCTTTTGACTAAAAGTGGGCTACGAATAGCCGGTCTGTATAGGAGCTAAACCGTGGCTACACATAGCCTATGCACATATCATGTTAAAGAAATGATACCAAACACCTTGTAATCACTGTTAACTTTGCTTACATGATGAAATATCATACATCTCACAAGATGTTTGGACAAAAATTGGATGTAACCAAATTCAAGATTCTTTTGGCTAAAAGTGGTCTACTCATAGCCGGACTATATCAGGTCTATAGTTAACCTAGACGGTGAAATGACGGCTATTGCTTGCTGGGATCGGTTATGTATGTGCGTTGCAGTGCAGCATGCATTAGTTTAGCGCGATGATTAACTTACATGTACAATAAGAGTGCTTTCTCCCTAACATTTTTGAGCATCCAGATAGTATAATCAAACAGGTCTTGTGGAGAGCTCTCAGAGTATGCATTTATTTGTCATTTTTAACTGTGGAAAAAGCCTGCATGTCAGGTAATTGCTTATCGTGTTGCGCCCTCTATAGGCCAGCGACTAGTCGACGTCAAGCTTAAAGCGTCATGGCAGAGCCGACAAGTCGACTAGTCGGTGCAACCCCTAGTATATAATAATAATAATAATAATAATAATAATACATTTTATTTATAATGCACTTTATGTTAAACAAAATCTCAAAGTGCTACAGAATTAAAAACAACCAACAACAATAAATAAATAAGTAAATTAATAAAATAAAATAAATAAAAACTGAAAAAAATAAAAACATAAAAAAATAAAAATAAAGAAGTAACAAGTCAATTAAAAGCTCTGCTACAAGGTGGGTTGGGGGTGGGGGGTGGGGGGGGGGTAGCAGAGGACCTTTATATAGGTAGATATGGCTAATTGTAAGCTAATACAAACATACATTTCATTATGTAAGGTCTTTATACACCACTGAAAACATAGTTATGTATATAATTTTGCATTTCTGTCAATAGATCCTCATAATTATTACACACTGCACCTTTACGTAATTATGTCGTTCAAGTCATAAGCCAATGATGGTTTGCCCGATCTCACAAAAATGCTTATGAGTGTGCAATTTCGTGGAATGTGAGTTTTGGTGCACATGCTACGCACTTTATGGCATATGCACGAACCACCCAGCCCACCACACCCATCCCAAGAGTGTCATATACACACCATAAAGTGCGTATTATATGCACACCAAAAACTGCATAGTATATGCATGCCAAAACTCATTTTGGCATATACATTCCACGAGATTGCTCAATCGTACTATTGATACACATTCACATGTGATCGTGTTGTTGTCACATATATTTTCACTTATATGTTATAAATGATATAATGGTTAATACATTATTAATGAAAGTTTTAATGCTTTTATTCTTTGGAAAGGTTTATTCTTTGTTGTATGTGTTGTAGTGACATATCAGGATCTCACATTTTCCCCTGTATGTTAATTAGCTGAAAGTTTAGATATTCCCCCAATTAGTGGTTCTGTCAGGGCAAGTCTGCTGTAATGTAATCACAGTGATTTCAAACAAGCAATCGAAGCTTTCAGCCTGATGTAGAGCAGCCCAGGGCTGGTCCACAAACAGTCAGTAAGTGTGTTTACATGCACTTCAAAAGTTTGGTTTTATTTGGGCTAAAACAATAATTTGTCTTTTCTAAATATCATGTGAACGCTTTAGTCTGACTGAAGTTGTACCAGAAGAGACTGTAGCTCAAAAAACAGCTCTATCTTGATTGTAACGGCATACTAACTGTTATTGATATGACTTACTTTTTTTGCAAATTAAATGCAAACAAATGCTGACCTAGCATTTACAGTTGCTATTTGTTTTACACAATATCTTTCTTAAACAACGCCTCAGAGCAAAGCATCCAATCTTCTCCACAGCACTGCAGACATTCTTATGCAAAAAATGAATTGGCTTTCTGATATGATAGACACATGGGACTTAATCTTTTTCTAAGAGATCTTGTTGCAGTGGCATGTAATTTATAATGAGGATGAAAGGGAGTTATAACATATTCCGTCAGGTCCAGTGTGAGTGGGAAATCATTCTCGCTTGTAAAGACTGAGTGCCACTGAACAAAAAGAGGTTTGATTTATTGTACTGATAAGAACAGTGTAAGCCCAAAGGTAAGGACTAATAAAAATAAATTGACAGTAGACAATACTAAGCACCTTTTTTCACTGAAACAACAGGATTATCTCAGCCTAAAGTCGAGCTCAACAGTAATGCATGCATGCTTTTCCACAGACACTGAAACATGCAACTACGGCTGGCACAAGTTCCAGGGCCACTGCTACAAATACTTTCCTCATCGCCGTAACTGGGACACAGCAGAGCATGAATGTCGTCTCCAGGGGGCACACCTTGCTAGTGTTTTGTCCCATGAAGAGCAACAGTACATCAACCGTGAGTATACACAAAACAAGTTATGGACATTCTGTCTAATATAATCAGCTCTATTTTACCTCCTTCAGCTATGTTTCCATGCAAACTAACAATGGTTATGTATGAGGAAGGATACTTTGCTAGTGAATTTAAGGATAATTTGCTAGTGAGTTTCTCTCTCTCCTCTTGTAGGCCTCGGACATGACTACCAGTGGATTGGTCTGAATGATAAGATGTTTGACAGTGATTTCCGGTGGACAGATGGTAGTGTTGTGGTAAGAACATTCTTCAAAACTCACTTATTAGTTTTAAAAATATGTTTTGAAAGTATTTTTTTTAATAATATTTATTTATAACTTTAGGGTTAGGGTTTTGGTTTGGTTTAGGGTTAGTTGCATGCAATTATGCATAATTTATAGTTATTACTGTAGTAACTGCATCCAGCATATGTAACAAATACACTGTAAAATAAATAGTTACCCAGAAGACATATGCAACCAGCTCTCTGGTTCTAGAGGTGTTCCTCCATTGAACATGAAAGTGGCTAATTACAGTCATTTAGTCCTGACTGGGCTCTCACTTCAAAGATAATGGCAGCATTTTGTGGGGAAGGGACAAAAAACACCAGAGGGCAGGAGATAGGAGTTATCATCTGTGGAAGTTCTCTCAGGACTGGAGGATAAAAATAAAATGAGTGGAGAGGAAGCTTACAGGTGTGGACAGGTAATGAAGGTGTGAAGGATGAGCAGCACCTGGAACAGGCTGCCCTAGAGATAATCCAGACCTACAATGTGAGCGGATGACATTTCGATGCAGTTGGTATCAGTGAGGTGCTAAACATATCCGCTGGCGTTTGCTAGCACTCTTATTCTATTCTGTTTACAGAAGAGTTACTCTTTTAAGCGTTTGTTTCTTCGTGCATTTAAGTATGTGCCATTGGAGTTTTCCAGATGGTCAAAAACTGCATTACGTCAAGTTCCAAGCAGGAAGCGCACATTCCTTTTGTAAGAGGATAATAACAGGACAAGTTAAGGAAATCGTGTTTGAAGATGGTAGGCCTAATATTCACAGGCTTGCTGAAAGATCGTAGCTCCAAACTTTCTCGATCAGATACAATTACGCTATTTTTCATATTTGTAAAAACGTTGCATTTTTCATTGAAGATGAACATTAGAGACCCTAGATATTGAAGAGTCACTATACATTGAAATATGTATATTGTCCACAGCGCATTCATCCACATCTGAGAAAGATGAATTATGACGTCATACCTGCACCATGTGTTGTGTGCAGGGGGGAAATAGAGAAAGAGGATGCAAAGAAATACAGCAAATAAAGTTTGTCCATGATAGAAAAATACTCTTACTGTGACTGCTGGCTGGTTTAAAACAACCTCTGTAACATTCAGGATCAGTTAGATGTCTGGTTGTTAGTTGTTCAAGGGCAAATGTGTACATAGCCTACAGCTGATGCTGGTATGACCTTGATTAATCCTTCCTTTGATACTTGTCCTTTCTGTTTAGTAGACCTATTAATCTTGTGGCAACTAGATCAAATCCTTCTTAGAAGATAAGTAGTTTTGCTTGTGTTTTGTGAGGTTTCATTCTATCTTCCAAACGCATTCGTCTCTCTCTCTGCAGCTCCGTATTGCAGCTGAATGTGTGTACTCAGCGCCCTCTACTGATGTGGCTTTGTCATTGCCATTTTAATGACTTTCTGTGTTCCAGTATGAACATAATCTGCTTAAAAGCCTTTGCTTGCTTTCACACTGTTCATTGACTTTACTGTAACGATATATTGCTGCGTTTGAGCCAGATTGTATTTGAAGTGGTGCAGCTGTAACAGTCAAATCATTTTTTTTAACATGACAGTGAACGTCATATAATTATTACAATCTGAATTGTTGTCTCTATCACATAGCAATTCTCATCTCTTTCTGATATGCTTACCCTACAGCAATATGAAAACTGGAGACCGAACCAGCCAGACAGTTTCTTCTCCTCAGGGGAAGATTGTGTGGTAATGATCTGGCACGAGGACGGCCAGTGGAATGATGTTCCCTGCAACTACCATCTTACCTTCACCTGCAAGAAAGGCACAGGTGAGGTTTCAAAAGCTAATCATAAATAACAGGGCATGCAGAGGTAAATGTTTATATTCAGTCTAAAATCCATCAGTGCTATTTCAACAAAACTATATTTATAACCAGGGAATGGGTGAAGCTTTAGATGATTGCTGTACCCCAAGGTACAGTACCAGTCAAAAGTTTGGAAACATGTTTGTACTGTTTTGGTTTTTGTACTGTTTTCTGTTTTTGAAAGAAGTCTCCAATGCTCATCAACACTCTCAGAAAAAAAAAGGTACAGTGCTGTCACTGGGGCATGGTACTAAGGTACAAAAG
This sequence comes from Pseudorasbora parva, assembly GCF_024679245.1. Taxonomy (NCBI): domain Eukaryota; kingdom Metazoa; phylum Chordata; class Actinopteri; order Cypriniformes; family Gobionidae; genus Pseudorasbora; species Pseudorasbora parva. Next base: position 26,815,304 of record NC_090174.1, on the reverse strand, counting down.
TTAAAAGGTACATCTTTGTACCTTACTTACCCTTTAAAGGTACATATCAATACTTTAAGAGTGTGTATTAGTATCTTTAAGGTACATATTAATTCCTTAAAGGTACATCTATTAGTACCTTTTCAGTTTTCCACTTTAGAATACCGCCCCAGTGACAGTAATTTACCATTTTTTCTGATAGTGAAGCCTGCATTATTTGATCAAAAACACAGAAAAAAAAACCCTGTAGTATTATGAAAGATTATTATAATTTAAAATAATAGTTTTCTATTTAAATTATTTGAAAAGTTTTTTTTTTTTTTTTATCAGCCTGTCAAAAAAGTGAACTTTCATCATTCTAATATGTGTTATGGTTGCTGATGTCAGACAATGAGAGATTCAAGACTATTTATTAACAGAGAACTCAGAAACTTCAACAACGCTAGACTAAACTTCACACTACAGTAACACAAACATAAGAACCGACTAGGGGCCTGTACCATGAAGCTGGTTTTGCTGGCTAGCCAGATTTGTTTAAGCTTAGTTTGTGCCAATCCTGGGTTTTAGGTACCATTAAAGTGGTTTGGCTTTTAGCAGTGTTCATCACCATAGTAACTTACGCTCCACAGCTAACCTGCTCTGGGGCAGGTTATGTTCTGGATAAGAAAGCTCAAACTGAAACCGGACCAATCAGCTGTGAGTAAAGTGACACGTCTCTGTTTCTACTCCAAATTAAAGGTCACTACATAGCAAATGTTTTTTTTAAAGACTAAAGCGTCTGGCTTTTAACAGTGCTTATTTATAAAAAAATTATAATTTTAAATGATTTAGATAATTTATGTAATTATTATACCCATAATCAATTACACATTTATAATTTTAGTTTAATCAATCATTAATAGGCACTTTGTTAAAATTAATATAAATAGCCTACATAAAGGCATATAAATAAGCTTTAAATCAATAAATAAAACTTTAAAAAAAGAAGCTTGCTGAGCTTAAATGATCAATTTCCTCTATGTCAACTAAACTAACTAACATAACTTTTACTTGCATACTATTTTTTCTTTAAGTTGTCCTCTTTCATAGACAGCTTTTCTTCTTGCTGTGTTTTTTTATTTTAATTCTTAATATTTTTCAATCATGTAATATTCTACAGAAGAGAGAAATTAATCTCACTGCTTGTCTCGCGAGAAGTGCATCTCAGTTCCACAGCGTGTGATTGGCTGTTCACTACTGATGTCACAGCTACACAGCTACACAACTCCTGAACTCAGGATCAAAGCCTGAGTCGACAGAGAAAGCTGATGATCAGCATCAGCATCAAAGCCTTAATACAATGGTTTGGTTTTGTCAACTCAAAACTAATCCTGTAACCCTGAGTTTGTTAAACTACCATAATGGTGCAGGCCCCAGGAGTGCAGGGAGTGAGTGCAAACATAAAGGAGTGCTAATGACAAAGACCAGGTGCAGGGAATCCGGGGAGAGCGGGAGGGATGATGAGGAAGTGCGATCAGTTGCGGGACAGGGAGGATCATGGGAAATGGAGTCCGGGAACAGGAGTGACATCTAACATTACCTCCCCCTCCCGGTAGGTGCGACCTCGCGCCTAAGATCTAACAACGGGGAGGGGGGGTGGGTGCCCTGGAGACCTCCACTCAGGTTCGGGGGAGGTGCAGACGAGTATGGAGGTCTTCAGGGCAAGACTAGGACTTTTTTGGGGGGGGGGCTATAGGTCTGTGGGTGGGGAGCATAGGGGTGAGCGCCTGGAGTGGGGTACTCTGGAGGCGGCTCTGGGAAGCCGGGAGAAGCCATGCTGAGGGCTGGAGCAGGCTCGGGAAGGGCTGGAGCGGGCCCTTGAGGGTCTGTGAGGGGCTTGGCCCAAAAGTCAATAAGCCAGCCCTCCTCTGGCTCAGGTGTGGTGGCGGCCATCGGGATTGGAGGCGCAGGCTTCCTGCAGGCCCTCCTCGGCCTCCTTGGCCTCTTGGTAGTCCGGACCTCATCGGACGGTCCACTGGGGGATGAGTGGAGGCACCCGGCTGCTGACAAACTGGCCTGGCCGCGGATGTTGTTGACGGGTCTGGATGAGGCAAACCCACACACTCTTCGATTTCGTAAGGGGAACCATTGAGGAACAAAATTAAATTGATGGAATACAAACAGGGTGCGTCAAGAAATCGAATGGTGTCTTCATCCAGACCCATCAAGAACACTGCGTTAAGCGGGGCATCGGGGCAGTTCACCAGATACGCCAGCTCGGAGAATCCCTCCACGTACCTCTCCAGCGGCCGGCCGTCCTGCCGGAGGCCCCACAACCGATCCACTGCTGCTGAGGATGATGCAGGCGACATGGGAATCCCAGAAAAAAGGAAGATGCCCATTATAGTATCGGATGTCTTGTCGGTTAGGTCGGTTCTTCTGTTATGGATGCTGACCTCAGACAATGAGTGAGCCAAGACATCCAAACTAAACGGGTATATTTATTAACAGAGAACTCAGAACAGAAACATCAACAGCGCTAGACTTAACTTCACACTACAGTAACACAAACATAAGAACCATACGACCAGGAGTGCAGGGAGTGAGTCCAAACATAAAGTGCTAATGACAAAGACCAGGTGCAGGGTATCCGGGGAGAGCGGGAGAGATGATGAGGAAGTGCGATCAGGTGCGGGACAGGGAGGATCATGGGAAATGGAGTCCGGGAACAGGAGTGACATGTAACAATATGCTGATTTGATACTCATTATCAATGTTGGAAACAGTTGTGCTGCTTAATATTCTTTTTGGAACCTTTTTTCAGGAATCATTGATGAATAAAAAGTTAAAAAGAACAGCTTTTATTAAAAATAATTCAACTGAATAAATCACTTATATTAATTTAACACACCCTTACTGAATGAAGGTATTAATTTCTTTCAAAAAAAAAAAAAGATAGAAAAAAGGACTGACCCCACACTTTTGAATTATGTAGTTAATCAATATTGAAGAGTGCCAGTTTTTCTCCTCCAAAAATCAGCATGATTAAAAAATTTGATATTAAGTTTCTACAACAGTTTAATAAACAATAATTTAATTACAACTACAAATTGTTGCAGAATAATGTAATATAAGAATGAATAATGGCCTAAAGAACCTTTGTGACAACAGTCATTATAGAACCATTTTAGCATAAAAGCTTCTTTGGAGTTGAGTAAAGAACCCCATGGTCCTATATAGAACCCCAATTATCCCTTTAGTCTATATTTACACAATATATTTATTTGAAATAAACTATATTTCAAAGTTTATTAAAACAGAAAGCCATTAAATGCAGGCTTGATGAGCAAAACAGACTTCTTTCAAAAACAGTAATGTTTCCCAACTTTTGACCGATACTGTATATCTGTGTTGTCAGAAAACTCTAAAATAACTGCTCTCATCTTACAGTCATGCCTTTTGTGGTTTAATGCAGCTAATGTTGTAAAGATTAAAGCCTTTAAAGTTTTAGTACTCCATTAATGGTTACTCTGTTGTCAATAGTGTCCTGCAGTCAGCCTCCTCTTGTCCATAACGCCCGCACATTCGGCCAGCTGCGCCCACGCTATGAGATCAACTCCCTGATCAGGTACCATTGCAATAACGGCTTCATCCAGAGACATGTTCCCACCATTCGCTGCAGAGGAGACGGATCGTGGGATTTGCCTAGGATTTCCTGCATGAGTCGTAAGTATTCGGCTACATTTATCTGATCAAAAATATAGTTAAAAAAATGAGTATTGTGAAATATTATTAAAGATTTCGATAACAGTTTACAATAAGGTCTCATTTGTGACCAAAACCAGTCATATGGGTCACAGTTTTTATTTATTCAGAGGACAATATTTGGCCGAGATACAACTATTTGAAATTCTGGAATCTAAGGCCCCATTTACACTGCATGGTTCAAGTGACCCAATTCCGATTTTTTCCTCTCATGTGGCACAGATCGGATATGACATGTGAACGTGTAAGCAGTAAAAAAACGCACGAATTCCTCAGATCGGATTCAGGCCTCACTCATATGTGGTAATAAATTCGATATGATTCGGATGGGTGCATTTGCGTCTGCCATGTAAGCGGTCAAATCGGATATTCCCCAGTAAATGCGAGTCGTATGTAATTGAAAAAAGGACGGAGGCGAATGAGGTCAACACAGGTGGACACAAACTGCGATCCAGTGTTGCCAAGTCTGCGGTTTTCATGCAGAATTGGACTACTTTAACACAGTTTTGAGTTGCAATTGGGTGGGTTTGGTGTGAAAATCTGGCAACCCCGTCAAGGGCTCTATTTCTCCGCCTTAAGAGAGAAATGTTTTGCCGACTTTAAAGATGTGTGGAACAGTGCAGACAGCAAAACATTGTGCAAACATTTTGTCTGCGTCCATTGCATATCGCGCTGTTTTACTTCCTTTAACCGGTTAAGAACGTCTTGGGCTGTTTTGCCAGTGTACAGTGTAAATGCAAATATCGGATACGGGTCGCTTTTGAAAAGATGATGTAAGTGGGTCGTCAAAAAAATCGGATATAGTCACCAAATCGGAATTGTGCCTGCAGTGTAAATGCAGCCTTAGGGTCCAGAAAAATCTAAATATTGAGAAAATCACCTTTAAAGTTGTCCAAATGAAGTACTTAGCAATGCATATTACTACTTTTAATTAATGTTTTATATATTTACATTAGGACATTTACAAAATATCTTTATGGAACATGATCTTTACTTAAAGGGTTAGTTCACCCAAAAATGAAATGTATGTCATTAAAGGGGGGGTGAAACACTCAGTTTCAGTCAGTGTCATGTCAATCTTGAGTACCTATAGAGTAGCATTGCATCCTGCATATCTCCGAAAAGTCTTTATTTTTTTAATAATTATATAAGAAAGATGCGCTGTTCCGAGTCTTTCCGAAAAAAGCCGAGCGGGTGGGGGCGTGTCGTGTGAGCGGAGCTAAATAATGACGTGTGCTCGCTGCTGCTATTGTGTTGAGTCGAGTGCATCGTAAAGCTGTGTCATCCCTAACAGCGGGAAAAAAACTTTATTCAAAATAAAAATATGGCTTTTAATCAGATACAGCCATACATCTATGATCCGGAATCAGACCCAGAGGCTGCAGTTGAACAGGAGCAGCAGCAAAAACGACTAGAGCAGGACGTCTCTATGTGGTACAAGTTATACACTAACTATATAATATGCTTAGCGGCTTGTGTTATTTACATATTTATACTTGAATTATATCGTCGTATTTTTGTCTTTGAAGGTGTACATGTGGGAAGTGCAGTTGTGCACGTGTGTTTGTGTGTTTACGCGTGGTTTGTGTAGACAGTAAGCGGACTAAAAAAAACACAGACATTTGAAGCAGTCTCACTCACCGCCTGCGGTTCTAACGTTGGGACTGCTCCATCCTTCAGCATTAGGCGATCGGGAAAATCCGGCGTCGAGTGGGGCCTTGTTTATGAAACAGTCGGCACCGAAATGCAGCGAACAGATATAAACATTCGCGCAACTCAGTTGCTGATCCGGAAAAGCAAATTACATCCACTGTTGCCTTAACGCGGGGTTTTTGGGGAACCTGTGCAGGACTGTCTTGGTCTGGCAACCAAAAACGCACTTTTTTGGTGACATTGTTATGTGCACATCACCTGTCCAGCATCCTACAAGCCAGCGCTTTGATGGGCGTAGCCTGTTACTTTCGCTCTCTCCCTCTCTCTCTCTCACGCGCTTCCGGTAGAATTGTCCGTAAGGCCCATACAAGGAAATTCCGCCCCCATTAACGTCAAAGGGGACGCATGATCTCAAAAAACTTGCCGAAACTTATGACTAACCGGAAGTAGTATTTTTGACAAAGAAATACTCCCATCAAACATCCACCTTAACTTTTGAAACTTTGTCTATGTTTAGTATGGGATTCCAAGTCTTTAACAGTGTAAAAAGATCAGTATGCATGAAACAGCATTTCACCCCCCCTTTAATGACTCACCCTAATGTTGTTTCAAACCCGTAAGACCTCCGTTCATCTTCAGAACACAGTTTAAGATATTTTATATTTAGTCCGACAGCGTATCTAAGTGTATGCACACTATACTGTCCATGTCCAGAAAGGGAATAAAAACATCATCAGTAGTCCATATGTGACATCAGTTAGTTCATTAGAATCTCTTGAAGCATCAAAAATACATTTTGCTCCAAAAATAACAAAAACTAAGACTTTATTTACCATGGTCTTCTCTTCCACATCTGTTTTCAAACCGCAAACAAAGATTTGAACGGTTATGATTCAGCAGAATGATTCATGATTCGGATCGCCAATGTCACGTGATTTCAGCAGTTTGGCAGTTTGACACGCGATCCAAATCATGAATCAATACGCTTAAATATGTAAATCTTTTGTAGCAGTGTAAAAGTCTACTGTTTATTTTGATCAATTGAAAGTAGCCTTGCAGAATGTATTTTCTTTTCTTCTTTATTATATATATATATATATATATATATATATATATATATATATATATATATATATTTATTTATTTATTTATTTATTTATTTATTTATTTTATTTTTAATTTCTTAAAAAAAGAAAGAAAACTAATTTAATGTATTTGTATATACTTACCAGCCTCCAACTTTCAAATGATACATACAAGACGGCGACAGACATACAGAGAAGTTTCTCATCCTTGGAGGAGATCTGCAGAAAATTCTGTTGATGTACCACGACGACACCATCGCCACGGTGTAACACACAGCAGGACACAGCAATAGTTGTTATGGTGACAACCATATTGTAACGGGCCTTTTAATGTATTTTGATAACATGTGACGGACCTGCCTGCTGGCTGAAAGAAAAAAAAAATCAAAGAAAAGATTATGAAAATGACCAGAAAAAGGTCAACATAGAGTGGAATATCACTGGAATGAAACAGTGTTTTTTTTTTTTTTTTTTTAAAGAGAGATTGCTTTTAAAAACTATATAAAGGACAGATTCAGCTGGGCTCTGAAAACACAAAAAAAGATTATCTGACCTGGCCTCCATCTGTTCTGCTTCTTTTTGGGAATACGCAGTGCCTTCATAAATCATAGCACACAATCCAGATAGTGAGCTATAATAACGCAACCAGGATAATATTATAAAGTTCATGACATTTTAGCCTTCAAACATAATGGTACATTTCGCATCATTTATTCAAAACACTAAAAATTGCTGTATGATTCCTTTCAGTCATCATTTAAGTTTACAAGAACCACGGTTGTATGCAGACATCCTGCTGCTTACTGAACAAATGAGAAATCATACATATGAATGTGAAAGAATATATTTATATAGAGAGAGTGAGCAATGGCTCACATTGAGTTAGTGTTTGTTGTGATTGAAAAAGGTCAATAATATCATGAAAAAAAAAAGAAAAAAAATATGCAGTGGATGGTTTTGATATCTGAAAGTCAACACAATATGTTTAATACTTTGACTTTAAGGTATTTAATATTGAAAAGCCATGTAGATTTTAGATTATTTATATTCCTATGTTTGTCTCTTTCAAGTGTTTACAGTGCAAATCCTGTTCCGCATACATTTAATCCCACCATTTTTACATCTATCAACCAAAGAAACTGACTGTATACGTATTTCACATCATTTCAACTTTTTTTTTTCTTTTCTTGGACAAAACTACTTTAAAAAGAATGTACTTTGTGAGATGCTTAAACACTTGAACAAATGTCTTTTTTAACAAGATGCCTATAATTTATTTCTTGAGCTGCTCCTTGTCTTCTCATTGTTGTAATAAAATACAACCCACTGAGGATTTAACTTGGCCAAACTGCACATTGACAGAATTCAGTATATTTCGTGTAAAGGACAGTGTGTCAATAGCTGGCATTGATGTGACTAATAGACGACATTTGCAACTCACAGAATTTAGATGGATTTCGTTATGACATTTGGGGTGTATCAATGGACCAAAATAAGAGGATTCATCGTAACAGCTTTAATGGCAGTTTGTTATTGAACTGTGCATCCATTTGTTTATTCCCAAGCATTATTTCTTTGTGATATCTTTTGTGTGTTTACTTGTTGTTGTTTTTTTAAGTGCACATATCTTTATATTTATAGTATAACTTGTTTATTGTCAAATGTGATTGTCTAGAATGTTTGTGAAATGCAAAAATTGTAAGGAACGGTTTTTATGCCTTTTATGTAAACAAAGTTTATTATATTCTACTTGTGTTCCTGGTCTTTTTCCATTCTGATATGAGTTTTGTCAAAAGGGAAGGGCTTAAAGGGTTATTTCAGCCAAAAATGAAAATTCTGTCATTAATTACTCATCCTAATGTCGTTCCAAACCTGTAAGACCTTCGTTCAGCTTCGGAACACAAATGAAGATGTTTTTGATGAAATCCGAGAGCTCTCTGACCCCTCCATACAGCTCTTTTTAAGGGCCAGAAAGGTAGGAAAGACATTGTTAAAACCGTTCATGTGATTCCAGCGGTTCAAGCCAGTTTTATGAAGTGTCAAGAATACTTTTTGTGTGCAAAAACAAACAAAATTACGACTTCATTCAACAATTTCATTTTAGCCGGTGTCTCCGCAGTTTACGCTGTAACGTTATATACAGTTCAACTACTGCGTCATCGCAGGTAAACTGCGAAAGACACAGACTCAGACTAGAACGAAATTGTTATAAATTTAATAAAGTCGTTATTTTGTGTGTTTTTGCAAACTTCAATAAAACGTTTGTACTACCTTTCTTGGCCTTGAAAGTGTTCAGAAATTGCTGTCTATAGAGGGGTCATAGCTGGATTTAATCAAAAATATCTTAATTTGTGTTTCGAAGATGAAGGAAGTTTTTACGGGTTTGGAACAACATTAGGGTAAGTAATGACAGAATATTCTTTTTTTTAATGAACTATCCCTTTAAGGGCAGACACAGTTAATAATTCTCAAACATTAACTGAGGCGACTGGCATGGTAAGTTGATTTATTTTAAAATTTAGATAAATTTAGTATATAATATTAATATTTATAACAAAATACTAAAATACCCTGAATTAATTAAAAGAATTAAAATACCCTGTGAAATGTTTTAAGACATTGCACTTCATGTTTTTAAGTATTGCTAAAGTCTCATCGGCAGTGTCTAATGTTGACCACCAGATGGTATCAGTTCACTAACACAAAGACTCTTGAGCATCTGAATAGGTCAAACAGATAGCTAAATGATGTAAATTATGTTTTGTTAAGCTGAGTTTCACTGAAACATGAATGATACCAAGCCATTACAGTAAAACCCTTTAAGAAAACACTTCCAAATTGTCTAGGGAGATATTTATTCAAATGTTTGGTATCACTTCATAATAAAGTATGGCACTTTTAATGAAAAGTTAAACATTAGTAAATAGTCAATTCATCATTTATAAAGCATTGTCTGTAAATTAATAGACTTTAGTACGCACTTTATAAATACAGCTGTAAATGCTTTATTCTTGATTTATAATCATATCTATAATGTGTTTAATACATTTATTTTAATACTTTATTAATGATCAATTTATCATTTCTAAATTTCATTATTTTTAAACCAATTGTCAGTGGTTCATAAGGTGTAATTGCATGATTAATAAACTATTTAAACGTACATTTAGTAGTTGTCAGTGAACTATTTTTGTGAGCTCATCTAAAGTGAGTATGCCTCTTGAAGCTTTTACAAAGGAGATTTAACAGCTCAGTTCTCTTCTAAACAGAAAAAGGAAACAAACACAACGGAGAGGAAACATAAATACAGCAAACATAAATATTTATTTAAAGATGCAAAAAAATCAATTACAACTGTACACTTAATATAGCATGCAAAATAAACCTCTGCAATATCATATAAAAAGAAATAAGTAACTAAAGAAGCAACAAATTGAACAAAGAACAAAATAAGAAAGCAAGTGAATAAAAAAAGCAACAAAATGTATTACTTTGTGCTGTGTTTGTTTCCTTTTTCCATCTTGAAGAGAACTGTGTGGTTAAATCTCCTTTGTGAAAGCTTTACAAGCCATAAATATTCCTCACTTAAGACGAACGCAAAAGAAAAAAAAATCGGTAACACTTTATTTTAAGGTTCAGCTATTAACTAATAACTAGTTGCTTATTAGCATGCATATTACTAGGATATTGGCTGTTTATTAGTACTTATAGAGCACATATTAATGCCTTATTGTGCATGACCTTATTCTACATCCCTTAATCCTACCCTATACCTAAACTTACATGCTACAAAAACTACCTTACTAACTATTAATAAGCAGTAAATTAGGAGTTTATTGCAAAAAATCGTTGTTAATAGTGAATATATGTTCCCCATACTAAAGTGTTACCAAAAAAATCTTAACTGACCTGAATTAATAATGACTTGCAGTAGGAATACATCTTAATAATGCATTTATTAATGCACTGAGTAACTATTATGTCTAAATAATAAGATGTATACATAAACAATTTATTAATCATTTACTTACACTTTCTAAATGATATGAACCACTGACAACTGGGTTGCATTTAAAGCATTTAAAGCTGTATTTATAAACTGCTTACAATGCTTTATAAATGATGAATTGATTATTTATTATTGCTAACTAAGAATATACAGTTATTATAAAGTGTTACCAAATGTTTAAAAAAATGTATAATACATACAGTATATCACTATTAGGTTTAATGTGATGAGGTATGCTTCTTCTGCTATAGGGCACCTGTGTGAATTCATTTCATATACTAAAAATGTTGCAAAAAAGTTCTCTAAACGTTAAATGTAAGTTTAACAAGAGGACAACATACATCTAGCGCAATTTGTTGGCATGTCCCATTTGGTTTGATACTGTGTTTTCTATTGTAATAACATTCAGGCATTGCACTTAGGATCTGTTGTCAAGTTGTATACCTTTGTGGGTTATAAATATGCTGCATTTGTGTAAGTCGCAATGTAATGTAGAAAGAAAAACAGACTTTTGATATGCCTTGTGTGTTCGAGGTCCCATTGCTATATTTTAATCTGACATTAATGTATTTCCCTGCAGGTACCGCGGTGTCATTGTTCGCTAATACTCATGGTTTTCTAATTTATGTCTTGGAAGACGCAGCCATTTTCCATTGCAGAAATAATTAATTTATTCATGTTAAACAACTGAATTTAATTTGCATGTAAAAAAAAAAGTCTGAATTAGTCACCGAGTATTGTATAATCAGCTAGCTTTCTCTGCAAATGCTTTCCAGACTTATCATAGAGATTCTCATAGATCTAAAGTTGAGATAGAGCTACTCTGAATATAGTATTTAATAAATATCTTCATATTATAGGCCGCCTACGCACGCACACACACACGCACACACAGGGAGAGATTTCATTATCTGAAGTCGTCCACACTATGCCTGTCTTATAGAATCAAACTTAATGATTCAGACAGCAGACCAAATCTGTAACTTTGAGAACGCTCTGCTCCTAAAAGCAGTGGAATATGTGATACTGTGCAGTCAGTATTTCATGGTATTTTAATGGTTTTTGTTGGGAAATTTAATCAATGCCTAGCCAAGCTGGCATTCACACGGCAACACACATAGCATATGCAGCATCTGGACCCTCATCATCCATGGTTATTGAGTTACAACACAGTTTAGTGGAGAATAAAACAAAAGCCATTTCAATTTTTATGGGTTTTTATTTTTCACTTAAAATTGATTTGATTCATAAACCGTACACTGCACGTCAGATAAAAAAAAAGGATGATGATGATGAAGAAAAAAATATATATTTTGTGCATAGACAAAATCAAACACAAAGTAATGTATGTGCACTGTGGCTTCTGCAGGTCAAAGCTGAGTTATAGGTGGAGAATCTTTTCCCCTTCAAAAAACAAACAACATCTATCAATACAAAGTGACAAGTAATAGATGTTATGTTCATCAGTAAACACAGATCTCATTATCTGAAGTCATCCACACTATGCCTGTCATAACATTCATTTAGAATCTATTACAATCAAACCTAGGCATGATGTTGCATGTGGCTTTTAGTGTTGTTTCTCTTCATTTTTACAGAGAACAAATACATTGAGATTTATATCTACACTTAAGCAACTAAGGCTCAAGCTAGTCTTGAAATGTTACAAATATACTACTGGGTTCTAAATGATTCTCTCAGAGTAAATTCTGTGTCTAGTTCTCTGTCATATAGCAAAGTTCAATGCACCATCAGCAGTTTGTCAAATTCCGTCAGTCTCTGATGAAATACTTGTCAAATTCTATGCAGGGACGAACACATTTTTTAAACAAAAATCTTCACCAAGGCCACCGTTCAACACTGGGAAATAGCTTCTCTCATGATTAAAAATATCAAAAATAGAGGTGAGAAAGTACATCACAATATTGCAAACAAAGGATAGACATGAATAATGAAACAGTGGAATTATTTATGAATATAAAGCCTAAACACTACAGGCCAAACACATTCATTTGATATTTCAAACAGATAAAATAAGGTCACAGTTCAGAGCATTGGATAATACACCAACACGAGTAAAAAACAAAAAACAAAAAACAAAAATTATATATATATATTTATAGTTTTAGGGAAATTAGAATTTGAGTAAGATCACAAAAGTGTTCCAGGAAAACAAAGGGGTCAGGTCCATTTACCATTGCTTGTCTTTTTGGGAAAGTTTCAAAAACTCTCTGTCAAGTGTATACTATTTAAATATTTTATTGCAATGTCACGATTCAGATTTTTGAAAAACTCACACTTTCTACTTACTAAAGGGTTGATTTAAACTTTCCTTCTGGCTGAATATATTTTCTGAATGCAATTTGTGTTTGTTTTTCATACATATGGTGTACAAATCTATATAAAATGTAAATGATAGATAAAATAACTGTTTACGATAATATTGTGATGTGAATGTTGCAGTATGGTTGTCTCAGGGTGAACGCGATTTCACCAATGTTCCTGGATCAACGTCTTTGCTGGCCCTAGAATAACATTCCATTCAACCAATTAGAACAAGTTTACTATTTAACTCAAATTTAGGCTTACAGACAGGGATAGGTGCTTCTACATCAGCATTATTCACTTATCATTTCCCTCTGGTTTTAGAGATAACTTATAGGTGGGGTTTGATTTTCAGGCAAGAATGTTATTCCGGGATCAACAAAATATACTGATTCAGGAACATGTCTTGGTAAAATCACGGTGACCGTTGTCACAGTTATGGCTAGTTCATGCAAAAAAAGTCCTTAATAAGTTTGGAGGAGGAAACCGGTGTATTTCTGCTCTTTGGTTGGTGACAGGTGACGTGACATGAAGCGTTTCAAGCGTTTAGAGGTTTGAAGCAATAGACACCGTAGAGCTTCTGCTTTTTGTCGGGGAAGCCAACAAAGCGAACCGCAGCCTCCGTGGGGCTGCAGTTCTTCCTAGGCCTGGAGATGGGGTAACGAACACTACCGTCGGCCAGCCAACCAGCATCACAGCGGTCGTATCCATGCAGCTTCCAGGCGGCATATATGTGGCCCACCTTTGCGATCTCAGCTCCATCTCTCTTGCATGCATCGACAGCCTCGTCATAGTTCAGCTTCTTGGGCTGGATCAGGTAGTAGAAGCGGCCTGTGATGTAAAACGAATAGTTTTAGGGTTGTGGACAAAGACACTGCTAAAGGTTATATGCCATTTTATACTACAATTGATGAATTCAACTCACCTTTAAGGCTGGCTGTGAAGCAGAACACATCAAAGCGGCTGTTGGACTTGTCCCTCCGGCCATAGCTTCTCAGTCCGGCTGAGGTCCTCGCGCCTCCACAGGGCTCTCTGGGTTTGGTGATGGGATACTGTACGGTTCCGTCGCTGAGCCAGCCGGCATTGCACCAATCCAGACCACTTCTCCATTCCTCGTAGAGCTGCTCGAAAGAGGCAACCACAGCGTCCTGCTCCAGACACGCAGCCTCAGCATTCTGGAAGTTGAAGTTGTACCGCCCCAAATGAGGGGAGTATGGGAAAACAACCCCTGTGAATGAAAGTGAATCCTCCCCTAAGGAAAAGTTTGACTCAGTTTAACATCAGGTTGATTTGATGAATGCATTTTATGACCGCCCCAATGAACGAATAAGAGCAATATTAGTAAAAGCCTTAGTTTTAGAGCTCCCTGCTTAGTTGAAAATGACATTGTGCAGTGTTAGAAAAAAAAGCAAGAGAAAATTGCTTGCAGGTTTTAGGCTTTTCAATCTTATACTCCATTGTTCCAAGGTAACAATGACTAGTTGTGCCAGCCTGCTTCATTATGCTCATGCAGCTCACTTTTCTGTGTAAAGATCCCCATTGTTTCTCTGGAGCCAAGTCTGCAATGGTGGTCTTGGCCACGAACAAGAACTACAGGATATTACTGTAGAATGAGCAAATGATAAGTGGCAAAAAGAAAAGTTAAAAAAGAAGCATAAAAGAGTCTTCACATTTCAAGTGCTAATGTGCAGCTCTGTGCTAATGTAGATGACTGTTTACTAAAAGTTTACTCAAGTTTGCTGCGCACGTCCTGAAAAGTAAAGCCAAAAGAGTTGGATTGGCTGACTGCAGTATAGGTCATAAACCCAACCTCTCTGAATGGGACACAAGCTTCAAATAAATGTTTTCCTAAGATTGCTGTCATATTTAGGTAGTTCTTTCCATGCTGATGTAAGTTTAGGTGTTCTTTTCCCCAAAACGGTTGGTAATAAGTTATTTGATGTTATGAAAATGGGGTGTAACATCATGATTTAGTCTGTGGGAGCGAGAGTATGGGACCTTGATAACACAGGACCTTGATAACCTCACAGCTCCAAATGGCATAATCGGCAATGACTGTGTATGGGATATTTTGGGTTCATTTTTTTTTTGTGGAAGGAATTGGAGACACGTCGTCCATTTTTTTTAGCAGTCTGATATATACCGATACAGACACATATATGAAAAATCTCTGCTTTTCTATGTCCAGTTAACTATTGATTGTTAAATTTCAACTTTGGTTGAAAAGAGTCTGCTAAATGAATAAATTACTTGAGTTACATGATTACTTATGTGACAGCATGAAAACCTTAAGTTACCTTGCAATTCAAGGTCCACTTCGACAGTCTTGTCATTCATGCCATTGATGATCTCACACCTGTATGTGCCATAGTCTTTCAGATCTAGGTTCGTAATAACCAAGGTAGCATCTCTGTCATCCGCCTCCAACAGGTAAACTCGGTCCTGGAAATTTCCGTAGGTCTTCTTGTGGAACCCCATGGACATCAACACGTCGGTCTCTGTAGAGTCATCCTCAAGTTTGGTCCACTTGATTCTGTTTCCGAACAAATTGGACAGACCATCCAGTTTGCAGGGCAGAGTGATATTGTCACCTCTGTTGGCGTAGACCTTGATCCTTGAGTCACTATCTAAAATGAAACAAATAGAGGTTTCTTTCACAATGGTGTCTGTGTACTGAAACCGCACAGTAGGTCTAGTATATTTGTTTTACATGTTTGCAAAGACAGGATGAATTCATTTATGCTAGATTTCCTACCATTCTTTTGTTGGTTTGATTTTATTGCTAGCCATATATTTTGACTTAAGGTTTTAAAGAAGCCTGCAGTCTTCATAAAACAGAAACAAATGCAGTGCCACACAAGTCTCTGCCAACGAAATACTCAAATTTAATGGAATCAGATGGTGCCCTGGCACACAAACTCGGCAACCACATACATCATTCTACTATTTTATGTCAATAAATACACGGTCCCCTCATAAACTGTTTGCACGCTGATGCTGTGTCTATATCTCTGGTAGCTGTTGCTATGTCTGCTTGTGGTTAGGGGCATAATTGTCTCATTCAGTTCCTCAAGATGTTTCCTGGTCTCTGCTTGAGTCTTGGAGGCCCTAATCCATCACAGCTCCATGATGGAAGATTTGATTGATATCGAGGAAACTAAAACCAACCCAAGAGTTCTCCATGCCAGCTACACACCACCATCAAAGTGTCGATTGCACAGCAGGCATGATTAGATTTAACTAAAGGCACCGTTCAGTCTCTCTTTTCTTATCCCATGGTTTAAATTCTCTACAGATGTGCTTTGCCAAAGCATCCAACCAATATTATCAAGTAAAATTAAATCCTTGTTTATCCACACCATCAACTAATTCATGTAAGGGTGGGCTGGGCGACCTGTCAATCGAAGAAAAAAATAAGTTTCTTTAAAGGCTTGTTTATACTTTGGCCTGGCTCCGCTGCACGAGCCTCTGCTGACTGCGCGTGCTCCTCCCCAAACGGTTGAGGCGTTTATACTTGACGCGCTCGCCATTGTGCTTGAATTATTTGAAACGACAGAGGGCGTCTCGGAGTAATTGTTCTATATAACCAACAGGAAAACGTGTTGAGAAGAAGTGGGCTAAAGTACACAGGGGATGATATTTATTTAAGTACATTTCACCAAAAACCACACTACAAAAGAATCGTGTAAAAATCAGTAAACCTTGGCTTGATATTATTATTGACATGAGGACAAAATGTGCACTAAATGAACGATCTCTTAAATATTTCCTAATTTCACTAAACTTAAGTGTCATGATTTATTTATTTATTTGATTAAACATGGATCTTTATTGTAGGCTCATTTTGTAAATATAAGCACCTCATTTGTATGTGCAAACTGGGTGCCGGTGTGATGAGACGTCATGCTCGGCTAGATTCGCCGAGAACTCGTTCATCTTCGGATGCGGAGCTGTGAAGTTACAAAAAATGCGCTGCACACCACCAGGCGAAATGGGGTCTTGCGGACCTAACTGTGCGTTCACACCGCCGGCGGCGAGAGCGGCAAGCTGGCCGGAAGTCATTCATTTTCAATGGGAGCCGGGCGGCGAGCTCCGGCGAGAGTGGCGCGGCGCGGTGCAGCGCGTCTTGGACGATTTGGGCGTCGAGGAGAGTTGAAATCAGCTCAACTTTATGGTAATGAGCTATGACGCGGTTCGGCGGCAACAGGCGGCAACCAGTCAGAATGTAGAAGTGCTCCGCTTGAGAGAAATCCAGATAACGCAGGCCTGTAAACTTTGGTTCTGACCACATTAGTTCCCAAGCAATTTGTAGGAGAGGTTGATCATTGCTGTGCGGGTTTCTCTATCATTTATGACAAGATCATTCATAGTTATGTGTAATTTGTTAAGAAGTCACGCAACACTATTTTATTGGCGCTAGAACGCTCGTTGTTCAGCGGGTGTGCAATTAATTCTTACTTTCACATTTAAACGATTTCATGAAGTTAATTTATACCCTACTTGTGGTCAGTATATCCATCAACATGCTTGTTTGATTTGCGGCCTCTTTAAATAGAGTTTAAAAAAAGAAAAAACATTCGATCTACGTCAGAGCGGCAGCGCGTCCACGGAGCTTTCTACAGCGTCGTTGACAGAGCGGCAAGAGCGAATTTTGATGCTCTCGCCGGTGGCGGTGTGAACGCACGGTAACGCGCATGGCCGCCCCCTCCGCGTCGACGTCATTTTTGCTGCGCGCACCCTCGCGCTCATGCGGACGCGTCGAGTATAAACAAGGCTAACCACTTTACTTAAATCCCTTATGTGTATACATTATACAAGTATTTTTTTTCTGCAGTAATTATGCGTTGTAATGCACCTTAGAATACATTGTATGGTCTCATGAATAATTGTAACCACAGATATAATAATACTTATCTATTTATTGAACATACCTAAGTACAATACATTCAAACACATGACACAAATTTCAAA
The DNA here is from genome assembly GCF_024679245.1 of Pseudorasbora parva. NCBI lineage: Eukaryota > Metazoa > Chordata > Actinopteri > Cypriniformes > Gobionidae > Pseudorasbora > Pseudorasbora parva. The sequence continues at coordinate 26,797,538 of NC_090174.1, read as the reverse complement.
ATCTGCAAATATTATAATGCATTTTAACTTTGGTTACAATTATTTATGAAAATATAAAATGTATAAGATTAACTTTAAATCAATAAGACCATTGATTTTTAATGTTCAGGGTGTGGCTCGCTTTAAACTGAGTTAAGCATCCATGAACCACAACTCTCTCTGTGGAAATTAATGATGTTTAAATAATAATAAAAAATAATGAATCACTTTATTCAGGATAATAAATTGTGACAGCCAAGACATATATAATGTTACAAAAGATTTCAATTTAAAAGAATCCAGAAAAAAAAAGATTTCAAAATATTAAGCAGCCCAATATAAAAATTGCATATTCTCAAAACTAATAACATTTCAGTATTTTTCAATCAAGAAAGTTTTTCATCTGACAGGTTGAGGTAATTATATGTTCAATAAGTTATGACAACGTGATTTTACATTGCTTTAACTCATCAAAATAAGTTAAGAAATGTTAACTTTTTTTTATAAGTTATACAAGATGCAAAACATTTTTTAAAGCCAGTTTAACAAAATCTAAGTTGAAATAACTTAAACATACAAGTCGACTATACTTTTGTGTGGACTTTTTGTTTTGTTTTACAGTGACAGCATATTCCACCACATTATCTCAATGGCCGTGACTTCCCCAGAGCAATTCTTAATAGCAGCCTCAGTCTCGTGTGCTCCTGACCAGCATGTTCTACAAATAACCTTTACACTCAGACAAAGTGTATCTGCAGGAAAACCTTTCCCATATTGCTCAAAACACATATGGGACTCATTAGCAAGACTTTATGTCTTCTGCATCAAACCATTTACTTTACCTTAGTCCTTTATTACCGCTCACTCGACTAAGCTGAAACCTTCCTAACTATAGTAACATGTGCTCAGGATTAATGAACATTTACTTAACATCCATGCGGTTCATGCGAATCAGAAGCCACGTTAAACTATACTGTTCTCAACCTTTAATTATACAGCACTTCATTCTCAGTATGACCAACTGATGAGAGATTCTCCGCTTTCCATAAGTAATTAAAACTGAGCCAAGTCTTTGCACTCATTAACACATCTGATTCCTTTTTACACTTCATTGTGAGTCTAGCACTCTCCCACTCTCACTTTCTTTAATAAACTTTCAGTTAGGAGACAGTGTGCCAAAGTGGCACGTCAAAGAAGGAACAGATGACTAATCTCTCATCAAATGGTTAAGCACACCCTCCAGTAATGACAGAAGCTACCGACATTTTATAACTAAACTTTTTTGGATAGAGGCCCCACACATGCAATAGCTCACTTTGTTGGCAGAATATCTGTACACCACTTCTGGTGTGATTTTGCACCAGTTTTGCACAACTCTCAAATATCATCTTAAACCTTAATGTTCTCTATACACCCAACTCCCACTAGTTCCCATGAAACCCCATCCCCCATCCCCCCCACCCTTTATTCCAGCTCTTGTAAGCAAACAGAAGGAAAGTGTTTACTCTTGAATGGCAGAATGAAAGTGCTGTGGTGGTTTAAATATTTAAGTGCCTCTTTCCCACCCACCAAGAACTCAGATATTTGGTGTAAGAAAAGTATGGATAAATATTATTATTTTTTTATTTTTTTCCTTCAGGGAAAAATGTAAAACAAACTTAGATATTCATGACAGCATGAATCATAATAATACAATGATCAAAATGATTATAATAATAAAGTATTAACAACAGAGGTGGGCAGTATAGTGGAGTATTATTACTCTGCTTAAATATATTTTTCAAGTGTCTACTTTACCAGAGTGGTTTTCTTTGGAAGACTTTTACTTCAGAGCATTCCAAAGCATGATGTCATTTTTTTTTTTTACTGCACTATGTTCAATATTGAATATCATTTAATGCTTAATTACATTAAAATGTAGTACTGTATACTTTTACTTAAGTAATTCAAAGTTTTAATTGAGTACAAGTAAGAAAGTATTACATTTTAATGTAAATTAAAGGTAAAGAAAAAACTTTATGAAATGCAGTGCAGTAAAAAGTATGACATTATATATTATGCTTTAGAAGGTTGGGAAGTAAAAGAAAAAGACTGATCAAATACATGAAATGTACAATGTACAAATGTAAAAGTGGAAAACACTAGTGTCTGCCTCTGATTAACAATAAAAACAACAAATAAAAACAATATATATATATATATATATATATATATATATATATATATATATATATATATATATATATATATATATATATATATATATATATCAATGTGTAGAGTAAATTAAAGTAAGCAATCTGACTGAAAAAAATCTGTATGAAAATAGGGTTATATAACCAAGTCATCAGAGACATTTGTAAGATGAAAAATAAACAGATACAACAATCATTCAACATGGCCATTTAATACATGTGTCTGGGCACCACTGGCATCTTGTACACATCTGCTGCATAAACTGTGGGGTTGGAGCCCTTAACGATGCAAAAGGATGCTCTGTGTGGGGTACACAACCCGAAATGCATAAAAGCCCACTGATTAGAGCTTCACATCTGTGTATACAAGTGTCATGTGGAATCACTTCCTCACAGCCAGACAGTCTTGATGGCTAAACTTCACTTCCTACACTTTGCTGAGCAAGCAGAGGTCAGTATGGGGTATGAACATGAATTATTGCAGACAGCTGGACGGCACTCCCTCTGTCATAACCATCCTACTTGTGCGTTGACATTTAGAGTGTGTCTCTCTCTCCCCCTGTTTGCATGTGTTATAGTCAGTTAATCTGAAAGTCCTTCCTTCATTATCTCCCATTTTCTCTCACCCGTCACACATAAAGCCTTTTTCACACACACCCCTACTCAGCCATGCCTGACTAATGGCTGCATTGTCTCGAACAGAGCCTCTGTGAATCAGGCCTGTCTTAAGCAGTCGCTAAGATTCCAAAACCATAAGAAACTTTCACTCCTTCCTCCAGTCCCAACATTTTTTCCCTCAACCCGAGCCCACCCCAATCCACACACAACCATGAATTTACAGACCATTACCTCAGAAGGAAAAGAACTGCATTCAGCGAGGGACTCTTTACATTTTCAGAGGCTGTTAATCTTACTGTAGCTCCTGTCAGATACATACATTCAGTGGCCTCAGTGTAAGATCAATGGATTTGGCAACGGTCAGCATAGAGCTGGGAATATAAAGGTCCACTGTGTGGCTTTTCAGCCACCAATATGCTACCTGCATCACTAGCTGTCAAGAGCTATCTTGCATTTACCCTCAAGAAAGGGTAATAGACCTGATCAACCCAGCCACTTTTCACAGTCAATTCAGTATGGCTTACATCCCCCACTAACTGTCAACATCTGTAAAACAACTGATAAATTACCTGCAGCAGATGTTTTAGAGCTTATGAAAGTCTGCGGTGAGCTACATCTTTGTGTGTGTGTGTGTGTGTGTATGTGCATGTATACAGTGGGAGGAGTCTGTTAAAGATATACTGCAATATGAATCTGGTTCATTGTGTCTGCATTGTTTAAATGATATCATCAAGGAAATTATGTTCATCCATGGTATATTATATATATATAATTCCCCATTCTTATTAGCATCTTTAAATAGCTGATAAATAACCCACTCTATAATTCATACTCTGCAGTTTTCAAGCATTTATCGTACCATATGATCATATTCTCATATGCATATAGACACATAAAAAGATGCATGCTGAACCGTAAATTAATTAATTAATTTATTCATGCAAAAAGGGTTCAAAAGTGGTTCTTACCTTGTGCTTCAACATGTAGACTGCTTGCAAAGAGAAACAATGCCAAGGAAAACAGAGCAATCATCTTGTCTTTTTTTCTCTGCCTAAAGGCCTCTTGACTAGAAAAGCAAGTGAACAAAAAAATCGAAACAGGGGAAAAGAAATAAATGCAATCAGGGTATAAAATCGGAGAGGACAGAAAAATACGTTCTTCCTGTTGTTGTCGATGAAGAGGTGTAGGTGTTGGTAGTTGTGCCACAAGAAAGATTGGGCTCCTAAGAGGTCCATACAAAAGGCTTATATTGAAGCCCTGGCCAATTGTGGCCACTCCCCCTCCCCTTAAGAGAGAAATGAAGCCCATCACCCTACATTGTGTGTGTGTGTGTGTGTGTGTGTGTGGACTCCCTCATTTAAGAACAGCTTCCTTTTCTGCCATGCATGGCTTTCTATTTAGATTTAAGGGGAGACGTGTGGACTAAAATGTGTTGTTTGTGCTGGCTACAGTATGGTTAGCAAGATTTATATAAAGACTATCATGTAACAACGTCTTTAAAATTAAAAGAAAGAAAGAAAAAAAGACTGGGGATATTTTTTAAGCCTAATGAAAGACATTGTGACAACACATTAATTTAAATACCTAGTTCTCCAAATGTTGATAGATTAACTTTTATACTGGCACCTTGTCTAATATTACATACAGGAGTAAAATAAGCTTAATATTTTCTTTTTGAATATGTAGTCTAAGGTCTTCACAGTAAATCTGTCTAACAGTGAGCACTGGAAACAATGGACTCCCCTCTAAGATTATATTAATTCAAAACACACTGAACACCATTCATATGCTCTCCAAATGCTGAATTACACAACCTCTCCACCTGCTTGTAATACATGACTAGTGAAATTATTTTTCATTTGCTTTTATCTGCTGTTATGAAGTTTTACATCAAAGCTTCCCACGGATTTATCATCAGCTAAGAAATCCAACAAACATTGACCTTCCCTACACTCAGAAAAAAGGTACAGTGGAGGTACAATTTTGTTCCTTTGGGAACAAAACATGTAACTGTACCTTTAAAGGTACACAATTGGGTTCAATTATACCATTGTTTTCCTCAGTTTGTTCCTGGAGTCGCGATCCAGCAGAGTATGGTTCCAACCCTGAAATACATCTATAGAAGCTCTTATTGAGAATGAACAGGTTTAGAATTTGATGTTTTATTGAAAAAGTTTGGTCACCATTATGGTGATCAGTGTTTCTTTGGTTGTGGTTTTTTAGAAAGGTTGGAACCAAACTCTGGAAGACATGAAATTTCTAGGACTGAACTTGCCAGATTAGAGGTACAAAAATCCCCCCAGTGATGGCCACTTGTACCTTAAAAGGTACAATTTTGTACTCTTTTTTTTTTGACAGTGTATCCACTCGGTTCCTCTCGAAGCCTCTTCTTCTCCCAACACAACTCCTTTTTCAGATCACTTAATGGAAGCTTGTACTGATAAGACAGGGTCGTAGTAAAGATATGAGCCACTTCACCTAAGCAAAAGTATGTCTGGACTCTAAAAAGACCTCATTATCACAGGAGAGATATAGGATGGAGATGAGGAAGGAGAATGTGTGGTCCATCAAGGATGTTTCCTTAGTGCTCTCAATGGAGTGTTGGTGAAAGGGTTATCCCTGTTCAATGCAAATTATGTCTCATCACAGTTATTTCAGCTGTGATTTACAGATTTGCCAAGGTGAGAAAGACACCCTTCATCCCCACAGGGCCTCGTCTTGTAGACTAAAGCTCCATCGACTCATATGTTCCCCACCCTGAAAAAAAGCACACAGAAGACCTTTTTGCCAAATCCATCACAGTGACTGATTTGCACACACAAACACACACACACAAAACCTATGGAAAATGAGGAAGGGTCTCTGGGTTGCACCATGACTGACTGGAAATCTCACCTCAGCATGGATGACTCATTTCATTTACATTTCATGGGTAGCGAATGGTAATAATGTGGGTCTAAAACATTATTAATGTTTGATTACCCCAGATGATGTCATGAGTTGCTTATTTCTTTCCAAACACTTAAACACAAAAGGACCAATTTGCTGAAATAACCATGGCACTTATGAAAGCTAGATTGGGCAATTTGACTGTTTGCTCCTGAAGCCATTTTAATTTGAGTTAAAAGTGTGAAAGTGGTAGTTTTGAGTTATTAAGGTAAAACAGGTTTTTCCACTTCTGAAATCTGAAATGGTAAAAAGAGCTTTAAAAGATACTGCGGATTTTTAAAGGTGGTATGAAAGTCAGTGAACAAAGGAAACTAGGATAAAAGTTTATTTTTTTTATTTTTATCATATTAAAGACAAAAAGTGAGGAGCTTATCCAAATTCTTAAGTCTGGCCTAGATACTTCTGCTATATTAGATTATAAACCCAAAGTATTATTTGGAGTCAAAGACTAAAGAGTTGAAATCATGTCTTGTTGTATGTGGCTAAAGGCCATAGTGCACATCTGGAACATTTATGGTAGACTACATGTAGCCATACAGTTCATTTGGGTTTATTCAGCAGACTCACAGTCTTCACCAACAACTTTTTTTTTTTTTTTTTTAGATGTGAAATGCCCCTAATTCTGCCTAGTGATGGCAACATAATAAAAACACAATCTTTTACAGCAACACCTACCAAACAAGCGTCCCAGTGTTAAACAGATGACGCATAGAGGTACTCACCTCATATTAAAGGAAAAGTTCACCTAAAAATCATTTACTAACCCTCATTGCCTGTCTGCCTGCCTGCCTGTCTTTTTATGGTACATGAGAAGATTGAGAAGAAAGTAGTAGAATTTCCAAGTTGCTCTTTTTCTTATATTGAAAGTGAATGGCCATGGCTATTAAGAAAGTTTTTATGACATTTAGCAAATACTTTTTATTTTTATATTTTATTTTATTTATATTACTCAAACAAATCGTCACATCATATGACTTGAATGAATACATTTGATGATTTTTTTTTCATCAGGCTTTCCCTGTTCCCAATCCACTTTCTATGGGAGAAACTGATATTATTATATTATTTATTTATTAATTTAAAAAAAAAAAGGGGGGGGGGGTAATTAATTACAGTTCAGTCTCATATGTGGATACATCAATGTCTAATAAATGTTAATAAAAGTCTAAATTAAATCTGTTCATCATATATATAAACTGTAGCCTGACAAACCAGACCCACATCAAACTGTTTGGTCTGGAAACTCACCATAGACAGGGCTCAATCCCAGGGGCGGGATAAACGGTTGTCTTTCAAACTCCTTCTGCACGCGATTGGATAGCGCTACCAACAACCAGAGCAACGAAGGTCAAGCAGAGCTAGTTGACAGATTAAACTTTCACCGTATCCGGTCGGTAAAACTCCGAACACATCTTCCCTTCTTAAGAATGACTTCAGTGCTGTTCTTTGTTCTTTTCTCAGAGAAAAGCTTAACTCCAAGTCTTCTAGAGTCGCGGTCAAAGCTGATTGGAAAGACCTGCCTTTCACCAGTTTCTGTGTTTACTAGAAGCACGCAAGAAGCACGCTCAACCCGGTCGTTATTATGTTAAGCCCCGCCCACCGACTCTATACACAATGTGATTGGCCCGACCAGAGTTTGGCTTTTACAGCTCAGCAGTGTATTGAGAGTTGCTAGACGACACTCGTAGCAGATTAGATTTGCTGTCGCTAGGGTGCGTCTAGATTTCTAGGCTATATAAACTCTCTTAAAAAGACTGTGATAAAACTGCTCGATTCATACTGACGATCTCTTCATGGACTTTTTGAGTTTTGGTGGAAGGACTTTTCATAGAGGGTCAGAATTCTCCCATGCAGGTTTCTTAAAAAAATATCTTGTGTTTTCAAGACGAACGAAAGTCTTATTTGTTTGGAAAAGCATGTGTGTAAGTAAATGGTGACAGGATTACAATTTTTTGGGTGAACTTTCAGTAACAGGACACACAGAAGGCAAAACATCAATGTAAAGCCCCGAATGACAAACCTTGTCTGAAAAATAACGTCTGAAGGCTTACACCCCTCTAATGCTATTTGTTTCAGAAATGATTAATGAATAATAATTACACAACAGAAAACTGTAAGTGATCTATTATTTTAAAATCGTCAAACTGATCCCTTGTCCCTTAGAAACATTGGTGTCCTTATAGTTAAATTGCCTCCGTGCAGAGATTAATCTTGATAAGCAATGGCGAGAGATCCCGATTTGATATGCTGCTCAGTGCTTTGCAGTGGGAAGGCTCCCAAAACAAACAAGGCACTCAAATGTGTGTGTGTGTGTGTGTGTGTGTGTGTGTGTGTGTGTGTTGGCTGAGCCGACAGTGGAGGGAAAATTATGTAGCTTTCCCATGTAACATATAGGGTTCCTGTTGCACCAGAACAGTTATTAAATGACTCATCTCCATGTGTTTCTGACTCAGTGAGTGAGTAAGAATGGAAGGGAGTGTAACCAAACGTATGCGTAGATGCAGTGGTACTGTGCATAATAAAGCAATAAACATCTATGAGATAAATCTCTTCTGCCCCACCCAGGACCCTTCCACCAAACTTTTACCATTTCAGAGCCAAGTGTCTGAGGTGCTGAGCGTATTAACAGCTGGCCAGCAGTTTCCCTATCATGCAGATGCTCTGTGCTTTCTGCATTTGGCAGGGTGGTACTGTTCCCATCACCGTCATGCTGTTTTCTGGCTGCTCAGCCGAGACAACTAAAACATGAACAATCAAGATGCTGCTTATGTAAACCCATTGCAATAGCAGGTTTGATAACATTCATAGAAGGTGGAACTACTAACACAATGTGCATTAATGCCATGAATTGCTTTATGAATGAAATAAGATGCTGTGGTAGACGTTTTCATGCAGCACTATATGTCCTTTCAATGGCTATGTGGAACTGTGACCAGTGACCCTTGAAATCTGAGCTCATATGTGTTACACACACGTCATAGTTTGGACGATAATTAGAAACACAGGCGCTGCTCTCATGGGTAAGTTGTGTGACGTGCGAGCACACCTCGAAGGACCATACTGGCGCATGATAGACAAAAGCCCTATTATAGTTTTTATTGCTCCAGATTTCCCTGTGACTTCAAAACACAAATAATGAGATATCGAGACTGATTACCATTAAAATGGTTCTCAATAGTGAATTGTATCATTAGTAAAAGCTCTCTAGAGAAGTAAGAAAGCCGCACAGAAGGTGCTGAGTAATCGTGGGAGTGTGGGATGATGCAGTACTCTTGTCAGCATTTAAAGATCATCAGATCAGAAGAGATTAAGGTATTATCTTTTGTGATGTCAATGTGAATTCACTGCATCCCCATAAGCATTTCATTAGTTGTGCTTTTACATGGCACAATTGTGTGGATATACCATCTGTGTTCAATGGCTGGCATACAAAGTGGTGATGGCATCAGGGCTTTAATCACTTTCATTTACTTGTCACTGTGTGAGCCCAAAGCCATCCTCAGGGTGGCCTAGACACAGTTTGGCTGGATAATAGAAATGTGATCCTACAGCTGTAAAACCGCTGGGGCATTTGGGGTTATTGAACAATTGCATTGTGCCACACAGACTTCTTTGGTAAAAATAAAAAGTACACAAAGAAAGGGGAAAAATGTCTTAATCTGGAGGAAGTTCAAGTTTGGATTGCTCCCTTTTTTCTTTTACCAAAGAAGTCTGTGCTTGATGGCACAATTCAATTGTTTAATAACCCCAAATGGTTTTACAGCTGTAGAATCACGTTTCAGAGTATATATTCTGAATATATAAATCTTACAAAGCCACTGTTACAAAGTGTATTTTTTCAAGATGAACATTTAATAAACCGAAGAAACTAATAAACTATATATATCATCTTGATTTTTTTTTAAATATTGTATATAACTTATATACTATAAGTTATGTTTATTTTTTTAAATAATATTAATAAAAAAATATTTCACAGCAAAAAGTCAGAAGGCATGTAATAGTTTTGGAGTAACAGGTTTATCTACAAACTTTTGAACATTTATACAGCAAATATGATATAGCAGGCTTTATATGGTTAATATAGCATATTATAGCATTAAAGGGTTGAAAATTGAAAATCAATCCATGATTTACTTATATGACATTTTTCTTTCAGACAAACACAATCTTACACTCCTAGAAGAAAATGTTCTATATAAAACCTTAAAAGGTTCTGTCGGCGCTACATAGTTGGAACCCCTAAAAGGTTCACTACAAAAAATGCTTTTCTTACTTAGTATTTTTGTCTTGTTTCTAGTCCAAACATCTAAACATTCTTAAAACAAGAAGTATTTACTAGACAAGCAAAAGTAATTGTCTTATTTTGGGGGAAAATAGTATTAATATAGTTTTTGCTAAGATAAGAAATGCATTTTTTTTCTTTGATAAGAAATGCATTTTTTTGCAGTGTTCTATATAGAACTCTTTTTAAGTGCCAAAAGGGTTCTTTCTTGTCATTATAGAACCCTGTTAGCATAAAAGGGTCTTTGGAATATACTCAACTATACTTCTATATAGAACCTTTTAAGGGTTCCAAATACGTAGCGCCGATAGAACCTTTTCTTCTAAGAGTGATTAAACAAATTTCTGGCTTTTCCAAGCTTTATAATACATAGTACGTGGCTGTTTCTGTTTTGAAGTCCATAAAAGTGCATCCGTCCATTATAAAAGTGCTCCACACGGCCCCAGGCTTAATAAAGGCTTTCTGAGAAAAATATCCTTAAAAGCTGTAATCTCTATTTCCGCTAACTGTCGTATGCACGCTCAAGAGAGACTGGCGTTACAGCGTATAACGTGGGATGCAGATGTAGCAAAAATTCCCGGAGACAAATGCAGAAGCGCAGAGGAAAGAGCAAAACAAACTTGGCTCTCGCAAGAACAAGAATATTCTCACCAGAGAGTCATACGTCATACGATGGAACGGCAGTCTCTTGTGAAAGCACGTACCACACTTAGTGGAAATCAGAGAGTACAGTTTGTAAAGTTTTAAATTATATTTTTCTTACACAAATCCATCGATTTGCTTCAGAAAGCCTTTATTTACCCCTCCGGAGCCATGTGGATTACTTTTATATTGGACAGATGCAATTTGATGGACTTCAAAACAAAAACAACCATTCACTGCAATAATAAAGCTTGGAAGAGCCAGAACATTTTTCAATATAACTCCGATTTTGTTTGTCTGAAAGAAGAATGTCATATACACCTATAGGATGACTTGAGGGTGATTAAATTATGTGCTGGATTAACCAGGACATTTATTAATATAACTCTGATTTTTGTATTTGTCAGAATGGCTTGAGGGGGAGTAAATCATGGGCTAATTTTAATTTCTGTCTATCTACTATCTAAAAAAAACTTTCCCTTTAATAACGATTTTGTAAAATACAGCGAACACTGTCTATCACTCCCTCTCCAGCCTGGCTCTCCATCTAGTCTCCAGGAGCCTGTGACAGCGTGGAGGCTGCACTTTTTTACTCCATTACTTGCTGTATAACTGTTAAAGCCCAGAATATGCTCTCATACATTTCATAACCCTTTATACCTTTAAATCATGCATTCATGTGATGCTCAGAATTTGGCATTCATCTTCTGGCAGTACTCTCTGCCGATTCTTACTAAATGCTTTGAGCTTACGCTAACAGCTCATGCATAACTCTATATTTCTGTGCATGACTTTATTGAACATATTTGTTGTACTTATGCAAGTGTTGGTGTTGAGAGTAAAGGTTGGCATGCACGGTTTGGTGCGAGTGAAACAGTGAGATCATTGCCAGGCTTATGCTGTAAAGTGAGGCCAATAAAACAGAGAGTGCAACTGAGAGGTAACCATCCAGAAACATGCTGTGGCAATTGTCTGTTCTTGCCTGTCACTTTAGTGAAGAGTCACTAAATTGTGTTCTTTGTGGGTTTTGGTGCCACATAAAGACTAGGTGAAATCAATACAGCCTCTGCCTCTGAATGAAAAACAGATGGGTCAAGCTAGATTTTGGAACACGTATTCTAGAGTAACACTGAACTATTATGAAAGAGTAACACTCTTTCCATCATCCATCATCCACTTAGTTGAGCAGCTTGATCATTTAAACAACAGCATATTAAGTTCAAGGCTTTGGCTACAGGAAATTATACTTATTTATACCTTTAAACCCGACTATTACAGTTTTCTCAATAGCTTTGGCACATTTTTCTAAACAGTTTTAAAATTCTCTAAACTGTAAGGGCAAATGCCACTATTGTTTGCTTAAACTCTATCACATCTGCAAGATGTAGTTTGGTCACACTTTATATTAGGTGTCTTTATCTTTTTTGTGTGCATAAAACAAGAAAAACAAACAAACAAACAAACAAACAAACAAACAAACAAACAAACAAACAAACAAACAAACAAACAAACAAACAAACAAACAAACAAACAAACAAACAAACAAACAAACAAACAAACAAACAAACAAACAAACAAGTAGAGTGTACCTGTGTTCATTTTGTATTGCAAAACAATACAAAATTGCTGCTATTGAGGTGGAAATGGATAAGGTTAGGGACATATTTGGTGGTATGGGTAGGTTTAAGGGGTAAGGGAATGTCAACAATCTAATTATAGGTTTAATTAAAGCTGTAATTGCATGCAGATATTTTTTTTAAATATACATACAATGTATAAACATGTATGTGGTGTGACAGGCAGCGGGGCGAGGGACCGCGTGAACGGGCCGGTGATTAGAGTTGACGAGTGCCAGCTGCATGGCACACCGGTCTCGTCTCGCGGCCATGTGACGGGAGCGTAAAAGGAGGAGCAAGGGCTGCGGAAGACGAGAGAGGACCAGGCCTGGACTTTATGTTGAGTTTTGTTTATGGTTTATTATGTTTATGTGGGCAGTCGTCCGTGAGGGGCTGCCCACGTTTTATTTAGTGGGTATTTGCGGGCAGTCGTCCGTGAGGGGCTGCCCGCGGTTTTACTTTCGTTTTGTTTATTTATTTTGAATAAAGTTGTTGAACGTTAGCCGGTTCTCGCCTCCTTCCTTCCCATCTATGAACTGTGTTACAATGTATGTAAACAAGTGCATTAAATGTTAGCACAAAGTAGTTAAATATATTTTTATGGACAAGGACCACGCCACAACTATGAATGTTGGAGAATTATTTATTGAAGAAATTAGGGATGAATAGGGAGAGGATGAAGAGGAAAGGAGAAAGGAATGATAGTCTGATCTGGTGTTTGGCGGCCATGAGACTGGGTGGGGGCATCATCTCAGTTCAATGTAGGCAGAGCGATTAGGACCCCCCCCCCAATACAACCTGGAAGAGATGAGAACAAGGGGATGGTAAAGTTGTTTGAATGGATGAGAAAGGGTGGGAAGGGAGGGTTTGAGAAAATGAGACAAACGGTACTGTAAGGGGTGGAGCGATATAAGAAGGTTTTGAGAAGTCAGGTGATTGGTTGAGGCATGGTCTCGGTCCATTTATATAAAATAGGACTGAGCATTTTTATTGATGTGCTACATGGAAACTGAAAATCCACAGTTGCTATTTATTTTCACACACTCTATTCCCATAACAGCATCACCACCACCACACATTCTTACATATCTTCCTATTGCTCGTCCATGACAAGCAGCTGTGAATTTACATGTAACACATTTCTACAAAAATAAACTGCTGTTGTAGTTTAGGTTATGTTTAACGTTCAGTGTCCGATGAAGACAAAGAATATGCAAAAAGGTTCTGAAACCGTAGTTTAATTAAACTTAAAGGGGTACTTCAGCGCTGGGAAGATGAATCTGTATTTAAACTGGGTCATTAACGTAGTAGAAATGTGAAATTATTTTTGAATTTGGTGGTTTCTGGACTGAGAAAAGACAGAAAATGTATTTTTGTCTCATGGGGATCAACGACTACAATTCCCAGTAAGCTTCCCTGCCCTGTGAAGCCACTCCCAAAGCCTCCAACTACTGAATTACTGTGACTGGATCACTTTCTCCAGTGTGACCTTTTTCACAAAATCAGCCCAGTTAGAGAACAGACACTACAATTGAAAACTAAATGTGTCTGTTCAATATAATGTGATTTAGCTGCTGAGGGAGTGTCACAGCACAAACGCAGCAGGAGTAAGATTACATTCATCGTGATGAATGAGCTCTCGTGATGAGAGCTGAGGTAAATGCGTCCGCGCTCGCAGCATATACATTCACAGCGCGTGTTCAGTCTAGCGCGTTTCAGTTCATGCCTTTGGAGGGAATTAAATTAATTCATAGGAATTAATTTGAGAAGTTGAAACGCTCACTTTGCTCCGCCGGCCGCTCCGTTTATATGAGAGCCTGCAGCTGCGAGCTGAGCTGTGAGTGCGATCTCCCATCCACCATGTGCGAGTTGAAAATGTGAGGAAATAGCTCCCTTTGCTGGCTGTAAATTGCTCCGATGACACAAATTGACAATATTTACGTAATCGGAATAATTTTTTCTATAAATAAAATTCATAAATCTGTCATCTCAGGGGGATATGAGGGGCGGGGGGGGGGGGGGGGTATCAAATATACACCAGGGTTTCTTCTTTTCACAGGAAAAGAACAACCAAACTGTTTCACAAAACAACACCAGACAAATGCACAGAAAGGGGATGAGGAGCTAAAATACACAATGATAATGAACTAAAAGATTGACAGCTGTGATCTGTAAATAGCCATGGTAACCCAGCGGGAACAAAGGAACACAGGAAACATAAGTAAGCAGAAGTTAAAACAAAACCAAAACAGAACTGAACAGAGTGACTTTATGATTTTCTCCATGTTAATGCGTGGTAGTGATTGTACGCTATATACAACTCTATATAGCTTCTAAACTTGATTGGTTGATTTGTAAGATTGTGATTCCTATTTCAGTATGATGGTGGGCATTCCAAATATTCCATGTCAAATGTATTTATGAAATATGTACATGCATGTCTTACAGATTTTGATATGCATGATGGCTCACATGATGAATGCATGTTTAGAAGTTAAAGAGTTTGATGAATGATGAATGCATGTTTAGAAGTTAAAGAGTTTGAAAATGTCACTGAGAATCAACTCATCAGTTCCCATACGAGGGAACTTGACGCTGTATTGACGTGATTGGAATGCTCCTTGCGTGAATGGCGCCTGAAGCGTGTGTGAAAACATGCCTATGATGTCATAAGGCACACACACAAATATAAAAGGGCACCTGCCTAAGACGTCATCAGCTTTGTTGTCTTCAGGATCTGCTTGTCTAAGTGTGTACGTGTGAATATATTGCCTGTGAATGTAATCTCGAGAGCACAGTGCTGTCAGCTCTTGAGGGAGCTTTATATTTTTCTTTGATAACTCTGTTCCCGCTTGATTGTTTTCTTGAGGAATCAGAATCGAACAAAGCACCTCGCGCTTTGGACCCAATATTGGAGACCATGGATATGGGAGTTTCCATTTTTCATGCTTTCCCAGTTAGATCAATAGTGTTCATGGTGAGGCTGCTTCCACCTGAATGAGATCATTGTGTGACATCTAGTTCCGGGGGAATAGATGCAGAGAAAGTTGAGGCAGATGTTATAAAATGAATCACCTCCTCCCCTGCCCGTATATAATTCTGTGAGCCTTTTATTTCTTCCGTACTACCAAAATGAAATGTCGAAATCATGGAATTGTGTATATTGCTCTCACACAGTCAAACGGCTTGTGTGGTGGTTTGAGGGCAGGGATACACAAGAATGTGCTGGGTTGAGAATTGCTTGCGAACTATCGCTCCCCACGCTGTATTCTCTTTAAAGGCTCCTGCCTTGCCAATACAAGTTAGTCGGCTATTACAGAAGCTGAATGCTGAATGCTTGCTTGTGCAACATGTTTCGATCAGCTGAGAGCAGAAAAGACAAATGTTATTTGCTTCTCCGGCTGTACCAAAGTATACATTGTTAACAGTTTATGGCAAAGCAAGTGAGGTAGAAGGTAAGATATTATTTCCAGAGGCAGTCCTAACAGTGTGCACTGGCTGGTATAGGTAAGGAAAGATGGGCAGTTCTGCTTCTTGCATCTCACTTCCTCACATGACACTTCTCCTTAATACATATGGAGATAGAAGTGTATGCTCTTTTCATGTTCACATATGTAGAGTTGCCAGACATGGCTGAAAGGAGATGAGCTTCATTAGTTATTATCTACCGAATGTTACACATTCGGAAGTAGTAGCAATATATTCTTCCATGTTTATAGTTTTTGCTGTGGCTGGCATTAGTGAGAAAAGATGGGTAATTCCACTTCCCAATTTCTCACATGCTGCATATCCTTTAAACATGGAGATAGAAAGCAATACAACTTATGATGATCCAGGAAAGCCTTAACACAGCTAAATAATAAGAAGACAGACATGTTTTGACAATAAATCTGAAGACAATAAACACATGACTGTGACAATATATGTTTTTTTCTGTGTTCTTTAAGCCATCTCATAGCCTGACAAGCCATTCACCATTTGCCAGGCCTCAATCAGTGGGGTAAGATAAACAGTTGTCTTTCAAATTCCCTCTGCACACAACAGGATAGCACTGCAACCAACCAAAGCAATGAAGAAGGTGAAGCGGAGCAAGTTGATAGATTAATAACACATCTTTCATTCTTTCAGTGCCATTTCCTTGTTCTTTTCTCAAGAAAAGCTTAACTCCAAGTATTCCACAGTCACGGCCAAAGCCGGTTTGAAAGTCCCCTGTTCGCTAGCTTCTTTCACTGAAAAAAAGGTGTGTTGGATTTACAGGATTTAATCATGTACATCGGTTCCACATGAATCAATTAAGTTAAACAAACATAATTTGTTCACATAACTTAAACCTGTTCATTGTTAAGTAACCCAATTGATTAGTCTCAAAATGATTTTAATATATCTTCCTAACAACAGTGCTTTGCACAGGGGGGCTAGAGACCTGTCTGCCTCTTTAATCAAATCACAAGCTTATTTTGTTTTAGTATATATTTTTTTGTGGTCACTTGACTGATTAATGACTGATTAAGACTGTACTAACTAGCTTTCATTCTGTTAGTCAGCAATAGCACATAATGATAATCAAATGCTCTTTAATGACATTAAGCCTAAGCAATCACTCCGCTCTTCTCCACTATGGTAAACCAGTATAAATTGAAAGGTTCTAATTATTCCAACATAATGAAACATTTAACACTATAAAACAATATAAAGTATCCCCCTTATCTAGTTTTCCCCCAAAACCCCCACATAAAATAACAACAATTTTACTCTTCTCGTCAAGTCCCAAGCAAAGCATGCTGGGAACTACAGTTTCAGCAAAAATCATGTTCGAGTACTTGATTGGTTCACATTAACCCCAAATAATGTAATTTAGTAGATTGCACATTTAAGAGAATTACATTAATTGAAAGCAAATAAATCACATTTAGAAGATAAACACAATTTTGTTGCGTGGTTCGCAAATAATATGATTACGTAAATTGGACAATGTGTGTTTTCCATTTTTTTCAGTGTTGTTTTCAAGTAGCACATGGCAACTCTGTTGTCATTATGTTAGGCTAATAAGCCTAAATCAATTGATAAACTGTAATGTTCCCATAGTGTTCGTTGAAAGGGAACGTCTAGGTTATGAATATAACCCTGATTTAGGCACGCCTCCTTCTGACAACAATCAAATGATGTTTTAGGCTCCTGGTGACATCACAGGGTTGCCATCTGCCAATCAATTGACGTGTTTTCACACATGCTTCCGAGACCGGCCATGCAAAGGCCATTCCCATAGCATTAACATCAACAAGATGCAGCATCTCATTCTCTCTCATGTAGAGTTATATTTATAACCTAGGCCATTTTGATCATTATTGTCTAAATTGTAGACAATTGTTCTTGCTTTTTTGCACACATGTACAAACAAACATGCAATTTGCTTAAATAAATAACAAGATTAAATCTGATGTGAACAAGTATCTGCACTTAAATGTTTAAAAAAAAAAAAAGTCTCATTCAAGAAATAAGCCAAAGCAATTGAGAAAAAAAATCATAAATAAATTATCCATGCTGGAAGTGCCTACTTATATAACTGTGACTAGGCCTACACCTGGATGTGTACTTGAATTTCCTATTCAAGTACACATCCCTTTATGAATCTTGGTAACTGCTCTTCAGGAGGATAACTATTTTCATCATTATAGATGTGCAGTGTATATTGTAGTTTGGAGGTGGTGGTCTTGTCTTTGCAATGGGCTGTGTTCCCATTGCTTGACACATCCAAGAGAAACTGGGGCACATTTCCTGAGCAGATCACTTAAAAATCGTAATGCCCACATATTGGTTTCTGCATTGAGTTGAGTTTTCTTTGCCAACTAAAACATTTAATCTTAAACATGACTGTAAAAATCATCACATTTTATTTCACTTTGTTTTACTATTAATAATATTTTAAGAAAATAGTAAGTCTGGCATTAGTGAAAAATCATTTTGCATTATGTGAAAACAAAACAAAAAATCTACATGTAGTCAAATTTTCACTCACATATTTATATGGGACTTTGACTTGTATTGACGATTTGAGCGAAATATAAATTTAATATAAAAGTTGAATTGGAGCTCTGTGGCACGGCAGGATTTTTAACAATTACATGAGTTGCCCCGGCCGAATGCTGCCGCCGGTGTGTGTACACTCATTGAAAACAATGCTCAAATTTTAAAGTCATGGGGTCACACACCAGACGCGAAGTTCAGCGCCGCGCCTTTAAAATATTGAGCACCCCCATATTGCCAAAATGGTATGATCCTCGTTTCATAACACCCGGGAAGATTCGACAGTGAGATCGGTGGTCGAATTCGGCTCCCACATCAAGATGTTTGGTCTGGAAACTCACCATTGAACGCCCAAGCTGTCTGCAGGTTCCTAGAGCACACACATAGAGTTACACACTTTCAAAAATGAATTTATAAAAAAATAATAATCAAAAAGCACCCTAATTTTTTGGGGGGGTTATAACAGCTTAGACAACATATACTTACATGTTTATCACTTTTACCAATGTTTTATGTAAATTCAAATGGTTTCCTTTAAAATGACACCAACATTTTGAACTTAGACATGTGTGTATGGGAAGCTTTTCAATTTGGGTAGGCCAAATCCAGGCGGAAATGGTACCAGAGTAATTTAGTGAAAAAACATTACTTTGTGTAATTGATTGGCCTGACCAGAGTTTGGTTTTTACAGCTCAGAACTGTTTTGAGAGTTGAGATTAGATTTGCAATAGTAGACACAGATATCCCAAATACATTTAGAGATACATCCACAAGTTGTTTTTATAAATCATGTGATGTGATTTTTTATTAAGTTTTCAACTTAGATGGAAGCATAGTCTGTGATCAGGTGACTGCACATTGCCTGATTTGTACATCATTGCACCAAGTTGCAATGTCAAGGCTGTAAATAGCCAACAGTTATAGCTCGCTAACACCAGCATGTCACATCATGTCATGTCTATCCTCTGCATGGTTGTGCCTTGTCAGAACACTAAAAGCTGATCAAAATCTTTGACCTGTCCTGAGAATGGCACTTTTGGTGACACAAACAGACACACCTTTCATTCATTAGTGAATGAAATCTGTTCTCCGTGTTCCGTTTCATTTTCTTATCCCGCCAAAGTTTAAACACAGTTTAAACACAAGACCACAATTACTGGTATACATTACATTCACCAGTGTTCTTCTGGATCCCCTTAAAAAGATCAAAAATGGCCCTTTAAGCCATAAGAACAGCTGCTGGTATGGCGCCAGGAGCTCACAAAGCAGAAAATGATGTCTAACCGGCAACAGACTTGGTTCCTTGACGTTTGAAATAAAGAACATGATGAGCAAGATAAACAAGACAATGCTCACACAGGTGCCAAGGAGAACAGGAATAAAAGTCTGGAAATTGATTTAGATTGTGGTTTCACACTAGATGATGCTCTCACTATCAGAAAAAGTAAATTTACGGCCAATTGCGTTGGTTGAAAGATAAATGATGACCAGCGATGTCAGGTTTAGGAGTGTCTGCACGAATTATTAGCAAGGTTTGCTAGATTGGACACAGAGCAAAGACATGGGAGAAATCAACTGTGGTGAAGAAAGGAGTCACTGTTCTGCTTGGCTTATGCTACGTTGAGTGAAGAAAATGGACAGTGGATGAATGAGAAATTGGGTGGACCTAATGGTTGATCCAGGACCGCTGATCCCCAGCCAACATGTACAGTCCCACTTTTTTTTGTTGCATAAATGCAGTCATAACACTTTAAAATATCTGTTTATGTACTGAGCCTAAGCCCAGTGTCTGCCAAAGACATGGGCGGTGGTCTGCATCACCACCTGCTTTCCTCAGTTAAACATCCAAACCTGTAAATGATATCCAGACTGACCATTGTTCTCCTTTTGTTTCATATTGTTATGTCATTTAATTACAAATTAAAATTAAATTGAAAGCAGTGGATAAATGTGAATCATCTGAACAAAAAATCATTAGGCTCGTTTGTGTGAAAAGAAAAAAACGCGTGGTCTTATTTGCAACATCTCAACAATATAAGAAACCTGAGAAACCAAAATCACAAAAAGATGGTGAAGGACAAAACAGACATCAGTGAAGAGACCCAGCTGAAAGCGAAACACCGTTGTGAATCCCTGGCTAGTTTGGAAATACTTTGGATATAGAAAAAAAAAATATATATATATATAATAAATTACAGTGTAGTTTTCCTGGAGGATATCCAATTTTGCACAAAAAAAAAAAAAAAAAAAAATGTGGATGCAAATTGGCTGCAAAAGGAGGAAACACATAGAACATGTTTGGGAACACCATCCCTCTGTGGAGATAAAAGTATGTTTATAACTTAAGGCCGAATGATTTCTGTGATGCAGAGAGAATCCCGGAATCTAGTCATGAAAACATACATGGTTACTCACATAAATGATGTTTGACAAAAAAATCTAAGTTCAGGAGGAGCACATTCAAATAATCTATCTAATCATGATGTCATTCCAACCAGCTGTCAGCAATCAGTAATCAACACGTCTACCAATCAGCTCAAGTGGAGGATCACATAAATACCCAGTCAACTCACCAAAGTTTATTGACAGGTTTTCAGCATCCCTCCACCACCATGTCTTCCTCACACTCACCTGTTTACTTTCCTAACCAGAGCTATGAGGGCAGTTCTCTGGGTTCAGGCAAAATACCGAGCTCAGAGCCCTCTCCTCAGGCAGCACACCAAATACACATACTATTTATTCTATCTGACTGTGAATTCGTAAAACCCATGGTTCCCTGAGAGAGGGAACGAGTATTGCGTATGGGAAAAGCTTTTTCTCGAGAATATAAAGCAAAAAGTCAAGGTTGCCAACTTTTAAGTTCAGGTTGGAGTGAGATTTAAAAAAAAAAAAATTCATATATATCAATTCATATGTAGTATATAGCTTACAGTACATGATAAGGAAAATGAGTTTGTCTTAGCACTATTTTAAGCACTATTTTAAATGTTTCTTGGGTCAAATTATATGTGCTTGAATTCATTAATATTCACTTGTGTGTACTTATATGTATCACTATTCATTAAAAATATTAGGATGCTAAGTTCTAATATGATGCATAAGTTATTAACATGTTAAAATTTCACATTTATCATATCCTATCTAAATATTTATTTAAATGCAAGACTGTTTTTGAGCAACTAGATTAGATACATGCATATTTATTAAAGAGCTATAAGGCACCTACTGGGTAATGGCATTACAAATGAACATTATTATTTTTTAGCCACAAAATGACTCTAATTTACCTCTTTGAATTGGAATTCTCTATTTTAACCTTAATTACTACACAAATTGTAATATAAATAATACAAATATTAGAAGAAATATATTTTAAGTGGTCATTAATTGACAATGATTATTGCACAAATAGTATTTAGTACCAAAACTTTTCAAAATATTTGATAAATATTATTGAACTAAAGTATAGAACACTTATTAAATTGAAAATTAGTAACGGTGTATGATCACATTTGACCATCAATGAGTATTAGTGTGACCAATTAGTAAGGAATACCTGAGGGCTAATTCTAAACAAGAATAAAATTAATATTAAAAATGTTGAACATCCCTCTCCATAATAAAACAATCCTGTGAATATGGCTGACTTAATAATCAATGCACAAACTGTACTGTTTAACAAAACTTGCTGCAAACACCTGTATAGTGAAACTGTTGTATAGCCATTCAAATGCATTAAGCCACATAACTGTATGCTTCGCCGGGAGAAGATAGCCTACCGCAACTCCGCTTTTCAACGCCTCTGGCTTTAACATTAGCGCCAAAACGCTATTTATTGTTTGCCTTTTGCATTAAAACTTAATAATATTAATAAAAAATCTATAGGCCTAGCTATGTTTAATATCAAAAGCAGGTTTGGCAATTTGCCGTGAGATGAAGTTGGGCAGTGTGAGAGCGTGACACAGAGCCCGAAAGCGTGTGTCACACCAAATGCGTGAGAGTTGGCAACCCTGTAATAAAGTATCTATTTAAAACGCAGTGCGGCTGGACAGCAGATCCGACAGTGCAAGCTACACACTGATTGGCTGTGCTGCGGCAACTGCAGGAACCTATGGCGAGGCGGCAGAGAGCGAGCCAATAAGGGTCACTGAAAAATTTGCTCGCTCTCTCAGCCATGTCCATAGGTTCCTGCAGTTGCCAGAGCACAGCCATTCAGCGCATAGCTCGCATTTGCTGTGCAGCCACACTGCGTTTAAATAGATACTTTATAGAATAAAGTTTTGCTTCACATTCTCGAGAAAGGAGCTTTTCTAGAGAAAGGGAGCTTTTTTAAACAAACATCCCCCACTGTACTACAGGTGTGGCATCCATTTGGCCAACAGGCCCTCAACATCTCTTCGTCTTTAGGAATCCCAAATGGCCCCACTGATAAGAGAGAGCGGGGTAGAAAACAGTAAAACAAATGTCTTTGTTCAAATCAAAATATCAAATATCTTTGATTATTTTGAATTCTCTCAAACCTATCAAAATAAACCAAAAGTTTGGTTGAACTAGAAGAAAGGATGACAGAAATATATAACTATTGTAGGTCTACTGTTGTAGGTCATAATAATAATAATAATAATAATAATAATAATAATAATAATAATAATAATAATAATTTAAACATTATTTAAGAATATATGTTAAATTTAAATTAAGTTTTTTAGCACTTTGCTCAAAAATTAAAAATAAATGTTTGTCAGATTTTACTTGATTGCCACCATTTTTTGATTATATATTTGTATTAAATGATACAAAAGAAAAAGTTCATACAACTCTGTTAATCATAAATATTTTAATAAATTAATGAAAAAAACTGTTAATCTAATTCATAATCATTTATTGAATTTAGTTGATTTTACATGTTTTGCTGAAATTTCAATAAACAAATGCTTTCAAGTTTGTTATAACAAAGCATTTGTTCAATGAAAAAGAACAGTTTTCATTCAATTAACAGACATTTTAACTGATGATAAATAATAATAACCATAATTTATAATAACCAAATAATACAGTTTATTTATTATTTTTTTAAAATCATTTTAAATATTTTTTAGGGCCGGGACTCGATTAAAAAAATTAATCTAATTAATTAGAGGCTTTGTAATTAATTAATCGAAATTAATCGCATTTTAATTGCATATAAATATTTGACCTGGAACAATGAGAAGTAGCCCAATTTTTCACATGGATTTTTAGCATACCATTGAATAATGACTGAATACATAAGCTTAATCAACAAAATATTGTTTATTTATTTCAGTCCAGCAGACCAGTGCAATGTTTGCCATTAAGTGTAGCAAAAGCATATTTGTGATATTTGAGGCTCGATGTGCTGCGGTGATACGCAGATTCCTTGTTGTATAGCAGGGGTGTCCAATCCTGCTCCTGGAGGGCCACTGTTCTGCTGAGTTTAGCTCTAACCCCAATTAAACACACCTGTACCAGCTCATTAAGGTCTTATTAGGCATACTAGAAACTTTAGCAGTGTATTGAGGCAAGCTGGAGCTAAACTCTGCAGGACGTCAGTGGCCCTCTAGGACCGACTTTGGATACCCCTGTTGTATAGCTTGCACACAACCATGCTCTTGTCGACGCTTCCATCATTTCGTTTTTTAAAACTAAATTTCCCATCCACGGGGCCAAGCAAAGCGTTCTCATCAGCTTCTTCGTTCATGTTCACTATGGTTTGTTGTTGTCATAGTTGTTGTCGTGACTCATGAGCGCTAGTTGGTGTTCCAGTATAATCGGTCCGTCAAAACTCATTCATTGAAAAACGTTCCGCGGGGCAAAAATAAGTGCGATTAAATGTTTTTTTTTTTTTTGCGTAATTAATTAACGCGTTAAAGTCCCGTAGTTAATTAATCTTAATTAACGCGTTAAAGTCCCGGCCCTAATATTTTTTAATGCTTTGAAACTGATGTTTTCTGAGAATCGTGATATTGTGAAAATCTCACTCTATTACAACCCTACACAGAAGAGTCCTCCACCCCTCCTGTTACAAAAAACTCAGTAACTTTTACTCTAAATTAAGTACATTTTAATACATTTGAGTACATTTTAAATTAAATACTTTTTTTTTCTTGAGTAGATTTTCAGACCGGTAATTTTACTTGTACTTGTTTACTTGTAATAGTACTTTTTTTTTTTTTTTTTAGAATATTTGGACCCACTTTATATTAGGTGGCCTTAACTACTATGTACTAACATTGTAATTAATCATTTGATACAATGGACTTATTGTGTACATACATGTGTTATGTATGTAATTAATTTCTGTAGTTACATTTGTAATTACACAGTTATCACTTCCCTTACACCTAACCCTACCCTTAAACTGACCCACATCACCACACCTGTCCCTAACTCTACCCGTATCCACCTCAATATCAGCAGAAGTGTTCTGCAATACAATTTGAACACAGTAAGTACATTGTACTTATTTTTTGATGTAAGTACATAGTACTTAAAGGTGCACTATGGAGCTTTCCGTCCACTGGAGGGCGCCTATTCAAAACAAATCGTAGTTTGATGACGCAACGTGTGAGCGCAGCATCTTGGGAGATGTGGTCTTCTCATCACAGCCGGTGGAAAATAGGACTCGGGCAGAAATCACGTTCATGCATGCGGTTATTAACGTTACTGTAGTCTAAAGCAGAGCAGGATAGTGTGTTATGGACCTGAGCACAGCTGCTGGAGCGATTGTTAAACAAATACCCGCCTCGCGAATACCGGGACTTTTATTATGACGGGACAGGAGACATTCGCCGGGCGCCTGCACAGATCCGCTCTTCTGGTTATGATTTTGAGGTAATGGAGCTCTGTTTATCATATTAGATACATTTAAGTGTGTTCAAAACGTTGTTATGACTTTACTCCGTGCGTTCACTTGTTCACACTGCTAAGAGTAAAGCGCTCCTGCGAAATAAAAGCCGAAACCGAGGGTAACGCAGATATGACGCAATTGACAGGCGACTCCCTCAAATGCAATGTTGAAACGTCCCTGTCCTTAGTTAAAATAGCAATTTTCTCACAATTTACAAATAGTTGGAAACTTCTGGGATATTGTAGGTACTCAATTGAACAAAATATATAACACCTAGTGGTTTTTGGATATTTTACTGCAAAAATACTACATAGTTCACCTTTAAGGCCACCTAATATAAAGTGGGGCCGAATATTTTATAACTCTTTCTATTTTTATTACTCTTTTTATTTAATAAATATATATATACACACGCACGCACGCACGCATGCACGCACACACACACACACAGTGCATCTGGAAAGTATTCACAGCACTTCACTTTTTCCACATTTCGTAATGCTACAGCGTTCTTCCAAATTGGATTAAATACATTATTCCCCCCCCCCTCATTTCTACAAACAATACATCATAATGACAATGTGAAAGAAGTTTCAAGTCTTTGCAAATTTATTAAAAATAAAAAACGCCAAAAATCACGTACATA
Organism: Pseudorasbora parva; assembly: GCF_024679245.1. Classification (NCBI taxonomy): domain Eukaryota; kingdom Metazoa; phylum Chordata; class Actinopteri; order Cypriniformes; family Gobionidae; genus Pseudorasbora; species Pseudorasbora parva. The sequence continues at coordinate 26,771,716 of NC_090174.1, read as the reverse complement.
AGTATTCACAGCTTTTGCCATGACACTCAAAATTGAGCACAGGTGCTCCTGTTTCCACTGATCATTCTTGAGATGTTTCACCAACTTGATTGGAGTCCACTTGTGGTAAACATATTTGATTGGACATGATTTAGAAAGGCACACACCTATCTTTATAAGATCCCACAGTAAACAGTGCATGTCAGAGCACAAAAAAGCTCATAAAGTCTAAGGAATTGTCTGTAGACCTCTGAGACAGGACTCTATCGAGGCACAGATCTGGGGAAGGGTACAGAAACATTTCTGCAGCATTGAAGGTCTCAATGAGCACAGTGATCTTCACTCATCAGTGATCACTCAGATTCGCTGGGAAACCCCAGCTCTAGGAAGAGTCCTGGTGGTTCCAAACTTCTTCCATTTATGAAGGTCATCATCCATAAATGGAAAAAGTTTGGAACCACCAGGACTCTTCCTAGAGCTGGCTGCCTAGCGAACCTGAGTGATCGGGGGAAGATGGGCCTTAGTCAGGGAGGTGAGCAAAACCCTGATGGTCACTCCAGCATTTCTATGTGGAGAGAGGAGAACCTTCCAGAAGAACAACCATCTCTGCAGCACTCCACCAATCAGGCTTGTATGGTAGAGTGGCCATATGGAAGCCACTCCTCAGTGAAAGGCTGCCTGGAGTTTGCCAAAAGGCACCCAAAGGACTCTCAGACCATGATAAATAAAATTTGCTGGTCTGATGAAACAAAGATGGAACTCTTTGGCCTGAATGGCAAGCGTCATGTCTGGAAGAAACCAGGCACTGCTCATTACCTGGCCAATACCATCCATACAGTTAATCATGGTGATGGCAGCATCATGGTGAGGGGATGTTTTTCAGCAGCAGGAACTAGAAGACTAGTCAGGATCGAGAAAGAATGCAACAATGTACAGAGACATCATTGATGACAACCTACTGTAGAGCGCTCTGAAACGTCCAACAGAACGGGATCTTTTAGCAGGACAATGACCCTAAGCACACAGCCAAGATAACAAAGGAGTGGCTACAGGACAACTCTGTGAATGTCCTTGTGTGGCCCAGCCAGAGCCAAGAATTGAACCCGATTGAATATCTCTGGAGAGATCTGAAAATGGCTGTACAGCGACACTCTCCACCCAACCTGATGGAGCATGAAAGGTCCTGCAAAGAAAAATGGGAGAAACTGGCCAAAAAAATATGTGCCAAGCTTGTAGCATCATACTCAAAAAGGCTGTAATTGGTGTCAAAGGTGCTTCAACAAAGTATTGAGCAAAGGCTGTGAATACTTGTTATTTATTTTAAATTTAAAGGGATAGTTCATTCAAAAATTTTATTTATTCACCCTCAAGCTGATCCAAACCTCTATGAGTTTATTTGTTCTGCTGAACACAAAATAAGATATTTTGAAGAATGTAACAAAGCAGATAAAGCAACCATTCACTACCATAGTCGGGAAAAAAATACCTTGGTCAATGGTTGCTCTATCTGCTTGGTAAAATAACAAATACATCTAAATTCCTAGTAATTGTCACTTTTTTCTTCAATATCTCCATACCAGATGTCCTCTATTTGAACATCATCACTGTTGTCCCCTAGTGAGTAACCCATAAACGAAGCAGAACAAATTGAGAAATTAAAACCCTTAATACATATTGTCTCCATATGAGGAAAAAAACACACTAACCACAATAAAAGGTATCATACCAGATTTAAAAAATAAACAGAGATGCTACCCATGACAAATAGGGCTGACACTTTAAAAGCTGTAAAAAAACCTTCAAAGAAGCACCAAAGCCAAATGCTGAATCAAAGCCAAACACTGTACTGAAACCAATAAAGGACATACTGTAATAGCTATGTTTAGCCAGACATGGAGTTATTTGTAAAGATATTATATTGGTGAATCCACAAAAAAAAAAAAATTACCAACAAATTAAAATAAAATAAAAATTAGGAACAGGAACAGGAAGTCTTCACAAATACTGTTTGTAGTTAATTCTCTTTTTTCCCTTTTTGAAGTCAATTTGCCCCAGGTTGTGTGCCATTACAAACTCAGTCTCACTAAATCAGTGGCCTGATAATTACACACAGACTTCAGACTTCAGACTTCACTAAGATGTGGCTTGTATTCTAGGAAACCTTTAGGCAACATAGGGGCTCACTGAATATCACCAAACTCCTCTAAAAGCTTAAGCTTAAAAACCATGATGGCACCAGTGCAAACACAGACAACCGTTTCCTTATAGAGTAAACAAACAAACAAACAAACAAACAAACAAACAAACAAACAAACAAACAAACAAATAAATAAATAAATAAATAAATAAATAAATAAATAAATAAATAAATAAATAAATAAATAAATAAATAAATAAATAAATAAATAAATAAATAAAAATAATGTGTGTTGGAGAAAACATGTATTGGTTTAAATAAAACCATTCCCATAATGGCAGTTCTATGCTTGACTCCGCTCATTACAATTTTATAGCCAGACTGGATCTTTTCCTGGCAACTGAAGGGTATGCATTAGTATAGTAGACCTTTTCCTGGCAACTTAATGACATGAGCTGAGGTCTTTCATGTGCTGATGAGTTTTAGATAATTGTTTTAGATGGTCAACAAAATATTCACCCACTGATGCAGATGCTTGTGATTTTATAACCATTCAAACCCATTTTTTGGCAGCTCTTAAGACATAATAGCTACTAACAGGTAGGTCCTCTGGTCTACTAGGTTGGTGCACTTTTCTTCTCCATTTATCCACATTGCTAGGATTAGTCATTCAGAAGCATGGCTTTCTCTATCACTGCTATAGGCTGTTGAAACACAACTACCTCCTATACCGCTCGTTCTCCTCTGGCCGACGAACAAACATGGTGTGATTATGATTCAGGCTGAATCAAAAGACATAAATCTGACTGTGAATCAGCAGCATTCAAATATTTCATCCAGTTCCTTTGCTTGAAGATCAAATTAATCATGCCAGTATGGAGATACAGTCGTGGTCAAAATTGTTGGAACATCTGGTAAATATGATCAAATATGGCAGTAAAAAATAAATCTGCATTGTTTATCCTTTTGATCTTTTATTAAAAAATCACAAAAATCTAACCTTTAATTAAAGTAAAAGAATTTAAAATGGGGGGTAAATCACATTATGAAATAAATGCTTTTCTCCAAAACACGTTGGCCACTATTGTTGGTACCCTTTTATTAAATACTTTTGCAACATCCTTTTCCCAAGATAACAGCTCTGAGTCTTCTTCTATAATGCCTGATGAGTTTGGAGAACACCTGAATAGATATCAGAGACCATTTCTCCATACTGAACCTCTCCAGATCCTTCAGATTCCCAGATCCATGCTGGCGCTTCTTCTCTTCAGTTCAGCCACATATCTTCTGTAGGGTTCAGGTCAGGAAACTGGGATGGTCATGGGAGATGCTTTATTTTGTGCTCAGTGACAAGTGTGTGTTGATTTTGATGTTTGTTTTGGATCGTTGTCCTGATGGGAGATCCAACCACCGCCCATTACAAGATTTCTAGCAGAATCCATCAGGTTTTGATTTTTTATCTTTTGATATTTGCTAGAATCCATGATACCATGTATCTGAAAAAGATGTCCAGGACCTCCAGCAAAAAATTAGGCCCACAACATTAAAGATCCAGTGGTATTTTTAGCCGTGGGCATGGGGTACTTTTTTATCCCTGTTTGCACCAAACCCATCTGTTAGATTTGCTGCCAAAAAGCTATTTTATAGTTCCATCTGACCACAGAACCAGGTCCCTTTTGACTTTCCAGTTGTGTCTGACAACTGAATATGCTGGAGTTTGTTTCTGGATGAGCAAGGAGGATTTTTCTTGAATCCCTCCCAAACAACATGTGGTGATGTAGGGGTTGTTTGATTATTATTTTTTTTTAAAGGATTTCTGACCCCAAGACTCAACTAATCTCTGCGATTCTCCATCTGTGATCCTTGGAGAGTCTTTGTGCACTCAGACGTTCCTCCTCGCCGTGCATTAGGGCAATATACACACACGTCCTCTTTCAGGCAGATTTGTAACATATTTAGTTAAATGGAGCTTCTTAATTATTGCCCTGATGGTGGGAAGGGGGATTTTCAATGCTTTAGCTATTTTCCTACAGCCGTTTTCTATTTTGTGAAGCTCAACAATCTTCTGCTGCACATCAGAACTATATTCTTTGGTTTCACTCATTGTGATGAATGATTAAGGCAATTAGGCTTTTATGCCTCCTTATATTTATACTCCTGTGAAACAAGACATCATAGCTGGACAATTTTATGTCCCTTGTCACCCTGGTGTGCTACAAAATTTAAATATTAATGTAAATATACTTCATTTTACTCATTTAATATTCTAGGGGTACCAACAATTGTAGCCAACGAATTTTAGAGAAAAGCTTTTATTTCATAATGTGATTAACCCCCAATTTTTAATTATTTTACTTAAATGAAAGGTTGGATTTTTGTGAATTTTTAAATAAAAGATCAAAAGGATAAACAATGCAGATTATTTTTTTACAGCCATATTTGATCATATTTTCCAGGGGTACCAACAATTTTGACCATGACTGTAGGTCATAGGTCTTTGCTGAGAAACTGTGCCGGTGGCTGTCATGTCGATTTGCTGGATTGTCTAGTTGACAGGATCTCTGCTGACATTCAGACCTGCGTTGTGGTCGTGTCTAGGTGCAGGTCCACCATCTAAATCTGGATACTGACGAATATGGCTGTACAGAATATCAGCATATATGTCATTATTGCGGTGTAACAAGTACATTGGGTATTATGGGAAGTGTTCCCAGTTCCGGTTGAGCTAATTTATGCAGCCTAACAATCCTTTAACATATTTTAATTATTAAAATGTGACATGTTATATGCCAGGTTAAATATATGTGTTTTTGGATATATTTAAACCATGTCTTCTTCCCAAACAAGGCTAGGAAGATTTGAGTTATTAAATATTAAAAGGATTTACGACCTACAGTGGATTTTGATATTAGGTAATCAACTGGCCAGAATTTTGGGATCGCAATAGACACAAAGGACTATAATGCATTAAGAGCTTCCTCAAATAATGTGGAGCTCAGTCATTTAGTACTTTGTAATTAATCAGCAAGATTTTAAAACTTATGTGTGCAATGTTTTATAGGGAAACAATGCAGTGTTGACAGAACCGGAGCTAATATGGTCATACTTCCTGGGTCTAGTAAGGACTCTAGCTGCAGCATTTTGGACCAGCTGCAGTTTGTTTATTAAGCATGCAGGGCAACCACCCAATAGAACATTATGATAATCTAGCCTTGAGGTCTTGGAAACATTAACTAACTTTTCTACATTTTTCATTAAGAGCATATGTCATAATTTAGATTTTGAAGATTGAAAAATGTGGTTTTGCAGATGTTGGAAATGTGGCTTGAAAGACTGGTATCAAACTGATGATGAAGACTTGAAAGAGCAGCCATCAAGTGTTATACAGTATACATGTTATAACGTGCAGAGTTTTTTTGGCCCAATAATTAAAACCTCAGTTTTTTTTCTTTCTTTTTTTAAGAATTAACTAGGAAATTTCTAGATATCAATTTTTTTTAAAAATATCAGCTATATGTATTCTGTTAATTTTGTGAATTAGTATGTTTCACCAGGGCACAAAGAAATATAGAGCAGAGTATTATCAGCGTAGCAGTGAAAACTAACGCTACACTGTCAGAAAAAAAGGTACATTTCTGTCACTGGGGCGGTACAAAATGCACAACCTAAGGTACAAAACCGAAAAGGTACTAATATGTATCTTTAAGGTACTAATTTGCACTCATAAAGTACTAATACGTTACATTTGGGGGTGAGTAAGGTACAAAGATGTACCTTTTCCCTTTTGTACCTTAGGGTACCGCCCCAGTGACAGCACTGTACCTTTTTTTCTGAGAGTGTATGCTTTTATTAATGCTATCTTTCAAGGGAAGCATGTGCAGGGTGGAAAGCAATGGTCCTAGTACTGAGCCTTGTGGTACTCCGTACTGTATAGTGACATGACACCTCTTCATTTACAGCTATAAATTGATACCGGTTATATACCCTTAAATAAAAAAATATGTTTATTCAAATGTCCAATTGGTATACTTATTTTAAACTATAAATAAGAAAGAATACTTTCAGTCTAGATATTATACTCCTTATGGGCTAAAAGTAGTTCCTAACTTGCCAATTTAGGAGGAACTCTTAAAAATAATGGGTGTCAGTCCTAATTTTAGAACTCCTTCATTTTTACTCTAAGAGAATTTAATGAAGGACTTTGGCAGTAAAGCTCCTAAATCCATGAAATGCTAAGAGTAGTCAAGAAGACTCCTAAGTCACTAAGACCAAATCACAAACAATCATAATGACTGTTGCCACAATAAGCCCAAAGACACTATACAACATTGAGGCAATAATGATAATTAATATATCTTTAATAAAAAAAAGAAAATGTCAGATTACCTGATGTAGTTGTTTTTACACGTACAAATTATTGAATAAAGTAAAACAATAGTGTATTTGACATGCAGTCTGAAGCGATCAAGGTCTCTGAGCTCGTAATTTAGCCCAAACCCAGAGTTCTGCTCCGTATCGCAGACAGAGAGTCAGGAACGGGGTGGCGGAGAGATGCAGAAAACTGTTGAGGTAACTAACGTTAGGTGAGTCGGCTCTCGGCTGTTAATATACCGCCTCTCGCGCTGATTAGATAGAACATTTGAACGTGCTCCTCACGGACTTTGTTTATAAAACATAATTGTTTATAAAACATTCACTGAAATTCTGCAATCTCTCAAGATGAAGGCATGTAAGAGGCTGACAATTAGCTGAACATATACTAATTTAATTAGTGACACTTAGCATACTTTTTTAAATCTTTTTTTGAATTGGCAATTTTTTAAAATCTTCTTTTGAATATGGCAACATTCTTATTTTAAATATTTTATTTGAATATAGCAAAATGAAACTTTCAAAAAATATTTCTATAATTAAATCACTGACAGAGATCCCTCCCCTGTGAGCCAATCACTGTGGCCATAGTTAGTAAGCGTGATGACATCATCCATAGCAACGAGGTCAACCCCGCCCTTACTTTTAGTTTAAGACCTCTCTCTATTCCTTAATAAAAGTTGATCTCAGCAGTTTTGTGAATAGGTTTTAAGAGAATACTCTTAATAACTTTTACTGCCATTTAGGAGAACTCTTAGTGGTAAGATAAAAATGTTTTGTGAATACGGCCCCTGTTTTTGAACTTTCACTTGTAACGGAGTAATATTTGACCAGTAGTATTTTTATTTTCCCTAGAGAATAGAGTTGTGTACTTTGTCCACCCCTGCAAGTATACTTACTGAGAGTATACTTTAAAGTTTACTTTCATTAACTAAACAATGTACTACCCTTAAACTTATACTTTTATATCCTAAAAGTGGGCCAGTTTAGTCCCAAATAGTATTGAATGTATACTAGTTCAATACTTGCGAGTTTACTACACATTGATTTTAGTATATTTAATACATAAAGTATACTTAAAACTCCATAAAATTAACTTGAAGTATACTTTCATAAGGGTATGAGTTGCACCATGCCAATGCAATTCCACTAATGCCAATGTAATGCTCAAATTATTCCAAAAAATGTCAATGTAAAAAACAAAACAAAAAAAGATCTGTCCATCAATTTAGCTCAAATCAAAATACAAGGCAGTGATGTTGAACAGTCACTGACTTCGTACCCCTATTATTAAATGTACTACCTCAGACTTACAGGGTTCGGCAAGTGAACGGCACCTTGTGGTGCCATCCAAAATAAACACAAACAATTATTTTCATGGGGGTTTACCTTGACTGTTCCCTGCTTGTGGAATGACCTGACTCAACCTGAGCAGCTGAGAGAGGGGCCATGTGTTACAAGAAATGGCTTAAGATGAATCTTTTTTGACAACACTTACACTTTTCCATTCTATTTCTATTCTACTGTATCTATGTATCATATTGTTACTCTTTTGTTGGTTCAACTGCTTTTATTGTTCTCCTCATTTGTTAGTCAGTTTGGACAAGAGTCAGCTAAAGATTAAATGCAAATGTACATTAAATAAACTTTGAAAATAAATAATTTTACACATACTTTTAACTGCAATGGACCACATTGCTTTTCCAGTACCCTTTACCCTTCTAGAGCAACAAACGTTCGAGAACCTCTTTCTCAAGAAGAAAAAAACTAAACAACAACAACAACAAAAAAGTTTTGTTTACAGTAACACTCTATTAGACTCAAACTTTCCTCATCTTTACTTGGCTTCAGAAGCTCCTCAAAGGAAATGAAGTTAAACACAGCAGGGTCACGGCTGAGACCACCCCAATATTTTGAAGAGGTTCAGAGGAGCACCGCAGGGGTATGGACCACCCTACAACTCCGTTAGGTCCAGGGGTTAGTGTTGTGGGACACACCACAGCTGTCAAATTCTGCCTGGACACATTTGAAGACACCACTGCCAAGAGCTACGAAGGCATTTGTTTTTAATTTTCAAGTTCGATGACGTGATGATTAGTAGTTTTTGATGTAGGACGCTTACGAATTTAACATTTGAATCATTATTACATTACTGGCCATTTAAAACACTTTGCCAATTGTCTGCCTCAGAATTTCAATGACATTTGTGTGTGGACACACATGCCTACTGTACAATACTATTAAAGCTTTGAGTTCAGATTGTGCAAAGCGCATTAGCATACTAGTAAAAGATGCATTTTTTAGACGTTTTACCCTAAAAATATGTCTTTGACCCTAAATGACCTTAAATGTCGTCCATCAGCAATCAAAGCAAACTATTGAGGCCTCATTTTGATTTATGACATAAGCTTTCTTCCACTAATATTACATAGCACCCATCAATATTGACTGCCCCCCGCTCTTTGTCAAGCAGCTGAGAGACAAACGCATGGAACCGAGGAAGCTGGTTTAAATCAGCTCTGGCCTGACTGCATGATTGTGCTGCCATTACAACAGCCCACAGCTGCCTCCCCTCTCTATGTCCTGTTCCCATCTAACCAGGAGTCCTGGACGGCTACGTGCAAATAATTTCCACATGTACAGTGCGGAGGGAGGGCAGTGGGAAACAAGGAGAGGCCGTGAGGGGGTCGTCTTTGGAGCCCGGGTTGCTTTATATGAAAGCCCTTTCATCAGTCTTGTATAATGAGCCAGCTGCTCCAGTCGGCTGTTGTTTGGGGGGTGGGCTCTATGATGGGTTTTCTTCATGGAACCTATTACTTGTGTGCCCCATATGCACAGCGCTCTAACCATGTCGTATGAGGTAAAAGGATGCAAGCAGGTTGTGCATACTGAAGTATTTATTTTCCACTTTGCCAAACCTGAGGAGTTCGGTTTGTCCGTAGAGTCTATTTTACCCCTCCCAGCAAGCTAATAAAACTCATTGGCTACTGGCGAGTGAAGCTGTCTTTCATCCATTGTCTCTGTTTTCCCACCAGCAAGCCACAAAGAGATTACTAAAGTATAAAAAAAAATGGAATTAAAAATGTACAGCTGCCCTATTAAAGTTACTGATGATATAATGTCTTTGGGGGGGGGGGGGGGGGGGGGGTGTAATGGGGTTAAGAAAAAGAAAAAAGAAGCAACATCCACCAAAGCCTCCTTTGTGCATCGACATGCTGTGGGCCTCTTTCACTAAGACAAAACAGACACTCCAACATGTTTTACAGATCCCTACAGGGAAAATGTATAATGCAATATGACAAGAAATCCAGTGTGTGTTGACACAGACCAATAGAGCATAATGCAGTTCGGAAATAGATTTAGAGAATCTGTAATTGTTGTAAAGCCTCCAATTTTGACATGGTGGCCCTCAAGATTAGCTTATATGATCAATTTGTCTTGTGCATATTATTATTTTTTTCTCCATTATTTTGTGTTGCGAATCTATAAGTCACTGCCTTCCTTTAGTGCGTCAGACAAACCATTATTGTGTACATTTATAATTGAATTAAGAATTCTGAATTGCTGAATTTTAAAAATCAATTAAGGAATTCTTTGAATTTTGGAATTTAGATTAAGATAGAAATTGAAAGATAGACTATTGTAATTCAATATAAGGAAGTTATACATTTAGTTATTTTTGTTTGTCTCAAAAATTATAAAAATACATATTTTGTGCAATTTTATTGCAATTGCAATTCAGGTAATTCCTCATTCTGCCATTCCAACATTCCAGTTGAGCATGGTTGTGGACAATTTAAAGCAACAGATCACCCAGTCATCATTTACTCACTATCATGTACTTTCAAACCTGTGACTTCTTTCTTTTGTGGAAAAGTATACATCTACTTGAGAAATACTACCATGCCTCTCTTTTTCAGTGGAGTCCATTTAATGGATGTCAGTGGTCATCAACACATTTGGTTATCAACATTATTCAGATGATCTTCTTTAATGTTCCACAGAAGTTATACAGTTGAGAAATGACGTGAGTGTTAGTAAATTATGACAAATGTTATATATTTTTGTTTAACCTAAACTACCTTTTGCAATTTAAATTCAAGAACAGAATTGGAGCCAATTTCAGAATTTTTCTCCATCCTCTTATGGAAACACAATGCAAACACATACACATCAACACTAATGCAGTAGTGTCTAGACATCCTTCTTCCTCTGTTCTTGTCCAAACAAAGAGACCTCAGTGAGGCTGGCCAGAAAACCATACCATGAGCTCAGATCTCCATAACGGTTGGACATCAGCCATTCTTTAACTACAGGCATTTTACCCCCCCCCCCCCCCCACACACACACACTTACTTCCTGCTATAATAATGCTAAGACAGTGTAGTATCCTGAATCTTCATAAAACTTGGACATGTGCAGTTCGTCTTGTTCACGTCCCCCTCTGACCTCATTGGACTTAATCTCTCCAACTGTGTGAGTCTATCCATACATTTCAGATTCTTCAACAAACAGATCAAAGTCTCCTGGGCCATAGTCCCACATCAAAATATTCTTGTGTAGAAGTAACAATTTCAGCTGTGAAACAAGATGATTTGTAGGCACGAAACGATAGGTTTCTGTGAGAAAACCAAAAATATTTAAGTTATTTTTTTACCTCACAGCAGACCAGTCTCATGTAATATTCTAAACACCATTACTTCCATAGAGTAAGGTCAAAATCTTGCTGCATCATAGACATCTATATAGATACCTCATTAGCCTGCGCGGATCAGTCGAATGAGGTATCTATGTAAATATTTCTATGATTGAACTGTTATTTTGACCATATTATATAGTAATGGTGCTGGGAATACTAGAGTTGTCTGCTATAACAAATGACAAATACTGTTCAGTTTCTCACAGAGACCGATTGTTTCGTGTCTTAAGACATCAATGTGTCACCACGAGCCACAGAGTTTAATGTTAATTCGTATGTGAATGTGTTTTTTACTCTCATAGTGGCTCTCATAGAAAACACCCCACTGACATTATACAGCAATGGAGACCACTGCAAAATTATCAGTTTCTCTGGTTTTACTATTTATAGGTATGTGTTAAACATAGTGTGTAGGTCAAACTCACAAAGGCGAAGGAGAACTTGGAACAGGAACGTTTAATAGCCAGTAAACTCAAGAACATTCAAACACACCACTATATGAACGAGAACCGACAAACACTAAGGGGAAACTAAGGGTTTAAATACACAGAGCAAATGAGGATAACGAGGCACAGGTGAAGGACAAGGTGACTGACATGAGTCATGACTAATTAACTAATCTGGGGAGATACAAATACTGCATCCCAATTCGCCTACTTATACTACGTCCTAAAAGTATGTACTGTTTTTGTGAAGAAAAAGTATATACTTTTGAGTGTGTAGCAGGATAGTATGCAAGCTTCGGGACATACTACTTCGCCATCTTTAACGGACTCTGTCGCTTAGTTATGTGCATCCTGTCAAGTTGTGTAACTGCCCTGTCAATCATCGTCAGATTCGTCACAGTTTAAATCCTCCACATTCAGTTTAATCTCCTACCATATGGGAGAGAAATGTAACCGCTCGTTGATCTGCCATTTGTTGGTCTTTAATGCAGATGCTCTCCTCATGTAATGTGTTTGCAGTTTAAATATAATGATGCATTTAAAAGTTAATGGCCAAACGTGTCATTACAAAAGTTCACAATACTGCTGCAGGTGAAATATAATGTGGACAACACTGAATAAATATATTTTTGTCAGGTTAAATACTGACAGTTGGTCACTCAAACCCCTTTATCTAAACTTATCTAACCGTCAGACTCACACATCCGCCATGTTTATAGTTTTTTAACACTTTTTATCCGTGTTTGTGGTTCTAATCGAATCCTCGTCCAACTCGCAATGGGTTGTGGGCAATATCAAGCGTTAAGAGTGTGTGTTGATCTGTACTTCGAATTCTGACCGGAAATAGTAAACCATCTTATGTTTTCAAGTACTACTTAGTATGGATAGTATGTGAATTGGGACGCAGGGAGAGTAATGCCGCCTTAACGTGCTATCGGACATTTGATAATTCCCACTTCTGAAGTCGTGATTACGAGCTCATCCCATTCAACTTGTGAAATGTGAGGCCGTTCATGTGCAATTTTTACCTGGGAAACTCGTTTATACGATAATTTCGAGAGCATGTGAATGCAGAATTACACAATCTAAACCAAAACAGACAAAACAGGCGTGTAATTTAACACAAGTACATGTAACAGTATGTGTTTGGGTAAAATTTACATTTTTGTTTTATTCTATAAACTGCTGACAGCATTTTCCCCAAATTCCTAATAAAAATATTGGGTTACACTTTATTTTGAATGTGAAAGTCCACTTTAGACATTCTACTAACTATAGATAACTTTGCAACTACATGTCAGCTAACTATCATTAGAGTATTAGTTGACTGTCAGTAGACTGATATGTTATGGTTAATTGTTAGGATTTGGGTTAGTAGAATAAGTTGAATTGTAGTTGCCAAGTTACTTATAGTCAGTAAAATGTTTGTTGGGGGACAGACAAAATAAAATTTTAGTAAATATGAATCAGACAGTCTACAAATACTCTAATGACAGTTAGTTGACATGTAATTGCAAAGTTACTTATCGTTAGTAGAATGTCTCAAGTGGACTATCAAAATAAAGTGTTACCAAATATTGTAATTTAGAGCATTTGTTTGCCAAAACAAGAACTGGTCTAAATAACAAAAAAGATCCAGTGTTGTCAGACCCCGAAAAATGGAAAGAAAATAAGTTATTCATATTTAAACAACACAATACTAATGTTTTAACTTAAGAAGAGTTCAGAAATCAATATTTGGTGGGATAACCCTGATTTTGATGTCTTGGCATGCTTTCCACCAGTCTTTCACATTGATGTTGGGTGACTTTATGCCACTACTGGTGCAAAAATTCACACAGCTTGGATTTGTTTGATGGCTTGTGACATCCATCTTCCTCTTGATCTTATTCCAGAGGTTTTCAATGGGGTTCAGGTCTGGAGATTGTGTTGGGCATGACATGGGCTTGACCTGGCTGTGTGGCATGGAACATTGTCCTAATGGAAAATCCAGTCCTCAGAGTTGGGGAACATTGTCAGAGCAGAAGGAAGCTTTCTTCCAGGACAACCATGTACGAGGTTTGATTCATGCGTCCTTCACAAAGACAAATCTGCCTGATTCCATCCTTGCTGAAGAACCCCCCCGATCATCACAATCCTCCACCAAATTTCACAGTGGGTGCGGAACACTGTGGATTGTAGGCCTTTCAAGGTCAAAGATTTTAAGGATGGAAGCAACCCGATGCTCTCTGTATCCCTCTGCCAGTAAAGCCAGAATTGAACCCTTCTTTTCCTTACTCAAAACGTTTCTTTTCAACTTTTTTGGCATGGTCAATAGTTATTTTTTTAAAATCCAATTACTTTTGGTACTACTAGCACTGTTTTTGCCATCCAGCTGGTCCTACTGCAAGAGGATATTGATGACCACAGAAGTGTTTTTTTAAAAAAAAAATACTTTTCCTTATTAAATACGATTTGGTTCAGATGATTACATGCTGATTAAAAAAAAAAATCCCCAGAGCTTTATTATCACCCTATATTACAAGATGAGTCAGTAAATCTACAAGCCACAATCATTGGGCTAAGCAAATGGGAAAAGTAGAAAAAAGCACAATTGCAAAATGTGTGGTTGTAGTGTTGGTGGTAAACTTCATTGATCAATGTGGCAAGTTTTGTGTGCACAGAAGTACTATGCGTATTGCATTTTTTTACATTAAGCATGTCACACGTTTATGTAACAGACATGTGTTCAGTCTACTCTCTGCTGTCTGTGTCGACTTAAAACTTGGACTTTTTGTAACCATTTGGAATATGAAAGGAGATGGAAGTACACATACATGATTCAACATATTCAATATAGTTCCAGTTATAATAAAAAATAAACATTCTTATTATACCACCTAGTGTCTATTTATTTATTTGTTTGTTTATTTATTTATTTATTTATTTATTTATTTATTTATTTATTTATTTATTTATTTATTTATTTATATTTGAGTAGTGGGTTTAATTAGGAAACATTCTAGTGTTTTTTTAGTTTTTAGTTTTTTACAGTCTCAGATGGTCTGCATAAAAATAATGAAGAACAAACACAACAAGGTTCTAGACGCTTTGATGGCCATTTCCATCCGGGACACTGTGAGCTTTTATGGGGCCTCAGAGACTCAAGTCGTCCAGTAAACAGTTATACAACATCTTACGGAGTCCACCTTTAGTTTATTCTGTTTATATAAACAATGTAATAATAATTGAATATATATATATATATATATATATATATATATATATATATATATATATATATATATATATATATATATATATATATATTCAATTATTATTACATTGTTTATAACTATGGTATAACTAACAAACTATGGTCACCAAAGACTATAATTTAAGTTTTTTGTTTTTTGTTTTTATCTCAGAAGTTAAATGATTGTACAGCATAATCGATGTAATGCAATGTTTTGTATGTCTTCACAATGGCAATGACTCAAGTTTGCATAGCTTTTCAGCTTCTGAATAAATTAGAATAAAACAAGTCAAGAAACTTACAGGAAGCCAGACAAAAGATTATTCTACATGACACTTAGCCAAACTCAGTAAATTCTGGTTTGGACATACAACTTTAAAAAACAAAAAGAAGAAAAAGAAGAAGAAAACACAAAACAGTGCTTCATTGTTTGTCAGAGAAACATTTGGAATCACTTAAGCACTTTACTGTGTGTGTGTGTGTGTGTGTGTGTGTGTGTGTGTGTGTGTGTGTGTGTGTGTGTGTGTGTGTGTGTGTGTGTGTGTGTGTGTGTGTGTGTGTGTATGTGTGTGTAGATACACTAAAGACAGTCAGAGGCAAATTTTGGTAACAATTACAAAATCCCTGGTGCTATGAATGTGTTTGGCTTTTATTTCACAGGCAAAACACAATCATACATAAATGTCAAAATGCACACTTTAAGATTTATTTATTTTTTCTGACAGAAAAAACAGGCATACAGTAATACAGCAATGTATGGGTTTTGAATAGGCTTATAAACATGAACTGAATTCAATTATTGATTTACTAAGATGACCACTCATCTAACAATTTTCACATGTTTCAGATTAGTTTTCCAATGGTTATTCCATCCTACATCATTTATTTTGTGTCTCTAAACAAGACATCACGTTCTTGTCAGCACAATATAAGCGTCTTATTTTCCTAAACGTTTTCTCTCAATAGTATTAAAACCCAACTGCATTCTCACGTTTTTTAACTGTATCCCTTTGAGCTCTGGAAAATAGAGATGGATTTACTCAATTAAACAGTAAGCCCCATGTATCCGATAAACCCAACAAACAGCAGAGGCATAAAAACAGCCATGCTGTACAGCACTCATAATGGCATGGTTCTATTCTATATGTAAGTTTTTTTTTTTTTTTTTTTTTTTTTTTTGTCTATGTACATCATGTATCTATTGGGACCTCACTAGTTTCTGAAACACAGCCAATTTGTTCACATCCCTCCACACATTGTTAGCGAATCCCATCCAGCTGTACATTACGCCACAGGCCATTTATCAGTTGGCCACATCATCCGGTTTTAGTGTCACTAAGCCCTCACACCCTTTAGTTAGTTTTTTCCCACTGCAGAAGAGTCGATCCATTAGTGCAACACCATCAGTTTGGAAAGACGTCATCATCTCTCAGCAGATTTATCTAGTCTTGAACATACATACGAGGAACACTCATCAGTGGTTTGAGTGAATACCTTGATGCACTGGGTAATGCAAACCCACCAGAATTCTGTTTTAATGTTACTTTTTATTTGAACACAGCGGTTCCCTCAGGAAAGTTAAAAATGGTCAAGCAACCAACTTGGCAATTCTTGGACCACTTGATATGACCCACTCCAATAGAGCAATGGAAAATTCTAGTTGTTTTGTGGAAGACTATTACTACGTTGGTAAATCTTATACATCATAAACTATAAAGTAATCAAAATGGTCTTTTTAACTTTGCCAATTCCTGCTCTAAATGTTTTCTTTTCCTCTAAAGAAAACTATAGTTGTCAACTGCTAACCTATGGCTATTGACCTAGTGTGAAGTTCTCCCCAGGGAAGATGTTCATGTGCCCTTTTTAGTCATAATTTAGGCTACATAATTCTTTAATTATTTCCCTCCTTGTGTAGTAAAGCAAGGTTTGGGGTCACATTAAGTTCAACACTGAAAAAGTGCTGAACTTTCCTGTCCACATAAATGCTGCTTTGAACCAAAACTCCTTAGCCCATAAATAATTTCTCCATTAATTTGATTATTTAATCCACAAATCAAAATAACAAGTATGTTTAATGCTTAAAGGGTTAGTACCCAAAAATATTTTTTTTGTCATGAACTCTTTCCCCACTAGCGTTTTGAAAAAAAGTTGCCAGCCACCCCAGGGTTTTTGACAATTTTCTCCAAAATTTAATAGCCTATAGAATATTTTGTTACATGAATATCTGAGCATGCAATATATCAAAATAAAGATCTGACCCTCTTCTTTTAAACCAAAATAAATCGTTTTATTCTAGCTTCATGCATTCCTTTTTTATCAACACTTGAATATGGGTAGGTTTCATAAAAAAAGCAACATTTTGAACAAAAAGCTGAGAAAATCAAATTTTTGTGAAAGACTGTTTCCAGATCAGATTCAGAGATGATCAAACACAGATGGAGTAGATCGAGTCCATCAACACTCCTAATGCTTACACAGTCCTGTGGCTCATCCTGGGTCCACATTTCATTTAGAAACATTAGGCAGTTTTGATTCATATGCTGTTTAATGAGGATGATCACATTATTTTTAATATGCATATGATTACATGCTATCACTCGTTTCACTGCGCCTTCCTCACGCGTGTTTTGATCAGGAGATTCAGTACTCATTCAGAAGATGCGCAATAGCGCCCCCTAGCGCCCAACAGTGAAAACACGGAAACCCGGAAAATTCCGTTATTGGCCTGGAAGCGTTTTCTCACAAATAACGGAAATTTCCGTGTTTGGCGGGGAAAGAGTTAATTACTTATCATCATGTCATTCGACAAATGAAGATATTTTTGTTGAAATCCGATGGCTCAGAAAGGCCTACATGGCAGCAATGTCATTTCCTCTCTCAACACCCATTTAAGGTACTAAAGACGTCATTGCAAAGTCCATCTCGCTACAGTGGTTCCACAATCATTTTATGAAGCAACGAGAATAGTGTGCAAAAAAAAAAAAAAAAAAAAAAAAACTTTATTCAACAAGTTCTTGTCTTCCGTCTGGGCCTCTGAAGTGAACTCACGAAGCACCATGATGCCTGCATCACAATATGACATAGAGCCCTTCATTTCGCAGCTTTGATAAGCTTTTTTTTTACGTGCACTTTTTCGTTTCTCACGGTTCGGGCATCCAGGGAATGAACACTTTAGCACCATTTTGAGCACTACGCCAAGACCTAAAGCACAATCAATGTAAACTTCAACAGCTTAGATATGGCGAGGTTTCCTCTGCTTGTAAACAAAGTTCCTCGCTTCCACATATTCTCGCACATGCGTCGTGGGGCTTTGTGAGCTCACGTCAGAGGCCCAGATGGAAAACAAGAACATAATGGATAAAGTCATTATTTTCAATTCTTTATTTTTTTTTACACGCACAAAAACTATTCTCGCTGCTTCATAATTTTTTTGTAGAACCACTGTAGTGAGATGGGCTTTTTAACTATGTCATTTTAGGGTGAACAAACCCTTTTAGGATTTAACCATTATTGTTTACATTAACCTGGTATTTAAAAACGGTGGATAAAGGTAAAATTTATTATACAGCCTACTTGAAAGGTACTCAGCAGATGTGCGTAGAACTCTTCTCCAATGTGACGTCTCAGTCAACATTAGAAACTTAACAGACTAGAGCCTATCTAAGAATAACCTCACTTCTTCATTTAGGTTTGTTGATAACTACTAAGGAGTTGAAAGTGGAGAGGGCTGGAACATGAGGGTTTATTCTCAGAAATGAAACTGATTGATCACTGGGTCTAAAAATACTAGAACTTCATCTAAATGTTTAAAGTGATGAGTCATGAACACCAACAAAGACATCCAGCACTCCATGAACACCCATTTCTCATTAACCTAAGATGTTCCCATTGCAGTTTTCTTTGAAGAGGACAATTCACTGTACCTATACATGGACTGGGGGAAGAGTGGGAAAGAATTTTAAGTGAAACACATCAGACCTTCCCCTTTTGAGCATGATGTGCAGATATTATCAAGGCTCTTGACATCTCAAGACAAGACTACTGCAATATTCGCTGGCCTTTAGTTAAGGCACCTACTCACTAGAGATTGCTCTGATGGACCATTCGATAAATAGGAATGCATACGCTCCTTTGTGAGACTGTGGAAAAAGCGAAACATTTCTAACTAAGCAAAAATGCATTCACTTGGATTTCCGAAAGCACAACTTAACCTGCCTGATTAGACACTGAGGGGGTATATACATGAGGCATGTTTGCTGCGGTCTGAACACGAGAGATTTAAAAAAGAAGTTACCTGGTTGCCTTAATTTTTTTAAATCATTCAAATAAAATAAAACAAAGTTCATTGGAAGACTGGATTTTCCATTAGAACAGAGTTCATACAACAAAGGAGATTGGTTTAATAAACAGAAACTCAAAATATGATGTTATCTGAACCACATTATTTATCTAAGTGGATTTGGCAAATTAAAAAAAAGTTGTGATAACAAATCAAGAAAATAATTTTGGTAAAACTTTACAATACAGGTACACTAATATGCATTATTCCATGCTTATCTAGATAATCATGAGTTAATGTATGACTCATGAAGAACTAAACCATTTATTAATGCTATTACTGCATCAGCAACCAATGCACATTCTTTATTAATTGATTAAGTAATCCTTAATTTGTTTAGTTAAATGTGTCATTTTGTATTAATTCCCTAATAACATAATGTGAATTAATGCATTAATTTCCACAATGGTTGAAGTCATACAGTTCAACTTCCAGTTGTCTGCTTTAATTAATCATTAGATGATCACTAATGATTAAGGTTTCATTATGAATTGATTTGTTGAGGCACTTGAGTAACTTATTCAAAATTAAATCAAAAGGCATAACAATGACATTACTTTATTAGTTAATAGTATTATAATATTAGTTAATATAATGTTATTAGGGAATTAATACATTATGTCATAATTGATATTAACCTATTAATCATATAGAATGTTCAATAGTTGCTGATGCAGTGATAACTAATAATAAATGCTTAGTTCTTCATGAGACATACATTAACTCATGATTATCTGTGTATGGTTATTACGTTATGTTTACAGTGTGGTGTCCCCTGCAGCATTGGTCTGCTTTATCGCCATAGGGCACCAGGACCCTATGCCCTATGCACAGTGCAATATAGAAAACAGGGGCCATATTCACAAAACATTTTATCTTACCACTAGGAGTTCTCCTAAATGGCTGTAAAAGGTCTCAGTTATGAGTTTTCTCTTAAAACCTCACAATTTTGATTTCACAAAACTGCTGAAATCAACTTTTACTAAGGAATAGAGAGAAGTCTTAAGCTAAGAGTAAGGGCAGGGTTGACCTCGTTGCCATGGATGATGTCATCACGCTTACTAACTATGGCCACAGTGATTGGCTCACAGGGGAGGGATCTCTGTCAGTGATTTAATTATAGAAATATTTACTTGAATGAGGTTTCTCATTCCCAAATCTCAAAAAATAAATAAATAAATAAATAAATAAGATTTTAAAATAAAAATGTTGCCATATTCAAAGAAAGATTTTAAAAAGTAGGCTAAGTGTCACTAATTAATCTTGTTTTCGGACTCTAATTTAAATTGTCAGACTCTAACACGTATGCATCTTGAGAGATTGCAGAATTCAAGCGAAAATGATTTTTTTATAAACCAAGTCCTTGAGGAGCACGTTCAAACTGTCTATCTAATCAGCACGAGAGGAGGTATATTAACAGCCGAGAGCCGACTCACCTAACATTAGTTACCTCAACAGTTTTCCTCCGCCACCCCGTTCCTGACTCTCTGTCTGCGATACGGAGCAGAACTCTGGGTTTGGGCTAAATTCCGAGCTTGGAGCCCTCGATCGCTTCGGACAGCACATCAAATATGCTTATTTTGTTTTACTTTATTCAATCATTTGAAAGTGTGATCTCGTAAAAACAACTATCTCAGGTTAGCTGAAATCATTATACATATATTTTTAATTAAAGATACATTAATTATCACTATTGCCTCAATGTTGTATAGTGTTTTTAAGCAGATTGCAGCAACATCCATTATGATTGTTTGTGATTTGGTCTTAGTGACTTTGGAGTCTTCTTGACTACTTCTAGTGTTTCACATTACCATTTTTTCATGCAAACCGTCCTCTGTTATGGACTAAACCACCAGTGTGAAAGCGCCCTGATCCTTGCAGACAGAACACCCACTGGAACCGCACTCTTCTTTTCAGTGATGCATGTAAGAGGTGCAACATAGAAATGTATGATACCAAATCATACAAGGCTACATTTGCCTTTCAAAACTTTCACATTCACTTTTTTATTGATAATAAAAATGTTTGAACAAGGGTCACTGCACTCTTAGAAGAAAATGTTATATCGGCGCTACGTATTTGGAACCCTTAAAAGGTTCTATATAGAAATATAGTTGATTATATTCCATAGACCCTTTTATGCTAACAGGGTTCTATAATGACAAGAAAGAACCCCTTTTGGCACTTAAAATGGTTCTATATAGAACACTGCAAAAAAATGCATTTCTTATCAAAGAAAAAAAAAATGCATTTCTTGTCTTAGCAAAAACTCTATCAATTTTGAGTTATTTTTTCCCCAAAATAAGACAATTACTTTTACTTGTCTAGTAAATCAGCCGTATAAATAGTACAAGTGTGCAATGTCGTGGAATGTATATGCCAAAACTAATTTTGGCGTGTCTATGCCACGCTGTTTTTCGCGTGCATATGATGGCGTATTATACATACGAACCCCCCACCCCACCACCCTAAACCTACCCAAGAGTGTGTCATATACACGCCATAAAGTGTGTATCATATGCATGCAAAAAACAGCGTATCATATGCACGCCAAAATGAGTTTTGGCGTATACATTCCACGACATTGCACACTCCAGTGTTAATTTTGACAGCAAATTCAGATTTAGTCTTAGTCTTAGTCTTTTGAATAACACACCATTTAGTTTTAGTCCCATTTTAGTCATCTGAAATCTTTTAGTCTTAGTCTAGTTTTAGTCGACTAAATATCATAAGAGTTTTAGTCTTAGTCTCACGGGTCGGTTTGTATAACGTTTTAGGTTCACGGTTTCAGTACGGTTCGGTATTTGCTATGTTCACAGAATAAAGGACTATTAAAAATAAAGAAGATAAGAGCAAATAACTTAAATACAAGCAGTAGCATAAATAAATTCTATTAAGCAAAGATACTGATAAAATGAACAATGCATTTCCTGTTTTTCAGGTAGGTCTAACGTTAGTTTTAGGTAGAGAAATAGAATAAATAATCAAATGTAAAATAACTACTTATTTAACTGTTTAAATGAAATATTAATCCTTATTAAACTTACACAAGCTATTCAATCAAGAGCAGTGAGTCCTCATATTTTCTTTGACATTAAAGGTTGCTGCCCCTTTAAGACAGGGGTATGCGTCGTCTTTCTCGACTGTATAAAGTTCACTTAAGGCATATTCAGACTATGTCTGCTTGGATACTTAACAAGATGGACATGTTGACATACTTTTTGTATGAGTTTGTCCGTTCAAGCACAAGACTTGAACGATAACTGAATATTTGCGCGCTGTGGGACGCGTGCGCGCTCTCGGATGACAGATCTTCACACAGCGCGTGCGCGCTCTCATTCGCGTCTTCTGGCGAATATACCCGTCCCGGGTTAGGACGGCGAAATGACTGGACAAACGGCAGCACTCGCATGCATTGATCACAGTTTACAAAGAGAAACCATTTTGCCAGTTTTTATTTTATTATCGTTGTTGTAGTGTAGCCTATCACTGAGGAGCCAGCACGTGTATCCATCGACAGAAATATACATAAAGCATTATTTTCAAGTTACAACCCATATCAAAGATGCGTCATCATCAGATGTAAGATGGACCGCGGTGGAAGTGCGTTTTACACGGCACCCCGGTTGGGAAACGCTGGTCTAATCAATACAGGTCAGACGTGGTTTTCTTTAGCTTCTATTTTATTCCAAGTTTAGCAGCTAGCGGAAACACGGTGGTTTATCTGATAAAATAAACTTGGCGTGCGTGCTTTGGCATGTAACTCATGTGCCTCTGACATTTCTTTTCTGTCTTTTCTGTGTAACTGCTGCTGCGTTTGTTTAGCTGTTGCGCTTGCATTTGCAGCAGCTTTTTTAAATGGCTCTAGGCTGCTTCTGCATAGATCAACCTACCCTCAAAGATTCGCTCTGATTGGATTTCTACGTTTCTACCCAACACGGCCCACAAAAAGAGTACTTATGATTGGATCTCTTCTCCATTCGTCCCTCCCATATATTTTCGTCTCATTTTTATTCGTTGACTAAAGTGCCAGTTATATTTCATCACGTTCTTCGTCATCATATCTGACTTTTTATTTAGTTTTTATTTAGTTTTCGTCCGTGAAAAAGGTTAGTTGACGAATATTTTTCGTCATAGTCTTCGTCAACGAAATTAACACTGGCACACTCTGCATATTATTTATACGCATTTACATGTGATCGGGGTGAGTAAATCCTTCTTGTTTTAAGAATGTTTAGATGTTTGGACTAGAAACAAGTCAAAAATACTAAGTAAGAAAAGCATTTTTTGCTGTGAACCTTTTAGGGGTTCCAACTACGTAGCCTCGATAGAACCTTTTAAGGTTCTATATTGAACATTTTCTTCTAAGAGTGTGGATTCCAGCAATCTCGAACCAAACCGAGACCATCTTGAGAGGTGAGCTGAGTACTGTTCGCTAAAACATGCAATGTGAATGCAAATAATAGCTGTAATTTCTGGCAGGCCTCCAGAAATGACTCATTCTGCATACACTTGTCTCTTTTGATATTTAAACCGCTTCCCCACTATTTACTGCATGATTGCGTGCCTTATCGGTTTTAAACTTTTATATGGATTTATGAGCGCACAGAAAGTGCATGTACTAAACTAAATTCTCTTTAGCGTCTTATTGTACTCAAACTGTCAAAACCACAGTGTTATGTCTATGTTTAAGTGAACCTAAACATACGATAAACATTTTGTTTTTGTTTCGTTTTTTTCTATTCATTGCCATTCATTTCATCCTTGCCTTCGTGCCATCATTGTAATCAGAAAAACAAAATAAAAATAATTGTAAACATTTATTAATTTAGCAGACATTTCACACTTATTCATTTAGCAGACACTTTTATCCAAAATGACTTACAACTGAGGAATACAGGAAGTGATCCTTCATGAAGAGGTGGAAAATCAAAAAAAAAGTGCTTGAAATACTAAGTTTTGGATATTGCTTAGAGTTGCATAAGCTAGAATAGGGAGGGAATAGAGGAATTTTTTTAAAGTAAAAAGTTGTGTTCACGGAAGAGATGAGTTTTCAGCTGTCCTTTGAATGTTGTCAGCGATTCTGCATTCCGGATGAATGTGGGAAGATCATTCCACCAGCAAGGAACAGTGAACAAAAATTTTCTGGAAAGGGATTTCATGCCTCTTTTTGAGGTAACACGAGCTGTCACTCCTTTGTCGAGCGAAGGCTTCTGGTGGGGATATAGACACTTAGAGTCTACACATCCACTGTGATCCCTCCCCCCCCCCACACACACTTTTGACATTCTACTAAGTATTATTAACAATTTAACTACAGTCAACTTAGTTCCGTCAACTATGTCAATAACTGTCAGAATATTAGACGGTCTGCTTAATATCTGCTAACACTTTATATTGATGGTCCCCCAAAAGATATTCTACTGACCAACTTAACAACTACGTCAACTTATTCTACCAACCCAAACACTAAACCAAACACTCACAGTGTACTAGTACTCCGATGAAAGTTATTTGACATGTAATTGCAAAGGTACTTACATATATTTAGTAGAATGTCTAAAGTGGGCCATTGAAATACAAAAGATGAACAACTTGCAGGGTTATTCTATGTTCGAAGTTAGGCTCAATCTATTTGCAATGTTGTTTTACAAAAAAAGAATAATCTTTACAAATACAAATCTTGGTTACATTGAAGGGCATAGGATCAGCCTTCAAACAATGAACTGGACTATATCCAAAAAGCAACAGTCTGAGACCTCTTTACTACTTAAGTGGATCAAAGAAGTATCTGAGACCTCTCTCAGGGAAGAGTTCAGCATGAATGTAAAGAGACCTGGGTCCTTTTTCACTTGGTTCACCATCCTAAGACCCTCAAAATTCCTAAAGACAGGAAAGCACTTGATCCAAAACCCATTAAACAGCCACTATAGAGCCAAATATCTACTTAAAGAATTTCTGCTGTTGTGAAATGTGGTAATTTAATTAAAATATCATCTTCCGCTTGAGAGTACAACTAATACTTTGACATGACTAGTGCAGTATATCAAATAATTTTCTGCTACTACTTCTCTTACAGATTTTGTTCTGTGTGTTTATGAGTAAACCAGTTTTAAGGCAATCTTCTTGGAACACCTAGAGTTTTGTCTTTGTTCTCAATGAGAATGATAAAAGCATACTTTATATAATGGAAAAGTTGGCCTCGTTGAGAGCACAATGGCAGCTCTGCAGATCTCAAATTCCTTGAACACAAATCACTGGTCCAGGCCTACCAGAGCACACTGTTCAGCTGATGATTGAATCCTTAAATCAATAGCCGCTTGCCTATTATTTAGAACACTGTTTAATCAACCAACCCTAAATAAAGTAGATGTTTTGTATATGCATGGTTGTCACATGAAATATGACCATGTTGGCCAATGGTTTTAAACTCATAAAGATGTTTTCTATGCTGTGTGGAGCCAAACAGAAATTAGTATTTCTGTAAAGCTAGATAAACTCTTTCATTAATCGGCCCAAATATTTCTAAACATGAAAACAACACATGCAGAAACCATTTGGGTCTTATTAATTTTTCTTTCCTACTTAATAACTGATATTTTAGACTAGACAGTGGAGAGCTTATATTCTAGACATTTCAATAGCTATTACAGCTTATTGATTCACATGCATGCAGTAACCTAAACCTCCACTTATGCAAAATAAAATGATCTCAATATATAAACCGACATAAATCTTGTCCTGCTAATATGCTTAATGCGATTAACCAACCGTTGGGAATTTAGATATTTGTTGTTCAACCACAAAACTGCAAGTTTAACACACATCCTCTCTAACACACCCACAGCTATAAACCCAAGAGGTTAAAGCTGTTCTGTTCATACTCCACCAGCTGTTCAAAAGAACAGTATACTGTAAGCTATGCCACTGACAAAGTTTGACATTACATCTGCATTGTAAAATAATGTACTTTTGAGTAGCAGTTTGCAAGCACAAGAAAATGCATATGGCCAAACCATCTGATGAGAAACATTTTAGTATTCTTTTTCTTTCCAGTTGCATCAAATAAATACAGATAATACGATATGGAAGGAGAGAAAATGTAATCACCAAACATTTCCCTCTCTAAATAGCCTGATTTGGGGTGACCTATTATGTCTTTAGTGGAGGGTGAATGCTGTCTAAAGGCAACATTGCACACTCTAAACAAAAATGGTGCTAAATTGCACTAAAACTGGTTGATTGGCTTGTCATAGGGGAACCACTTTAAGTGCTATATAGCACCTATCTTTAAAGGTGCTATACAGAACCTTTGTCAAACTGTGCTATGTAGAGCCATATAACCACCCCATTCTCCTCAGATTTTAGATATGTTACTCCACTTGCATATGTTTGCTATGAATGGGAATTTACTACAATGGCAAAAGTTGTTTTGAATCAATTTTATGCTTTGCTGAGGTCAAAAATTATTGTGAGGGTACCCTGGAAAAATTCTGTATAGGGGGCCTTGGGGACAAAATGTTAAGAACCCCATTATCTTCAGGAAATATACTGTATTTAATGTATTTTTTAAAATCCTTTCCCCAACTAAGCTAAGAGACTAAGAGAGAGAGTTAAAAATCCTTTAAAGAACTGTACAGGGGCTTAACAGGTTCTTTGTATGGCAGTGGTGCGGTATAGCACCTCAACCACCCCAAATAACCGCTGAAGAAATGCTGAAGAACCACTAAAGAACACACTGGGCTTAACATGCTCTTCAGTAACAGTGAAATCACTTCAACCACCCCAAGGAACCTCTGAAAAACTGCTAAAGAACCACACTGGGCTCAACAGGCTCTTTATACAGTAACGGTGACATCCCCTCAACCCCTCCAGAGAACCGCTAAAGAACCACTAAAGATCCACACTGGGCTCAACAGGCTCTTTATTCAGTAATGGGGATATCACCTCAACAACCCCAGAGAACCGCTGAAGAACTGCTAAATAATCACACTGGGCTTAACAGGCTCGTTATACAGTAACGGTGATATCACCTCAACCCCTCAAGAGAACCGCTGAAGAACTGCTAAAGAATCACACTGGGCTTAACAGGCTCTTTATACAGTAACGGTGATATCACCTCAACCCCTCAAGAGAACCGCTGAAGAACTGCTAAAGAATCACACTGGGCTTAACAGGCTCTTTATACAGTAACGGTGATATCACCTCAACCCCTCAAGAGAACCGCTGAAGAACTGCTAAAGAACCACACTGGGCTTAACAGGCTCTTTATACAGTAATGGTGTTTTCACCTCAACAACCCCAGAGAACCGCTGAAGAACTGCTAAAGAACCACACTGGGCTTAACAGGCTCTTTATACAGTAATGGTGTTTTCACCTCAACAACCCCAGAGAACCGCTGAAGAACTGCTAAAGAACCACACTGGGCTTAACAGGCTCTTTATACAGTAATGGTGTTTTCACCTCAACAACCCCAGAGAACCGCTGAAGAACCACTAAAGAACCACACTGGGCTTAATAGGCTCTTTATACAGTAACAATACTCACATTACGTGCCCCTGCCCAGAATAAGGAATACTTTCTCTCAACAAAATGATCTCGTGGCCATGACATATCACATTCCCACAAATTCAATTCTTATAGTTACAACATATTACATTCCCACAAGTCATGATCACAACAAAGAAAGGTCATGATCACCTATCAAACAAAGGCTTTGTTTACACTTGGTATTAAGATACAGTTTGTTCGAACAGATCACAAGTAGACGAGGGAGACCTTTTTACACCTGATGTTTTAATCTTGTCTACGTTTGACCGTTTCTGTACCATTTCTATCCACACTCTAAAACTGCTGGGTTCAAAACAACCCAAGTTGGGTTGAAAATGGACAAACCCAGAAATAGTGTTGTTTGAATGGGTCTATTCAATGGGTTCAAACAACCCAATTTCTGGGTTTGTCCATTTTCAACCCAACTTGGGTTGTTTTTACCCTGGCAGTTTTTAGAATGCATATGCCTTGCAACACTATGGAAGCTAATGTACAAAAAAAATAAAAATAAATACATAAATGGTATAAAAAACATACCTTATTTTAAATGTTCTAAAGAGTATTAAATTGTTCTAAAGAGAGACTCATATAATATGCTGAACTTTAAAAACTGTTAAAATAAAAAAAAGTACCCAAACAGTGAAATATGTATCTGAAGCATAATGTTCCAGTTGCATCACTTTCAATTAAAAGCAGTTTTAAAAAGCGCAACATATGTCTAAAAGTCACCCTGATTGCAAAAAGCAAACAGGATTTTGCTTATCATTTACAGATAAGATAATCTACAATTCAGAATTAGTGTAAAGTCTATACATTCAGTATTTTTCATGAACCGCTTACGAAAGGCTGCCTTAGGCTTTTAATTAATCAAAACGCTCATTTGCAAAAAAAAAAAAAAAAAAAAAAGGGCTTCATTATCTTTAGCAGAAACATTCAAAGTCAATGGGTTTATTGTCATATCCAAAGAGTCAGACAAATTTCTATTCAGGGTTGTCATGGCTGAACTAAAACCTGCTTGATAATCACAATAATCAGGCCATGAAATTTGCCCCTAAAAAGCTTGACGACACAGAGGCGCTCAGTTGACACATTAACCAGTGCTCCATTTCTGACCTTTCCGCTCAAGCGTTGAGAAAGTGTGAGAGGTTTAGGTTGCCTGCTAACTGCACACACAGATGGCAGAGGTCAGGCTTGGGGTCTCAGTGAAATAAACACAGGAAAGTCTCTTTTTTTGTTATTTTTTTGATCACCCCTTTTTTTTGGTTTCCGTGAGCTCTGTCACGTTAACACATGCCCTCCCACCCTGGAATCCCCCTGGCTGTAAAATGCTGAAAAGAAACATGATTGCATGGAAAGTTTGGGGGGAGCTGTTCTGTAAGGACACATTTATTTGGTTTAAAAGCGTATTTGTTAAACACTTCTGTTATACAAACTGTGTTGCTATGAGTGGATGACATGAATCTTACGTTTACTAACAGTTTCAATGTACAATTGATTATAACTAAATACATTTTTTTTTTCCTTTTGGTTAAATGTTTAAATATGTCTGTCAGAAACATAGAGCACTTAAAAAATACAAGCGAGTAGAACAATGGATACACAATAAAATGGCCTATTGGTGAGATTTGCTACATTGCACTGAACAAACTTGTTACCTCTACAATGATTTGAACTGCAGTTTCTTACCATTATCTAAATGGCAGCATTAAGTTAGGAGAACAGTCTGACACAGTGTATTTATTGTTTCTTGACAGCTATGTCCCATGAGCCCTCAGTACACACAGTTGACCACACAAGTAAAATAAAAAAATAAAAAAATGCATAGACAAGAAAGTGAAAGAGAGGGGAATGTCTGATGTCTGCAAAGCTTTTAATTACAGGAAAAAAGTAATTTCTCTCCATTCCCAGAGCAACCGATCGGTCAGCCTGTCAGGTAATTTATCCTGGGAAAAGGAGCAGAAGGGCACGAGCCACTGAAGGACCCTTTTGTTCATGCTGAAAAGGTTGTGGTTAATATTATCTGCTAAGATTGGCCCCAAAATCATAAGAAGATAGGGTTCAGTTATTTAGTGTTCACGGGTTAATGATTTATTGACTTAAAACATAAAAAAAGAATGTACAATACAAAAAAAGTTAATAAACATATGCTCTTAAATAAGTATAAGTATAAACAAATATAGCTGTGTCAATAAGATTTGTTAATGCTTTTGAAAAAGTCTCTTTATGCTCACCAAGGCTGCATTCATTTGATCACAAAATACAAACGGTAATATCTGATTTGGAGCCAAATAAACATTTCATATTATTATCATCAATGTTATAAAACAGCTGTGCAGCTAACATTTTTATACTATATTATATATTATATAATATATAATATTACAACACTTTAGTATGGGGAACACATATTCACTATTAACTATATGATTTTTGCCTCAATAAACTCATTATCTACTGCTTATTAATAGTTAGTAAGGTAGTTTTTGTAGCATGTAAGTTTAGGTATTGGGTAGGATTAAGGGATGTAGAATAAGGTCATGCAGAATAAGGCATTAATATGTGCTCTATAAGTACTAATACACAGCCAATATCCTAGTAATATGCATGCTAATAAGCAACTAGTTAAAGGGGGGGGGGGGGGGGGGGGGGGGTGAAATGCTGTTTCATGCAAACTGAGCTTTTTACACTGTTAAAGACTTAGACAAAGTTTCAAAAACTAATGTTGGACGTTTGATGGAGTATTTCTGTGTTAAAAATACTCCTTCTGGTTTCTCACAAGTTTCGGAGAGTTTTTTTCGAGTATGGTTCAACTTGACGTTAATAGATCGGAATGTCCTTGTATGGGCCGTACGGGCTCTTCTCCCAGTAGGGTGCGCGCACGCGTGACTCGAGCGAGAGAGGAAATGCACGCCCGTAAACACTCAGGTGCAGATCCAGTCGATTCAGGTGCCGTGCTCCGCTTTATTCCTATGGGTGACTTCAACGCTTCAGCACAGCATTCCGGGAAGGCAGCGCGGCATTTGACCCAAATTGAAAGCAGAAATGAAGGGAAGCTTCACAACATCGCTTCAGTCGCGTCGCAAAAGTGGATCTCCACCGTTCACTGCTGTCAGGACTTTACCAAATCATACCAAAGAAGTGTGTTTTTGACGGAGCTGTCCCAGCGATAAAGGTACGGTCCTGCTTTGGAAGCAGACGGTGAGTAAAACTGCTTCAAATGTCTGTGCTGATGGCAATTGTCGTGTGAGTAAACATCAGTAAACGACACGATCGCGTGCTTCGTCATTCAAATGCGCTAACGGACTCTATTGTTGTTCTATGTACACTTGTCTGATGTGCAAAACCGTTTTGCTTGCTACTGCTAGGTTTAGTCGCATACAATAGTCCATAAACCGAATCATGTCCTCATAAACTGCGAGTAAACACACACAAATGTTGACAGGCCGCTAAATACAGTACATACCACAGAGACGGACGTCCTGCTGTTGCCGTTTCTCCTGTTCAATTTATTTCAGCCTCCGAATGATTCTGGATCATATATCTATTAGCTGAGATCGATAGCCATGGGTTTCTCCACGCTTGAGGACGTCACCACTTTGCGCTCTCGTCATTCTTTAGCTCCGCCCACACGATACGCCTCCAGGCGCTCGTTTTTTTCCGGAAAGATTCGGTACAGCCCATATTTATTTTATACATATAATAAAACTAAAGACTTTTCGGGTATATGAAGGATGCAATACTACTCTATAGGTACTCAAGATTGACATGAGATTGACTGAAACTGAGTGTTTCACCCCCCCCCCCTTTAATAGTTAATAACTGAACCTTAAAATAAAGTGTTACCCTATTTTCTATGCAGTTTTTTGAAAATAATGTTTTATATACAGTATATAAAAATTACTTTGTATATTCTGTGCCATCTACAAAAAATATGTTGTTTTGTGTGGTGTTTCCACACAATATTATAGCCTATATTGTAAGAAATGTCAGCCTTCTTAAGCAGCCTGCATGGGGCACCTGGGCCAGATCAAAGGTCACACTCAATAAACAAAGCACTGGTCAGGGTCAATATTGGCAATGCCTGTTTTCTGGCCAGAGGGAGGTGTGGTCCATTGTGAGTTCATGTACTCGTAATAAAAGAGGAGATGGACCCTGTAGATTCTCAAGGAGGAATAAAAGAGATGGTGAATAAAGAAGAAAGAAGTGTTTCTATGCAGGAGAAAGTTAAACACAGCCCTGATGTTGAAAGATGTCAGAGCTCGGGAAGTATACACATTTCCAAATCCAGCTGAGCAAACTTCAGCCGGAGAAAAGAAAGAAAAAAAAGTCGAAAAGTTGCCATCTTGTCAAACACAAGCTGGAGTTGTAAGCTCTCTGCAGAGAAGAAAGGGAAGGAGGGGCAAGAGCGCTTGGAGCACAATGCACTTTAGCTCTGTATCAGCAGTAATGTTCTTAGATGTAAGGGATAAAGCTCCTGTGAGATTTTGTCTGCATATGGAAGGACAGTCCATGTCATGAATGCATGTTTTTTTTGTTTTGCAAAAAAATGGTAAAACGTTCCTCAGCCCATGGTCTTGATTTAAAAGAAAATATGTAGAGGTATAAGTCATACACATTCATATAAGGCCTTCAGCAGCAAATGTTATGCTATAATACAATGACGTAATGACAAGTAAACTGGATGATAATTCTATATCTTCTTACCATTGTCATCAAATACAACATTATATCATATGTAGATTTGCTCCTTCTAAAACCCTAGAGCCAAAGCCATCACAATGATTGACTGCTATTACCTCCCACCTCCCAATGGGGGTCACAATGTGTGTGTTTCAGTTCATCTCATAGGTGCTCATAGGTCAGGGATTATATGGCTGTATGCTTGGTTTTAAGACAAACCTTACAATTAGACTGGTGTTTGCATACATTTGGATACATATTTACATACACTTTTTTTTACCATTTCAATATTGTAGGTCATTTAAAAAATTGAATTGTGAAAAATGATCAGATTTCTACAAAAATATTAAGCACAACTGTTTTCAAAACTGATAATAAGAATTTTTTTTAGAGCAAAAATCTGCATATTAGAATGATATATGAAGGATCATGTGACACTAAAGATGAAAGTAATGGCTCCTGAAAATTCAGCTTTACCATCACTATAATAAATTACATTTTAAAATATATAAAATAGAAAACAGGGGCTGTATTCTCAAAACATCTTAAGGTTAAAAGTAGCTCTTAACTTGCTGATTTCAGTCCTAATTTTCAGTCCTAGTTTTAGGACTCCTTAAGCCTAGTTCACACTGCCCGATTTTTGACCCGAATTTGAGTCGCCGACAGGTTTTGTGAAATCGCCCACAAATGCCTGAGATCACAGGCAAATCGGTGCTCGTGCACGCGAGTGACAATCACGCAGTGTGAATAATCAAAGACGCGATCAGAGAGAATCGCCGACGAGTCACCGACGCCGGTGAGCTATTTGTTATGCTAAATATCTGGACCTGTCGGCGATTGAAACTCCTGCTGTGTGAACTGCGTTTTGACTGAAAATTACACCGACAGCCAATGAGAGAGGGAGATACAGGGCAGCAGGAGGTTCAGGGAGGAGTTATAGAGCAGAATTTCAGTATTGTACTAGATATATTTACAATTCTATCAAACAGAAACAAAGGGCAAACATTTGCACATCCAGCCACAGCAGCAGCACATTAAATAATTATTTATTTACCTCAAACTGTTTTTGCAGAACAAAATCCTGGCTCCCTCTGTCTCTCCAACAATTTCTTCCGCCATAATATTTTTTCTTTTTCTCCACAAATCAGCGCACATACAATTTGAAGCAAACTTTGCGCAGTTTATCATTTTTAATAACAATTCCAAGTGTCGCGCGAGAACTCCGGTCTGACGCACGTGTGATCTCGCGTTGTTTACTTGTCACATCGCACGTGTGTTTGGGAAACGTAGTTTGCGCACGGGAGAGAGAGAGAGTTGTCGGCGATTCTTCCTCTTGTTCAGTCATGCAGTGTGAACTCCTCTGTCGTCAAACCATCGTGCAGTGTGAACACAGCAGAGACTGAATGATACCCCAGATAGTCATGCAGTGTGAAAAGAGCAGTGACCCAACGAGTTTGAAAATCGTGCAGTCTGAACTAGGCTTTAGTTAATGCTCTAGGAGTGTTTCACAAAGCATTTTAGCACTAAAACTAGCTCCTAAATCCGTGAAACGCGAGTAGTCAATAGGACTCCTAAGTCACGAAGACTATATCACAAATAATCATAATGGATCTTACTGACCTTTCTCCCTTTTCTTTCTTTCACTTCCTGTCTACTCACTGTCAATTACCAATAATAATATTTATTTATTAAGTAAATACATTTAATTTAATTAATAATAATAAAAAAGTTTCACGAGTTCATATTTACAAATGATAGGATAGAGTAGAAGAGTAAAGTAAGCCTATTTGGCGTGCTGTCTGAGGAGATTGAGGGCGCCAAGCTCAGAATTTAGCCCTAACCCAGAGTTCTCCCCAGAATCCCCAGCTGGGCTGAGAATGAGGAATCGGGGTGGCGGAGAGATGCAGAAAACTGTCAAAGTAACTTGGTATGTCGGCTCTCGGCTGTTACCTCCTCTCGTGCTGATTAGACAGACCATTTGAACGGGCTCCTCAAAAACTTGTTTATAAAACATAATTTTCACTTGAATTCTGTAATCTCTCAAGATGGAGACATGCACACTAGTTTAACTAGTGACACTTAGTCTACTTTCCAAAATCTTTGAGTATGGCAACATTTTTATCTTAAAATCTTTATTTGAATATATCGACCTCGTTCAAAAAATATTTCTATAATTAAATCACTGACAGAGATCCCTCCCCTGTGAGCCAATCACTGTGGCCATAGTTAGTAAGCGTGATGACATCATCCATAGCAACGAGGTCAACCCCGCCCTTACTCTTAGTTTAAGACCTCTCTCTATTCCTTAGTAAAAGTTGCTCTCAGCAGCTTTGTAAATAGGTTTTAAGAGAAAACTTTTAACTAACTACGTTTACTGCCATTTAGGAAAACTCTTAGGGGTAAGATGTTATGTGAATACGGCTCCAGTTCTTTTAAATTGTACTAATATTTCACACTATTACTGTTTTTACTGTATTTTGATCCAATAAATGCAACATAGGTGCTCAAAAAGATTGAAAAATATCACTGAAACCTTTGAATGTTAGTGTAGGTGATTTTTCAATGGGGCTACCTGGAGTTCAGCTTTCTCTCTGAACTATTCCCCTCAGAGCTGTTGTGAACCCACACACCCACTCAAAGTCAACACAAACAAACTCCAGGGCCCATCATTCCTACCTAGCAGTACTTTTATTGAGCCATCACTGTCCTTGCCAGTTCACCCAAGCCATAAATTCATTTTAACTCTCCCTCTGTCGTTTCTGCACTCCCTCTGACTGTGGTGTTCTTCTCCATTCCATTACTGTAGGTGTTACGGGCGTGACAAATGAGCACCCATCATGTCGTACATCAGACAGCAAAAGAAGGGGACAGCAAGGCTGATACAGTATATTAGATTGATCAAAGGAGGGACCGTCTTGCTCCACTGACTAAAACACACATACATGTGTTTTGGTGGCTCAAGATCGCAGTGTTCAAGGCGATTTCCCCACAGGCCATTAAAACGCAGCTCACTTCATTCATCTTCAACTCTAAATAGAACTGTGCACATGCCAAACATTTGTCCTCTATTGTTAGTGGTTAATTTTTAGAGGATCTTAAAATAGCGGTTCCAGAAGGGTTTTGCAGCCTGATACAAAAGGAAAAACCTTTTAAGGTAGGCCTGGTTATTTACAAAGCCATCGCTTCCGGTGAAACCAGGAGAGCTTCACTTTTCCTTCAACCAACAGACTGTTGTGAGGAACCTAAAATCTAACTCTGTCAACACTTAAGGAAATGATTTATTTAGCAAGGACACATTAAATTGATGGTTAAGTGACAGTAAAGAGTAGCCTGACAAGCCAGACCCACATCAAGATGTTTGGTCTGGAAACTCACCATTGACAGGGCTCAATCCGAAGGAGCGGGGTAAATGGTTGTCTTTCAAACTCCCTCTGCACGCGATTGGATAGCGCTACAACCAACCAGAGCAACGAAGGTGAAACAGAGCTAGTTTATAGATTAAACATTCGCCGTATCTGGTTGGCAAAACTCCGAACACATCTTCCCTGTTTAAGAATTACTTCAGTGCCGTTCTTTGTTCTTTTCTCAGAGAAAAGCTTAACTCCAAGTCTTCCAGAGTCACGGTCAAATCTGATTCGACCGCCGTTCCCCAGCTTCTGTGTTTACTAGTAACATGCAAGCACAACTTGGCCGTCATTATGTTAAGCCCCGCCCACTGACTTTATATACAATGTGATTGGCCTGACCAGAGTTTGGTTTTTACAGCTCAGACGTGTATTGAGAGTTGCTAGACGATACTCACGGCAGATTAGATTTGCTGGCGCTAGGGTGCGTCTTGATTTCTAGGCTAAGTAAAGATATTAAGATATATCTAAAGTAAATGCCGTACTTTTCAGCTTTTTAGTCACAAATCTTACAATTTAGGGCGCGAAAAGATGTTTTAGGTTGGGGGAGCTTTGTTTTGTTTTTGTTTTGTTTTTGTTCGTTTTTTTTGGAAGGGGGAGGCATCGAATGACGTGAGAACACAAGTAGCATAAACACAGAGACATTGGACTGCACGCATCAAATTTTTGACAGTGTTAATCCTTCTTGTAATCGTAGGCTAATGCAATGGACCAGTCTATGGCCTACATTAAACCTTTAAATAAAGGGTTATGGAGCTGTTTACACTGTCATATAACCTACAATAAAAGAGCTTGCACAGCAACAGAAAATTAAAATGAACGCAAAAAAAACTGCCTACCTTACCAGAGCATGTCTCTATTTATGATCCACTCACCGGTAAAACGGCGTGCACTCAAATCCTGCTCTGACATGAAATTTCTCTGTATTGCCACCTACTATACTTGTTGTAGCCATTAAAACACGTATTTAGTTAAAATATTATGTTTTTTATTTATTTATTTAATTTACGATTATTATGAAAAGTGAACAGGACACAAAAGATGCACAATATGTCAGAAGTCATAGGGGTCAGAAATTATTTCGACCACTTGAACTTCATTAAGTTTTGTTTTGTTGAAAGCCTTTCTTTAAAGAATTTAGTTTTGTATGAATTGTATCTTAATTTTAATCAATGTTTTATCAACCAGTCTAGATTTAATAAATAATAAGCAAATATAGCAGACAATGAGACTGGACGTGCCGCTGCCGCATCGTCAAAAACAGCTTAAATGCGGCTAAACGAGCTAAAAAAAAAAAAAAAAAAAAACCTTATGTTGGGCCCTACTTATTTCAGATAGGCCTATATCTGAACCAGCATGTCACAAAGGGCGTTCTGAGTTGAGCACACGGCGCTCATCAACGAAATCTTCAGAAAGGTGCTCTGGAGGAGTGCCTATTACCGCTCGACTATGCATTCTTTCTATGCACACTGCAACGCTCACAATATGATCTCATGTATGTTTTAACAACATACATACATATAAATCTACATATAAATACTAGTTTTTAACGGGCCCCTTAAAGTGTTAATTACAAATAAATTACTAAATGCTAAAAATTAAGAAATGTAAATTAACAAAAATTTGCATTGCATTTCCAATCCTGTGAAACCAGGGGCTGCTGCAGCACTCCCACTTCCCACGGCCCTGAAGAAATGCATCACGTTTTCCACAAAAGTATTAGGCAGCACAAATGTTTTAATTTAATAAATCAGAATATGATTTCTGAAGGATCAAGTGGCACTGAATAGGCTGTTGAAAATCATGGCTGTTGAAAATCCAGCTTTGCTTTCACAGGGATATATATAACATTTTATAATATATTCAAAATGAAACCAGATTTTTATTTATTTTATTTTTTAAGTTGTAATACAATTTTACAATAGTACTGTTTTTACTGCATTTTGATCAAAAAAATGTAGCCTTGTTGAGCATAAGAAACTTTATTTTAAGCTGTCCTTGTTAACTGTAATGACACATAAAAGTACTGCGTAATATTAATTAGCAATGTTTTTACTATTATTTTTATAAGAGTCCTTATTATTCTTTATTATGCCACCTGAGGGACCTGACACTGTGAAGCTGCTTCAAAACAATCGGCAATGTAAAAAGCGCTATATAAATAAAGTTGACTTGACTAGAGTTAGGGTTAGAATTAAGGTTTGGTTTACATTAGTTGCATGTAATTATGCATAATTTAATGTTATTACTACAGTAATTACATGTAACATGTCTAACAAATACACTGTAAAAAAAGTGTTACCGAGGCTTCTTTCAAAAAGATTACAAAAATCGTAGGCTACTTTTGAACGGTAGTGTATCTGTATATAATTACTGATTAATGACTGTTTGCTCATGATACATGTAAATCAATGTTGATTTATACTTTAGAAATGTAAACAGTATAGTATTAAAATGTATCATAGCTTAAATGCTATAAAACACTCATTGTTAGTTTATGTAAACTATTGCATAACTATAATGTTAACATATTCATTCGTATTGTAAAGTGTAACCCAGATTAAAACCCAAACACTAAATCATTTTTGATAAGATCTTTGATGAACCAAGGGCCTTATAAAATCAGTTGTGAAGGCTATTAGGCAATAGTGAAAAAAGAGGTTTTGAAAGAGTAAATTCCCCTTTATCAATGATATATATCTAAAATATGATAGGAGAGATTCTTTGTAGCACAAGAAACACATTTTCTAAACTTGTTTGAGAAAATGGGACACGGTGTACAGCATTGTCCCCTGTGGGGAGAGCGAAGACTCAACCCAGCTAGTTTCTCTGCCTATGGGAACCATTTTTCTGTTGCATCACATTTCCACTGACAAAGTGACTCCACAGGCAGCGGATCCTTTCCGTAATGATGTTACCATATGCTGATCCTCCCTTTACTTTAACCCTCTAGGTGAAGTCCATTTGAGTCCACAAGCCCTTTATAATGAAGTATTTCTTTTTTTCGTCACCCATAAATCTCAGTACTCCACCTCTTAGCATTTAACCCTGTCTCTAGGGGTTTGGTCTCTCCAGACTGTTCTAATTCTTTCATTTATCTGACACCAAAGATCCTGAATGTGGATGAAGTTGCTTTGATCTGGAAACATTTGTGTTGACACAGCTAGGCCAGTGAGGGGAGCTCCATTCACATAACTCTGAGTGTTTACGGCATGATGCTATCTGGAGATCAGCTTTAAATAATGAGGCAACACTTGACATTTGTTAAGGGCAGATAGCTTGCAATGTTCCACGTCCCTTGAGTTATCTTTTCAACCCCACCTAATCTAGAATCAAGTCTCACAACGATTTGTCTCTGTTTCCCTGTATCAAAAGAGAAGAAAAGCCACTGTTTTCAATTTAGAGCTTAATTTAAATTTGTAGGCATGCCATACCATATCTTAAAGAGACACAGTGGAATTAATTAATTACTGCAAAATATTTAAAACCAGAAGGTTTGATGATTATTATTTTTTTAAACAGTCCTTATCTGTACCCCATTTTATTCCACCTGAAAGCGTACGCTTATTCTCTCTTGTCAATTAAAATAAAGTGTAAAAAAAAAGTGCAAAAGAGTTTGTATTAATGCAGGTATTTTAAGGTCATTACAAAGCACATCAATTTGCTCACAGCTCTGCTCCCAAGTGCCCAGCTCCCCACTAGGTCACTTGGTTCTCTGGAACCAGCAGAGGGCACTATGCACATTTCATTTAGTGCATTACAATCTGTTGTGAGGCAAAGTGGTGCTCTTTTGATCAGAAGTGTCTTTATCAGCATTTTGAGCTAGATGTTTCAAGTAGTTCTCAAGCTCAGTCGAGCGGTTCATCAACTAAGCTTTCTCTTTAAACCAGGAAGCAAAGAGCAGATAAATCAAACACTGAATGCTTTGTATATCTGGGGCCCATGACAGAGGTAGAGTCTTCAGAGACATATATAAAACATTATTTATTAAAATATTGATTAAAATATTGTATAAAATATAACTATGTAAACTCCAAATAAGCTTTACAGATCTTTATTGGAAATAGTTTTGCTTTTTCTTGTTCAATGAACCCTAAACAATGACCGGTATTGTACATACACCTGTGTGGAACAGTCCCAGGGATAGTTCTCCTAAAAATGTACTCACCCTCAAGTCGTTCCAAACCTTGGAAGAAAAAACAAAAACCTATGGAAATCAATGGGGTCCATCAACGGTTTGGTTTCTGACATTTTTCAACCTTCAGCAGAAGAAAGAAATTCATATAGGTTTGGAACATGAGGGTGAATAAATTACAGAATTAAAATTTTTGGGTGAACTATTCCTTTAAGACGCTTACAGTTTATAGGAAGCAGACAATAAAAGTCACTGGTCCAATTATTTAGGACAAAAAATAGTACTGTATACTGTTGGTTTTATCTGTAATGGTATCACCGTTCACCTCTCTTTAGCATCAAAGTCTCTTTCACTACCTCAGATTGGAGGAACAGGAGGAGCAATTGAGGTCATCTACAATATTTGTTCATTTCAGCTCCCTGGCCTTGAATTATTGAGAGAGGGAGAGAGAAAAGAGCAAAGTTTAAGAAAAAGAGTGTCAGTTTCAGATGGCACACGCATTTCTGACACAAAGAAGGTTAACACTGACCTCTTTCTGCCCATTTCATTCAGACGTGGCTATTTCAGTTTACAGCTTACAGAAATCCTTCGGTTTTCATGGCCTTCATTAACCTTTATCTTCTGATGTCTTTATAATGTCACAGTATGGACAAGATTAGAGTTACATTTTTATTCTTTACATTCTTTGAAATAAAGTCAAGAGAAGACAAAACAGTACAACAATCAAGAAAAAAACATGCACAGTAACTGTACTTCTGTTTGCGTGTTTCTTGAGCCATTCAGCTTACATATGTGACCTGTGCTGGCAAAATGAGTCACAAACAATGAGTAAACTTTTGAAGTAAACTTTTTCCACAAAATCACTTAGCAACCATACCTCAAAATCCCTGGTAATGACACCAAATTTGCCACACACCTGTTTAGTCTGTTTCTGTTGTGTTTTTGCATGTCACATGTTTCTTTGTTCATTTTCCCGCCACTTCTTGTTTCCATAGTTACACTCCTTAGTCAAGTTTAGTTCAGCTGTGTCTGGTGAATTATCTTGTTTTAGTTTGCTATTTTAGTTCCATCTTGTGCTGTCCAGTCACCGTTATGTTAGCATGTGGTCCCAGTGTTGTTCTTCTGTGTGTTCCTGAGGGTTTAATTAAAGTTTATGTTCAATTTGCGAGTCTCCAGTTTGTTCCTGTATGACACACCGTGACAGATGACCAGACCTAAAACAAACTACAGTGGGATGAATTTGTCAGCACTGCCAAGAACAGTGGTCTCAGTGCCAGCAAATTCAACTACTGCTGCAGACACTCGGGACTGGGCTGCAGACCACCTCCTTAACATTCAGCAGGGTGGTAGGCCTTTGGAGGAGTTTGTGGAGGAGTTCCTGCGTATTTCCCATCTGTTGAGCTGGTGTGATATGATTAATGCCTGCTTCCGGATGGGACTGGATGATGATAATCTTTTCCGATTCCTGTCTCCTAGTGATTGTTATAGGTCCATGGCAGACTTTATTAACTATGTCCTCGACTTAAGTGGTTCCGATTTCCTTGAAGTAGTGAAAAAAGACCGTCATCCAGTTCCTATCCGGGAGCATGCAATCACTCCAGCTCACCCCAAGCCAGTGCCTCTCTAATAGTCGCCTCCCTCCTGGCTAACTGTGCCCCAGAACCTGGGGGCTAAGGCAAGGGATCCAGCATTGGTGGCATTGGTGTGGGCAGCTTTGAAATCAGCTTCCCTTGCCTGGTCCTAAGTTCCGAGACCCAGAATAAACCTTCAGCCCATAGAAAGAGGTAACCCCGGTCTCTGTTCAGAGCCCAGTGGCAACCCCTGTATTCGTCAAGAGCCCAGTGACACCCCCTGTCTATGCCGCCATCCCTGAGCCCTCATTTCTGGCCAAGATGGCCACCGACATACCAGAGCTGGGGCTAGGCGGTATATCAAGTTTGTACAATATATATATTTTTGTTTTTTAGAGAAGGTATGGAATAAGGCAATACAGTTTATATTGCTATACCAGCGGATTAATATGAAAGCATCTGAAAAATAGTTCCGTACTCAGAATGAGCTGATGCAGGGAAAGTGCATGATACAATTTGTCCTCAACATGACACATGCTTTACATTAAGGGCTTCAAAATAACTGGATACAGTTAACATGTATAGCTGCTTGCCCTGTAGGATGCTCTGAGAGATGGGCTGCTTGTGCTGACTGACAGATAGATACTTGCGCTGTTCAATGCGTTTGAAATGTGGTGCTTTTCTCAGTGCATAACGTGTATTTCACAGGTATATTCAACAAGAAAAAAGTGCAAACTATATAATATTTTTCCATAAACACAGACTTTACACAGAAAGAAAAATACTCCAAGTCTATACACACTCTTTCAGCCTATCATAAACAACGTTTTAAGACAAATTGTGTCGTTTAATAAAAAACTATGAAAGGCGCTGCATGATTGTTAACAACTCTGCGCTTATGCGCGATCCCTTTTATTATCAATCATCTGTTTGGCAACTAAAGTTAATATTCTCTTAATATTCAATGTTAATACATTAATAACATGCCACACATCAAAATGCATAGGATATGAAATGGAAACAGCAATCTAAATTTTGGAGTGACACCTAGGGTGGTGGGTGGTGGGGTGGGTTGGGTTGGGTAATGTAACATGTTTAGTGTGTTTCTGTTGTGTTTCTGCATGTCACATGTTCCTTTCCCCACCACTCCTTTGTTTCCATAGTTACCCTCATTACTCAAGTTTAGTTCAGTTGTGTCTAGTTCATTATCATG
Source organism: Pseudorasbora parva (assembly GCF_024679245.1). Taxonomy (NCBI): domain Eukaryota; kingdom Metazoa; phylum Chordata; class Actinopteri; order Cypriniformes; family Gobionidae; genus Pseudorasbora; species Pseudorasbora parva. The sequence goes on along the minus strand of NC_090174.1, from coordinate 26,728,957 downwards.
TTTCAGTTTGCTATTTTAGTTCCATCTTGTTCACTCAGGGTGCGTCCCAATCAGCTCCCTAGTTTAGTTGTCAGGGCACTGATCAGGGAGTCATTTATGTCCTGATCAGTGCTCTGACTAGTGAACTAGGGAGATGATTGAGACGCAGGTTCAGTCTCTGTCCGGTCACGGTTATGTTAGCATTAGCGTGTGTTCCAATTGTTGTTCCTGAGGGTTTAAAGTTTGTTCAATTTGTGATCGTCTGAGTCTCCAGTTGGTTCCTGAATGACTCACTGTGATAACACCAAATCAAAACCAAATAACTACAGATTTTTTTTTAAATGTTTCAACTTTTTAAATGTAGTTCTGTGTATATCGGGATCGCAAGTAGTCTGATGTGTCTTTGTGCACGGTCTTCGGGTCCGTCAGTCATTGGTTCAGATTCATGCCATTGAGAATTTTGCAAGCAAATTTGCCTGTGAATACTTTATATAAATACAATATAAGTAAATCCAAATTATTGCAAATATCAATGGTATTTGGTGGCAGTGGCTCATGTAGGTTGGCCACAAACTGGAAGGTTGGTGGTTCTATTCCCTGTTCCACCTGACCAAGTGTCGAAGTGTCCATGATTGCACCTTGCGTGGCTGACACCGCCGTCTGAGTATCAAGTCAAGTCAAGTCATCTCCCTCGGGGTAGTTTCTAAAAAAAAATGCATTTTATTATTTAATAAAAGCTCATTGTTTCCTGCATCTGAGTCCAATCGGTTACATCACTTACTTAATAGTTATACCAATAATCATTCTCTTTGCTTAACAATTCCATTATGTGCCGATGGCCCAAAAGGTACAGATATAATTTCATTTTCCATTGTGTGTCATTCATTGCCTTGGTAGCACAAGAGTTTACTGATGATATGAGATGTAAATAGTAGCCATTATGGAGGATGTTTAGATATTTCTTTTTATTGTATTATTCCTTTGTGCTAACATTACTCAAATAGTGTGCCTAGCCAGCTAGAGAGAAATAGGTAGCCAGGAAACAGACAAGTGACCAATCCTGATTTGTGACGTCACTACACGTATTTTACCGGGCCACGAATGGTTTGTAATTATGGTGTGCCGTACCAGGCTTAAGTGGATTACAACTGAAACTGTTCGGCCCAACGGTGGAAACGCAGCTTTAGACTACACAAATCCTATACTGTATTAAACAAACTTTCATGTCAACACAATTAATCTCATTGACCCAGAGAGTCAACCAAGCCCAAGCAATCCATTCAGACAGAATCCCTGACAGCGGATAAAATAACTCCACAAGGTCGTATAATCAAACTTCAAAAATGTATTTCAAAATTCAAGGCAGAAGAAAGAAAAACTGGCCCACTGGCCTGAATACAGGAATAAGGTCACACGGATGGCTCTGTGCTGTGACATTAATTACAAGATGATGTTGTAAACACAGGCTGCATCAAATAAGAATCACATGCTCTAAAATGGCATGGAGGCCTGCTGGCTCCTGTGAAATCAAAATATAGTGTTATCCAATTAGAGCAAGGAAATTGAGGGAGACAGGTTGGGTGAAGGAATGGCAAGGCATGCTTTGAATTATTTGAATGTGTATCGTGTGTCTGCGTGTTTGTGTATGTGTGTGTTTGTGTGTGAGACTGACGGCACCAGTGTGTGCTCTCGTTAGATCATGCAGCACTTTGGGTAATGTTGCCAGAGAGGCTTATCGTTCTTCAGAAAGTAAACAACAGCAGGGCAGAGACTCCTCTCATTGCAGCAGGTGGGATGAGATATGCACAAGCAAATGCACAACTTTGCCAATTTCTGTCTTTTGATTTATCTATCGGTGACTTTTGAAGTCAACAATATTTGCACATTTTCATGCTTTTATCCAAGCAATATACACAAGCAGTCATGTGATCTTCCTGTGACTTTAGCACACAACAAAATACCCACTGTGTTGTGATAAGGCGAGATGAGGCGTTTCAAATGTGGGCAAGCCTCCACGTGCCAATGACAAGTGCAACAGCGCTCACTTGTAACCTTCCAACCCCCAGGGTAGATGACCTTAGGTCTCCCACCCAAGACACTTAGGGGAGACCGGGTATAGTTGTAACACGGGGACAGTTGTAACACTACCATTTCCATGAATCAGGGATAAGATAGGAGTCATCTGACAGTTTCAGTTTTTTCAGACTTCCTTTATGATCTCACATGGAGGTTTTGCTGTCTGTGTTGCCATCTCTCCTGAAGCTACAGCTAAAAATCAGATTCTGAGGTGCAAACGTAAAACAAAATAACAAGATAATATATTTTTTAGTACTTCTACTGTTGTAGATAATGTTGTATGAGTTATATCAGGTCAAACTTTAGTTTCTCTAGTAAAGAATGGTGTATCAACCTCCTGCTAATTTCAAAGCACCATGCTAATGCAGCTAGCTAAAGAGTGGGTGACAGTGGTGGGGTAGGTTGTAAGTTTGGAAAATGTTACAACCATCCCCATACACACAAATAAGAAACTTTTAGGGATTTTAATAATACTACAGAATCCCTAGAACTTGGGTGAGAAAAAAAGAATGTAAAAAAATCCTGCCGGGAAAAGGGTGAAGGATGATAACTCCTTCTTTCTGTGTCATTTGCATTGAGCCATTAAGACATTCAAGACCCAAAGAAGTGTGGGTCAAGTGTGTTTTATGTAGCTCTTGGGCCCACCAGGCATGCACTCCAGGCCTGACCAATTTCATTTGTCACCATTGTAACTCTGATTAAGAATGCACTTAATTGTTTTGTTCTTGTCACCATTGTGACTTAAGAATGCATTTTTTTGTTTGTTTTTGTCACTGTTGTGACTGATAAAGAATGCATTTCATTTGTTCGTTCTGTGGAATGGGGGAAAATATGTTAATTATAAGCTATTGATTTAAAATTAAACTTTTTTGTTTTTGTGGCATAACACTTGGAGTACCCTTTTTTGTGTTTTTGTGCATTTTGTCTACCTGTTACAACTTACCTCTAGCCTAGAAATCTAGACGCACCCTAGCGGCAGCAAATTTAATCTGCCCGCAAGTGTCGTCTAGGAACTCTCAATACCCTTCTGAGCTGTATTCCTCACAATCTGGATGGGCCAATCACGTCGTGTATAGAGTCGGCGGGCGGGGCCATAATGACGACGGTCGAGTTGCGTTTGCGTGCTTCTAGTAAACACAGAAACTGGTGAACGCCGGCGGTCTCTCGAATCAGCTTTGACTGCGATTCTGGAAGACTTGGAGTTAAGATTTTCTCTGAGAAAAGGACAAAGAACAGCACTGACGTCATTCTTAAAAAGGGAAGATGTGTTCGGAGTTTAGCCGACCGGATACAGCGAATGTTTAATCTGTCAGCAAGCTTTGCTTCACTTTCGTTGCTCTGGTTGGTTGTAGCGCTATCCTATGGCGTGCAGAGGGAGTTTGAAAGACAACCGTTTATCCCGCCCCTCGGATTGAGCCCTGTCAATGGTGAGTTTCCAGACCAAACATCTTGATGTGGGTCTGGCTTGTCAGGCTAACTTACCCCAGTAGTGAGGTAGGTTGTAACAAAGGACCACCTTGTATTTGTCATCATCTCAAAAAGTGTAATATAGTTGGAGAAATTTAAATTGTTGCCAATTGTAGTAGACAAGTGTGAGTACTTTGCCTAAAAGTTTCAGACGTGTAGCTAAAAAAAAGTTTTAGGTGCTGAAGAAAAAAGTGTTACAACCATACCCGGTCTGAGTGAATGTGTGTATGACCTAGGAAAAAAAAAGAAACTGCTCTTTCTGTGAGTTTGTAAAATGTTAGAAAGGTATAGCCTATGGGGTCATATGGGCTATACTATCTGTAACAAACTGCCAATACAAATATGACAATACTGGGATAAACTGATTAATTCCATACTTCTGTCAATATTTATAGAGGTATGTCATCTGTGGCTGACACTTTGTTGATGAGTGACATAACGTGACATAACTAGTTAAATACAAAATTATGGATGATGTGGGGGGGGGGGGGGGGGGGGGGGGGCAAAATTAGCTACACAGCTTAATTTGATCTGCAGTCCCTGGCAGGGAAGACTAAAAAGCATAACATAACTAAAACATTCATCAGCAATAAAATTGTCACTTACTGGGTTGCAGAGATGAGAATAAAATGGATCTACTTGCAGCAGCTTAACAATTTCCAAGCACATAAAGATACAAATCATTTAGGAATAACCTCTTTAGGCATGAGACAGGGACAGAACAACCAAGTATACAGTGAGGATGAGACAACTGGGAGGTATTCCAGAAAGCAGGTTATGTGACTGTAATGAAGTTCGTTCATGGGAAGGAAGGAGGCGGGAACCGGCGAACGTTTAACAACATTTATTAAAAATAAATAAACAAAATGAAAGTATCGCGGGCAGCCCCTCACGGACGACTGCCCGCAAACGCACAAAATAAAACGTGGGCAGCCCCTCACGGACGACTGCCCACAAACACATAATAACACATAAACATAACATAACATAAAATCCAGGCCTGGTCCTCTCGCGTCTTCCGCTGCCATGTTCCTCCTTTTATGCTCCCGTCACATGACCCCGAGACGAGACCGGTGTGCCACGCAGCTGGCACTCGTTAACATTAATCACCGGCCCGCTCTCGCGGTCCCTCGCCCTGCTGCTTGCCACACCACAGTGACATACCCGGATATGCATGTAAGGATATAACCTAAACTTTCGTTTACAAAAACAGAGGTAACTTTTAGCGTATGTAAGTAGCCATAGCAACTCACTCTCTGAACATAACCTGCTCTGGAGCAATTTATGTTCCAGGCTTAGTTTGCTTAAAGGAAGTGTATACAAGATTGTGGCCAAAACTGGTACTGCAATCACTATCCCCTCTCCCCTCTCCCCTCTCCCCCTCCCCCTCCCACCTGACCCGAGGTTGCCAGATAGGCTGCAGGAGCATTTGTAGCTGCAGCTGTGGTAACTAGAGCAGATCTGTCAACCTGGATGCCGAAGAACTACTGGCTTTGTGATTGGTAGATAGGTGGAGGGCGGAGCTTCAGGCTAAAACATCAAAATGTCAACATCAACATCAGTTGAGGACTGCAACAACAGCTTTTAAATGACAATATCCTGGCCAGTTCTGTTGTCTGTGATATAAGTGTTTGAAATTAACAAGATGTCTTAATGTCTAGTGACATATCAGGGCCATTTTATGATTAATTGAAATACATTTCTTACATACAGTTCCTTTAAGAGGTGTTCAGATGTGTTATATTTGTGTTATATAATTAATGTAGTTACATTAATATAATTAAATTTGTTATATAGTTACAGTTATAATATACAATATTATACATTAATTCTAAAGCACTATTATAACAAGGTACTGTTTAATGTTAATTAAATTCATATACATTTATTATTTATTTTATTGTCATCTCACGCATGGATCTGCATTCAATTAATTATCATCAAACAAACAATACAATCCATATTCTCAGTGAATAAAGAGATTTTATATATATATATATATATATATATATATATATATATATATATATATATATATATATATATATATATATATATATATATATATATTGCACAACCCCCAAATATGTGCACTAAGTAGGTTATGTAAATCACCATTAAAGAGAAGATTTCTAATAGCACTGCAGTTTTAAGAATGACTAGAAGCCTAAGCAACACAGATGGCCTTGGCAACGAGCCTGTTGCCAATAGCCTACCCTGATCATTTTTAGCAAAAAACATTAAAAAGAAACTTAGCTTAGCTTCGTGAAGACATTCAGGGATGATTTCATGAGTGTTATGTGGATGTTTGATCTTCTCTTGATATCCTTCTTCATGCAGGCGAGTGCATATCTTATATAGCTTTAGCAAGTCCATGTCAACAATGGCAACTTAAAATCAATGCAAACTTGAATGAAACCGAGGTGAAATCCATGTGGGAAATGAAGTCCTTGCTAAATTGCACAATTCCAAATGAGATGATGCGATGTCACCTCACATATATATTCGCACCTCATTAACTTAAATTGTAACTTAAATTGTGTAAAAGTAATTTTTTTTTTTTTTTTTTACATTTAATTTATTAACTACTAAAAACCTCAACAGCTAAAATTGGAAGTTTTAAAATGTTTCACAATCACCTCTTGATTAAGCTCTTGTGTTCTCAGCATGCAAATAGACTCTTTTTTTCAGGGGTGGTGGTTTGAGATTATTAACAATTTTGTATATTAAACAACAGTTGTGAAATATAACAAAATTGTTAAATATATGACGATGATATCTATTGATTTCCTGTCAAGTATTTTAAAAGCACATTTATATAAGCTGTTTATGGGTGTCAGAGTAGATTTTACAGCCTGTAGATTGGCCAAAGGGGGCTAAAAAATGCATAACGTGGAATCCCAACAAGTCATTGGAGGAGAAGCTTCAGTATGATGAATATACTGTGAAAACAGCTTGTCACATTATAAATTGACTTAGGTGATAATTCTCAACATATTTGCATTGTATTCATTATGGGTTTAGCTATTTTTGTAATCTGCTTCAAAGAAATTGCTGTTTTATAAGAGAGGTCACGGGAATAGTTGCCTTATAATTAAGGTCACAGATAATTTTGCAATAGGTAAGCTACATTTTACAATACGTTTTTACAGTATGTTTTATGGAGACTTTTATATAACCCTTAACCTAACCATCAAATACCCATTTCTGCATTTGTACATAACAAAAGAAAAGAAAAGAGAGGAAAATGAGGTCTCCATGAGGAAAACCGCTTATAAATCAAGGCTGTTTTTTTTTTTTTTTTAATGGAGATTCATTTCCTGTGATTGGCAAATTAAGGGTTAGGGGACACGGACAATACAATGTCATCAGTTATATTATGTAACAGTTGTTATATTTTGATAATCATTAAAATCGCAACTTCACACACATTCCCTATTGAATTACTTATTTCCAGTACGACAATCTAATAATGTTGTTTGCCCCTCAATCACATCTGTTGTTGTTTTTTTATGGACTGAAATAGGAGTCTCAAGTATTTTACTATTTGCCAAGTCCTCGAAATTGCAAATCCTCACTTGAGTTCAAGCCACGAGTCCACAAAACAGAGAGCTTTTAAATGTGTGTGTTTGTCTCTTTGTGGGAATATAAACCCAGGACACACAATTAGTTTCAGTTATCTATCCATCTGTCACTGCTCAACACCATCCAACAACACGCTGACTCATACTGCTCCTCATTGTAGGGTTATGGTTCTATGTGTTGAATTAGAAGGAAACATTGTTTCTATATATGCGTTGATTCATAAACACACCTTGCAGTCATCAACATCATGTTGTAATATCCTGATTACATAGTATTCATTATCTGAACAGACAGTCTGCACAATTGTTTTTCTAACATATGGACAAAGAGCAAAGTCATCCATCACCATGTTACGCACCCACTCAACACCCACAAAGTGTTTCTCACCAAAAAATGAACAATGTTTGCAGCTAATGAACTGAACAGTTGGTCATGAATTAATTACGTAAGTGACTCAAATGTGATTCTCACTTCTATATAACAATGAATTCTGTGAAATCTGCATGCTTTATTTAAACTGGTATGAGGTACAGCAATATTTGTGAATACATTTAAGGTGCAACAAGGTCCTCAAACCACCACCAATGTGCTGCATCCACTTATATTGTTAAAAGTCAGTAGAAGTTTCATCTTAATCTAGTATGAGACATCTGACATTAGCCTATTTCATACCACTTTCTGAGAGAAATTATGGGATTGTAAGTGACTTGACAAGGCATTCTGAATCTAATCATGTTGTGAATTATTGGCAAACAGGTAGAGCCATGTAAGTCGGTTTAATGAAGGAGCATAAATTATCCATCTTTGACCATTATGAAAGTACAATTCTTAACCCCACACTTCAGTCTAGAAGGTTAAGATCATGTTTTATGTAAATTTGCCCTTAAGATAGCTTGTTAGCTGGTTCTAGTGGTATGCTGACCTATTCACTATAATAATAATAAAAGATATATTTCCGACTGCATGTAGTCATTAAAGTGAAAAAGAGGAATATGCCAGGGCAGCAGCCAAAAGAGAAGTTGAAGTAAGTGGATTCAATTTACAGATCCAATAAGATATTTAACAGGGTTTTTCCTGCATTGAAAATATTTTGGTGGCTGCCAAAATAAATATAATTCCCGCCAAAGATTTATTTGATAATTTAATGTAACTGGCTGTTCTGCAAAAAACTATGTTTATAAGTGCTCTGTGAAGAAGGAGGAGAGTCAACAGTTGCTATTTACAGCCGTTTTTTGTTTTTTTGCAGCGTTGAGTTTTGTATCTAACCTCAGACATGTCTGTCGGGGAGTGAGTACTCTGGGTTCAGGCTAAAATACAGAACTCTGAGCCTTCTTATTTGACAGCATGGCAAATATGCATACTCATCTGATTATATGTAAGTGTCAACTAGTGAAACAGCTATAAGGCGAGGGGTTTAGCTGTGTATGGACTGACTTTAATAAAGATGATGGACTTCAAATCGTAACGGCTAATAACTTTTTTAAGGTGCAACACCACACTGTGCGCCCGCAAAGGCACCGCGCTAGAGTGCGGATTGGGTCACATTTTTCTGTCCGAGCCCGGCCCACGTCCGACATTGCAGTAACTGAACCCGTCCCGAGCCCGACAGGCATTAAGATATTTATGTCTGAGCCCGACCCGAAATTTCTTTTCCTCATATACTAATGACAGGTAAGTTTGTTTGTGTGGAAAGCCTGCTTTTATTACACCGTAGGAAGGCATTCTGAAATGTTTACAGACGAGCGCGTCAGCACGCACATGGGGCATCAAACGTTACACAGAGCCCAAACAATTAGCCAACTGAAATTAAATCAAGTGGAATTGAATAAAAATGGCCCAAGCTAACAAAACAAAAACATTAACATAACACAATTAAAATGCTTATTGAAATGAAAGTCACAATTTTTCTAAAACTGTATGGTTACTAAACTGCAACATGGAACTATTTACATAATCTATCCATCAAAGTTTAGGCTAATCGAGGTTTTATGCAGAAAAAGGATTGCATCATTAACTGTGGACAACTTTCAAGGCTGTACTCCTCTGCTCGATGGTCCTGCCAGCAGCGCTGAAGTTGCGCTCATTGCTGCTACTGCTGCTGGCTGGAATGACAAGAATGCCGCGGGTAATATGCACACGTGTTGCGCGTTGTTGTCAGAGCGACATAAACAAAATTCTGCACACAGGAAGACAGATGTTAGGGTACTATTTTACATTTATTTTAATCACAAAAACAAACCATTGCATCAAGTTAAACAGGCCCATTGGCTACTTACATATTAAGCCATTTTAAATTTAAAAGGTTCAATGCCTTATCGCACTGACTGACGTGAACGAGCCCGAAATGAACCCGAACGTCATTTCTAAATATCTGTCCGAAACCGGTCCGTCGGGTACCTTCGGGCTCGGGTCGGGTATCTATTCTCTACACGCCGCACACTACTCCTTTCTAGCCCCTCCCCTTCACATTTTCTCAGCCTCCCCAAGGACTCAACACCAAAATAAAAGTCCTTGATAGAGAATAGAAATAATGTAAAATGAACAAAAAAACAAACAAAATCAATCCATCGTCTCATTCTCTGTATGTTGTGTGGTTGTGTTGGGGGCGTGGTTTCTGATTATTGTCTGAGCACCATCACCTGCTGCACTCATCACCGCTGCCTTCTTATACGTGTCACTGACATCACTCATTGTCAGATCGTTGCAGGCTTCTGTGGTCCTTTGTGTCGCCTTGTTTCTCCCGGGAGTTCGCCTCTGTTCCGGATTCCTGGATTCCTGACGTTCATCTGCCCACTGCTTCCTTGCGTCATGAGCCCGCTGACCAGCTCACCGCCATTCACCGTCTTCTTGGACTGCCTGATCGCTCTGCACTTTTCCTGCCTCTTTTCTTGAGTTTCCCTGTGGTCTTCGGACTTTTTGTGAACATTGTGCAGTTCTGTCGAATAGAGTTTATCACATTTGGATCTCTCAGTTTCCTTCTAGTATCTGACAAAAAATAGAATACAATGAACATTAAACAAGCAACCTCACACAGCCTTAAGGTTTATTCAACTTGAAGTGCCGTTGTGCAAGACCGAATGATGTATGACATTAATTTACTTACGCTAATTAGCTTTGTATCAGTAGAAACCCAGTAGTATATTCGAAGGATCGTCCTTCCCTCCAACTAGTCCCCCTGAAACAAAAGATTTCTGCATTCCAAAAATCATTTAGTGTCATCGGAGGCTTTTCAAATTGCTATTTTTAAAGTGAATGGACGCTTGTGCATTCATAAAGGAGTGATGCGGTGCAAAGCAAGTGTTTTCAATTAATTGAAAGTTAAGCTTCCACAGGCATTAACTGAAAACGCAGCAGACTGGACATGCACCGTAAATGTGTGTGCACCATACAGCCGTGAATGAATGCCCATGCAGCCGTGCTCATTTTATTTTCGGTTTAGAATTAGCACCAATTCTGTGGCGGGTTGCTTGAAATGTGGGTTCATTAGCCTATTATTCTTAATGAAAAACACAGAAAAAGAATGGTACAATGACAAACTCACTTAACTGGGTGTTTTACATTTCGCTTTGAAACCATATCTTCTGTGATCATCTTGTCTGTCAGCTCTTCGCTCAGGTGATGAATGAATAATCTGACCCCTTCTGCGTTTATGCTGTGACACTCATTCAGCTCACGCTGTATTAGTCAGACAAGTTTAGTTTTGTTCAATGTTTGTTATCTAACTAAACTAAATTATTTTATTACTATAAAAATGAAAACAACATGGGGGCGGGTGGGCAAGTGATGTAACCGGTAGGCGTGGATTTGGGAGTGGCCTTGTAGGGCAGAGAAGCAAGTGCATTCTGGGAGTTGTTGTTATCCACATGAGTCAAAAATACATTTTCTGGCTTTTCTCAGTCTAGAAGGCACCAACTTCTAAAATAATTTCATATTTCTGCTACATAAATTACCCAATTCAAATACACATTCATCTTTGCAGCGGTGAAATATCCCTTTAAAGTACTGCGAGAGTGATTCAAAAGCATATGGAGCCGTCTGCTCTCTAATTGCTCTCGTGGTACTTTGATGTCTCACATCGATCAGTCTCCACCGATTGCAGCACTGCTTTAAGTCATACACACCTTTTGATTCCCGAAAGAAAGAATCAATAGGCTCGTTTAATTTAAGATGTTCCTCACCTGAAATGTTGGCGAGAGTATGCAGCTGCAGTGAGGGAAGGAGGAGTGAAAAAGTGAGCCAAGAAGGACAGTTCTCTCTTCCCGTGTGGATCAGACACCTACGATATATATATATATATATATATATATATATATATATATATATATATATATATATATATATATATATATATATATATATATATATATATATATATATATATATATATATATGAATGTCCCAGAGATAATACATTTGGAAATAGTTTTTTTAATTCAGTATCTTATCTGCCTCTTTACCCATGTGTATACATCAATTGTTAAGATTGTCTTCAATCTTCATCAGTCGTCTTCAGTCTTCAACCAGCCCGCTTGCCCCATTTAGTGCCTGCACAAGGAAATATCATTCAGCAAAGTCCTAAGATTGTTGCTCAAAATACATTTCTGCTTGCTTCCTTAACATTTAGGTTAAAAAACATCCTGTCGTCATCATTTGTTAAGGACAGTCAGCAAATCGTTTCCCATTGTGCTTTTGATCAGCGCAGTCGGGGGAGAGGAAATGCGTCTGACTGCGAAATCCAACACGACCACCTTAGCATCGCGAGAGTTTTTTGGTACATGTAAAAACACATAAGAGCAAGGCACCCCACTGACAAATTTTGAATCACTGTGCATTTTGCAGTGATCAGCTGTAAGTTCTGCACAGATTTTGCTCATCTCAATCGAGCCTAGTGTTTTTGAATGAGATGATTCAATGACTTACACAACAGCTTGTTGTCACCACCTAATGGCGTAACAGTGTAACCTGCATAAAGAAAACTGAAGAACTGGTTTGCCTTTCCACGAAATAGAGAGCCAGCACAGAGCCAGGTATTACATCACTGTATTTGTCTCATTTTATTTATTTATTTTTATTTAATTAGTTTATTTATCAGGGACAATGTACAAAATACATTAATCTTACGAAAAGATGTTTTGTACTAGAATTATCCAATGCTAGTTTCCATCTGCAGTCCCCGAGCAGGTGCACACAAAATTAAAACATTACATTACAATGACTTTCAGTAGCACTAACAAATACATACAATATTAGAAATACACTAATCAAAAAAAAACATCAAAACCTAAAATATATACTACTTCTTTCTCAGCAATGCTAGCGAGGCAGCTGGAAACACAAACACACAGGCAGTGTTCGAGATGCATCAGTGCTGCGCAGACCGATCCCCGAATTATATCAAAATACCTGCATGAACGATTCAAAAGCATAAGGAGTCATATGATCTCGCTGTACTTTGCATTCAGGTATGCTAGACATTCAGGAGACCAGATAAAAGGCCGCCCTTTTCTTTTCAGATTGTTCAAGTTTTGAGAAGTCGGGAACAATCTTGTGGTACCATCCAGACATTCCTAAAAATCTTTGAACTTCTTTGAGGGTTTTTGGTACAGGATACTGCTGAATGGAACGTATCTTCTCAGGATCTGCCGCAACGCTGTTGGTATTGACAATGTGCCCCAAAAATTTGATCTCCTCCATACAGAATGTACTTTTTTTCAAATTGATAGTTAGTCCTGTTTGTTGCAGTTTGTCAAACACCATCTGGAGATCCAAAAAATGCTGTGTCACAGAGGAAGAATAAATGATTATATCATCTAAATACACCAGACAACACTGACCACGCAAGTCTTCCAGGACCAACTCCATTAACCGTTGGAATGTGGCTGGTGCATTTTTAAGTCCAAATGGCATTACATTAAAGTGATAGAGGCCTGAGGAAGTGGTGAAGGCAGTCATGAACTTTCAGGGGCCATCTCCACCTGCCAGTATCCACTATTTAAGTCAATAGTGGAAAAAATGGTTGAACCAGAGAGGGACTCCAGAATCTCTGTGATAGATGGAAAGGGATAGGCATCACTTTCTGTGAGTGAATTGAGATTTCTGTAATCCACACAAAATCTCTGTCCACCATCTTTTTTTGGTACTAGCACGACCGAAGAGGACCACCCAGACCGCGAGGGTTCGATGATACCTGCTAATAACATCTCTTCGAGCTGCTCTTTCACAATGGTCTGTTTTACAGAAGAACTGCGGTAAGGTTTTTGTTTTATATGAATTTGGGCAGTTGTATATATGTGATGCTGTAAAAGATTGGTTCTACCAACTTCATTGGTACACACTTTAGGATTTGTTTGTAGAATGTCCCACAGTTGTTGTTTTCCGAATGCCTGTAGGTTTGCAGAAGACACAGTCTTATATATATAATCTTGAACTTCAAGACGATCTTGCTGCTGAAACCCCGGAGGAGGAACTGAACTTATAAGGTCCAGCTGATGTTTTGTTTTACCCCCATCCTTACTGTTCCTTGTTGTCTGGGTTTGCCGTCCAGACACTGAGGCCCTGCCAGGTTGGAGAGGGTAAGTAACTAAAGGGGTGTGTTTAAATCCATACACTTGGTCAGCAACATTTATTTGCAGTTGGCTATGATAAATAAAATCAAGCCCCAATACAATTCCATAAGCCAGAGCCTTAGAAGGAAGCACAGTCACTGAAGAATTTACCATATTCCCATCTATTTTGATGACTAAAGTTGTCCAGCCCAAAGGTGTCTCTGCTTCTCCATTGGCAAGATACAAGGGGTCATGGCACCAAGGTTTAAGACTATCTTTTGAGCCATTTAACTCAGCCCAAAGATTCTCATGTAACAATGTGTAGCTAGCTCCTGTGTCTAAGATAGCTTTGCCATACCAATTTTTTATGTGTATGGGTACGACTAGCTGTTGTGGAATGGGTTTTGAATTCAGAGGGGAAGGCTCTTTTATATTTGACAAAGAATCCTTAGTCCGGGAAGTATCAAATTATTTAAGGTATCCACTAGTTTTGGACCTAGCTGGCTTTTGTTGTTTATATTGACTGTTCATCTGAGTAAAAGTAGGAGAATTGTACTATGGGCATGACCCAGGGGAATGTGTGCCTCTACAACGCCAACACAATGGGGTTTTATCTTCCTGCGGAATATTGGGAGAAGGCAACCCTTTCTGTATGGGCCCTGCTCTCCTGCCATGGACATTATGCTCATACACTGCTTGTAATTCATGGTCTTTTTCCATCTGGTGACCCAATCGCACAAGTTCATCCACATCCTCCACTCTTCCACGGAGCTGAGCTGGCTTTATATGTTTTAGAATTAACTTAACAATGTCCTTTTCAGTGAGGTTTGGATTCCATATTGTACAAAGAGCTTGATAAGAATCTGCAAAGTCTCGGATGGATTCATATTCGCCCTGTTTTTTAGTTCTGAGACGTTCCGCAAGCTCGTCTTCATAGTCTTCAGCCAGGAAAGTGGATAAAAAAGGAAGCTTTGAACTCAGACCAAGATGCAACTTTGGAACGAGTGGTTTCCCACCAATCTCGAGCAGTGCCATGAAGTACAGTACGAAAAGTAGCCAAAAGATCAGTGTCAGACAAAGGGTGCAAAGCAAGGAAATCTTGACACTTGGATAAGTATAGCAGTGGATCAGGATCATCTCCCGGCCTTCCATAGGTTGGGAAGACTAATTTAATATGATCAGTTTTGGGAACAGCAGTAAGAGCATTAGTAGTCATCAAGGGTGAAGTCTCTGATACGATGTGGGAACCTGAAGGGTTTGATTCTTTCTCTTCATCATCCACTTTACTAGTGTGAACCATTGAGATTTCATCAATTTTCTCACTCATTTCATCCACTTTTGTAGACAAACTTTTTAATGCTGAGGGGAATTCGGAAATACGGCTTACCATGTCAGTGTGTTTCTCTTGTACAGCTTTCTGGATGTCTTTTAGGTCCTGCTGAACTTCAAGTTGCAACTGATCCACCATAAAACCAAGGTCAGACACCAGAGAAACTTTAATTCGGTCTACTTCCTCTGACACTACAGTTTTCATTGCTTTCATTATTGTATCCATCTCACTGTCATGTCACTGTCTTTCCTTCTTGGAAGTCACTATGCTATGTAGATTTCGTAAACTTTGCTCAGTTTGCTCGGCAAGTTTATTTATCTTAGATTCTATGTGAAACCTACTTCTTTGTACTTGCTTACATAAATCATTCAGAACTTTATCCTGTTTATCTAGATCCTGGTATATTTTATTCAGATTGCCGTGGACTTGCTCAGTAAGTTGACCCCATCCTCTACCAGGGGTAGGAAGCATCATAGGAAGTTCACAGTGAATCTCTGAGTGGGCCGAGACTCCCTCACGGATGGGCAATGCAACAGGAGGTTCATTTTGGATTTGGACAATAGGGGATAAAGAAGCAGGAGTGGCTGCCGATTGTAAAAAGGAAGGAGGTGCGTCGCTGGGAATTTGGGCAGGCAAGTTCAGATTATTATCCCTAGCACCGCATGGCAATGCAATGTCCTTTCGAGTTTATAGTTCAGTTAAAGTTCATAAGTCTATCAGTTTTCCCCAATCAAGCAAATCGAGTATTTAAAGTTCAACTTGTGAAATTTCGTAGGTCGAGCCCCACGTTGGGCGCCACTCTGTAACGGTGGTTACCCCGAAATTTTAATGGGTCCAGTTGGGCACCAGATAGTTTACATAAACTGACAAAGAATGTGGATTTTCTATTAACCCCGTACAACAAAAAAGGAACACAATAAATGTCATATGATTTTAGAATTTCTTTAAGGTGTTTCACTTTCACAAAATAAATATCAGAATACAAACAACAATAGTAATAACAGTGAGTTAAACCACTCATGCGCAGACTTAAGATATCAAACATCAGAAAAGAAATACATTCGTTAGGTCTGCAAATGGTTTAGTTATTTTCCTTGTGCGTCTTTACACAGACCAACCCAATTCAATAGGAATAGTCCCTTTTAAATAAACAAAAAATGTGTCCAACAATAGTCCATAATATAAGTAAATAATGAATGTAAACGAAAGTTCATCGAACACTAGGTTTGGTGTCCAAATAAAAGAAAAATAAGCGTTTACAGAACCGGATAACTCTGACGGCGTAGAGGCAGTTGTTAAGGTTTAATTGTTAAGTCTGGGAGAGCGCATGGAAGATAAAAGTATCCTTTTACCTTTCGTGAACCAGACTAGTTGAAAGCTCGTAGAAGGAGGGAATTAATGCTTGCCTTGCATGTTCGCTTTGTGCATCCTTATTAAACTTTACCAACTTTGTAGCAATAATGCAATGTTACCGGTGTCCCGGTTCCAGCTCGATCAGCCGCTCTACTTAGTGCCAGCACGACCATCCGCATTGCATTGATCGCTCCCCAATGCAGCTATCGGACTTTTACCCACACAATAGTAATCCAAAGAGCTTCTTCACGACACGCTGAATACAACACCTCACGTCCCTTAATTTTCCACATGCCACTTCCAAAAAACGTCCCCACCAGGCCCTCTCTTACCTTTTTCTGCTTCCTACTTCCTCTTTGTTATTTCTACTTTCCCTAAAGAAATCATTCAAACCCCACCTCTTTTCGTTTCCTCATTTAGATTTTCGTTTGCATGAATTTTAATAATGTAAAAACTGGAAATATATTTATGCTATTTGAACAATATGATTATTAGTTACTTTTGTTTCTTTTGTGCACTGCTACAGTGCGTGCGTGCGTGGGGTGGGGGGTTCTTCGAAAACAAATGCCGTTTGGGGGGTCAAATGTGTGTTATTTTGGCAAGGTTGCCTGCTAAAATTCACATTCATGGGTCTATCACATAATTAAGGTTACTACACTTCAACCCGTGGACATGGAACACAAGGGAAAACCGGAGACTTGGCAACACAGTGCAATTTAATTCTGTTGATATTTGACAACTAAGGTTATGTGTCACTCCGTTGCTCTGATTGGTTGTAGGTCTATCCAATTGAGGTCTTTTCTGGTTTAGTTGAAACACGCCCCATAATTACAGCCCAATGGAGCAGTATCAGACTCATATTCTGACTAGAATTGACCATATCAGGCTAGGAACCTATAGCAAAAATTACTTGTTACTTGTTATGTAGTTTAATCTCAGTTTTTCATTAGCAGATGATTTTGTAGGTGCGTAATCATAATCATTGTTTATTTTATAAAAGAAAAGAGAAAGAAAAACTTTCTGGGAGAAAAAATGCTTGTTTTATTACACGGACATAAAAAGCCTCTTTGATTATTTTAAACACAGATAGGGGACAAAGATGCAGAGACTGCAAGAACAACGAGAAAGAGAGAAAGAGAGAAAGAGAGAGAGAGAGAGAGAGAGAGAGAGAGAGAGAGAGAGAGAGAGAGAGAGAGAGAGAGAGAGAGAGAGAGAGAGATTCGACTAACTAATAATAGAACGAACAATGAGAAGACAATAAACTGGACAGGGTTAACAGAACATTCTCCCCGCTTATCAGTGCAAGGTTTTATCCCCATTCACTTTTCAATTAAAGATATGGCTACCACCTCATCTCCAGAGAATGACACTTCAGCCTCGCACGCTGCCATCTGATCGCAATTTCAGTATGTCATTTTCATGCAAATGGATTTTTTATATCTCCAAATGAAACCTAAGAGGTGCTTACAGGCTGTGTTCATGTTCTGTATCACCTTATTTTACTTTTGTAAAATCGAACTGAAATAAATGTAAAAAAAAGAAAAAGGGTAAAAAAGTAGACGTCAAAGGAACACATGAAAAATCACTACATATCAAGACTTGCAGGCCCTATCTTTTCTTTTTGGCGCAGTAGTGTTAAGCACTCCAGCTTAATACAAGTAATTCATGGATGAAGAATAATCCAATTATGAAGCCAATAGATATGGGTGATGGTTTTATGGTTTGGAAAGAACTGCATTCTTCCTTAAATATGTTTGCTGGCATTGGCCACAACATTCGTAACATTTCTGTTCAAATCATTTGAACAAACAGAGCAAAAACTCCTAACTCTGCGTTAGAGATCAACACTGAGCACAGACATTTAGCAACACAGGCTACAAGGTTATATTTTTCTTGTACTGACACAGACAAACAATGTTTGTCTAGCAATCACGTTTGCAACATTGTTTAGATAGTTTGATGGAATATGAAGTCTTTTCTGATTGTGTCTGTAACCAAGGAGATGGCCGCTATAACTCATGATTTTGACATAAGGTATTGATCCATTTGATGAAACCTCATATTTCTATGCAAGGCCAGTTAAGCCGAACTTTTTTTAAAAACTATTATTATACAAAGATGTTATCACGGCCTCCAGCCAGGTGTGAATGAGAAGTCAAAAAATAAAGCTGAGCTCTTTGTCCCCTCTTTATCTCTTTCTCTTTCTTTTTCTAGGATCATCACATAAATGGAATGCACACCAATGGTCACCATCAATACAAATTATATATAACTTTTTACGATATATATATAAATATATAATAAAAAGTCGAAATTGAAATCTCAACAAACAATATTATCGTCAACTATAACATTTATGCCAAATTTAATGTTTTTATGATTTTCCAAAGCACTGAAAAGGCTTCCAAGGCAAAGCTGTATTTCTATGGATCCCCTAAGGGGACATGGCGGTGGAAAAAGAATATGAGATGGAAGGAAAAATAATGCTTTTGTGTTCTTTCGCGTTCCCTCATAAAGATGCTCTATGCATGTGAACACAAAGTTTCTTGGGAGAACTCAAACATTTTGTGAGGATAGTTTCTTGGGGGAACACAAAAAATGCATTGCCAAAAATTTTTCCCTCCCTCCTTCCTGTCTGGCGTTTTTTTTTCTTTTTTTCTGCCATATCCCTTTAGGAGCCCATTGACTTTAGCATTAATATAAACATAATATTGTTTATTATAATTATTCTATGCTGTTTCTTCAAATCACAAAACACTAGTTTGGAAACAAAAGGGGCTTTAATGCAAATAAATGTGGTGTCACATGACATACACTCTAAAAAAAAAAAAAAAATCAGTTCTCCAATTGAACATTTTCTAGTGACAGATCACATCTAATTCCCGTTGCAAGGTGTAAGAAATTGATTCGGATCAAACAACTCAAAGGGGTATTGAATTACAGGGAAAGGAACCATGATACATATAAAAGGATTCAAAATTAATATTTAACACTTTATCAACTATGCGTCTAGCGATAACGTTGAAATTAGAGTACATTATCAATCTTGAATCTGGATATTACCCGTTACAATGGCAATGATATCAATTTTATGCTCACTGTTTGTGAGCTTAGGTAACACAATCGATCAGTTTGAGGCAGTAACTTAAAAACACATCGCCAAGACACTTGTATATATGTAAAAGGTAAACAAAAGTTTATTGAACTATTCTAAACACACACAAACTAACAGAAACACTCATTCATACAGTTACTGGGAAAGGGATGTTTGTTAATGAAAGGAGTGAAGTCCCAATGATTTCTTAACCACAACCTGAGAATCAATATACTAGCAGGTCAACCATAGTTTGTTCGCTTAGATATGATTTTTACCAGTTCAGCCAGAATGAAGAGTCATGTACTTGCATTTAAATGCTCCTACGAGCATGGGTTCCTCTTAGCACTGTGTTGCTCAGCCGGTGGTCAGTTGTTGTGGTCAGAGGGGCAAATAGTTGGTTTTGCGGGGTGAAAAGCCGGATCCTGGATGGCGTTAGCTGGTTGCTACGCGGCGGGCATCTCTGTGTCGCCACTCCAGGAAGTTTTCTACAGTGAGGTTCAGACAGAGTTTTGGAGTGTGGTGATGAAGAGCTCTGGGTAGCTCTGAGGACGCTGCATGCAGGCAGGAAAGGCCTGCACGATCAAAGCAGAAGTCACAGCAAAACCATGGCAGTTCGTAAAGCACGATGCAAAACAAAAAGCAAAGATATCTTGTTGGCCCGGGAGTTTTAAACGGGCCAAAATGTCCCTCCTTGGGGGCGTCTCTGGCCAATGAGATATTGTTGTGGGCGGGTGTCCTGCCCACTTCTCCTATTCATACATATCATTAGTGTAATGTCTGATTAAATACTTTTAAGGACCCAACTTTCCTATTGTGATCACAGTACATTTTGCACAAATTTACCTTGCGTCAAAATGACAAGAATCATTTATCCATCACATAGACATCAAACAGCTTGCTTTTCCCATGATGGGAGTAGAAGATAGTAAAGATTCTTATGTAATACATGTCTCGCATAAAAAATAAACTTTACAAGTTACATGAAAATATAGATAATACCTTAGTATATGTTGTATAAGTCACAGTTGGGTTCATGGATTCATGTTATTGAATCTATGGTTTAAGTTTACTCCTCATGTCTGCATTGGTGTGAGGTCTTTGTGTGTGAGGTTCAAAGAGCCTTTGGAATGCTCGGGTCGAGGGAGGAGGGGCATGATGAGGTGTCCTGGATGGTGTCAGGGTTCGACTTCGAAAAGCTCTTAGCGGCTATGTGAGCACTGCGAGCGTTTACCATTGAGAACGCTGTGCTCCCGCCGCGCACTCTTCAAGGAGGGCGCTTCGGCTCGCTTTCCTCATGGCTCCGGTCCCGCTGTTGCCGAGGCACAGCGGCGGGTGCAGTCGTGGGGTTCGCAATTGGATCTGGCAGCGGGGTTAGAGACGGGCTCTGCATTATCTCTGCCTTTACCTGCCAGATCCAGTGCCTCTATTCAGGGTTTGGAAGCCCGCGCTGCGGTTTCTTCCGCCCCGGATGAGGCATCGATGATGCAATTATCCAGCTCAGAGGAGTTTAATATTGTTAGTATCGAGGCAGGTGGGAACGAGGATTCGCCACTTCGTTCCCCTGCCGGTGAGGAGCTAGTGGATGTGTTGAGCAGAGCAGTGGCCAGGCTCAGTTTGGATTGGCCACAAGAAAGTCAGGAACGTGTGAAGCAGATTAGACGAGCGTTTCATTCCTGCACACTCTGCTCAACCTCCACATTGGAGCTTGCCGTTCTTTCCTGACCTCCACACTGAGTTGTCAAGGTCGTGGAATCATCTAGATTTATCCAGGATTTTCAGCCTGCAAACATCCACCTATTGTAATATATTTGGGCTGAAAAGACACAAGGAGATGCTTGCGAGTGATGCTGCGTCATCCATTAAAGCCCTGACATTGCCCACCAAGCCATTAAGAGCTTCATCTGTGTTGGTGGGCAAAGCGTACTCGGCAGCAGTTTAGGCAGCGACATGCTTGCACAGTATGGCAATAGTGCAAGCATGCCAAGCTGACCTGCTAAAAGATCTGGGGGAAAGTGAGGAGATCGGAACTGATGTTATCAGAGATCTCCGATCATCTGTTGATCTTGCTCTTAGTGCCACCAAGGAGATGGCCAGATCTGTTGGCCGTTCTATGGCAGCCCTGGTGGCCACGGAGAGGCACTTATGGCTGAACTTCACCGAGATAAAGGAGAGAGACAAAAGCTTTTGTTGGATGCGCAGTGTAGTCTCCTGGCGCTCTGTTCGATGATGCCGACAGTACGGTCACTAAGAAACAGTAAGCGGCGCTCCAACAGTTTCTCCCTCGGAAACCACAGACTTCTTCTGCTGCTGGGTGGGAGGTCAGCCTTCTCCCTTGGCTGTATGGGCCCACTCTACCAGGAATATGGTGGCTTCTAAAGCGTTGTTATCAGGGGCTTCCCTGAATGAAGTCTTTGACGCAGCAGGGTGGCACTCACCGCACACCTTTGTGAGGTTCTATGAGCTTGACCTCAATGCCTCGTTCTTTAGCCAATGGTGGACGGGCATCTGGCTCGTATGGGGACGTGGGTATTGTCATTCCCCACCTATGACGTTCTGTGGTCTCATTGGTTGGTTACATACGTGCTTCAGGAGGCAATTAGGCAGAGGCATTCCCGCAGTGGTTACACAGCGTCTCGTGCTATTCATGGAACTAAGGTTACAAACATAACTGAGACGATTTTTCAGTTGGCCAAACGGATTTTCTGTAAATTGATGCAATTTAATTTATTAAATTTGCCAACTAAAAAAAAAATAGATGCGAAACACTATCACATGGTCCTAAGTATTCAGACCCTTTGCTGTGACACTCATATATTTAACTCAGGAGCTGTCCATTTCTTCTGATCATCCTTGAGATGGTTTTACATCTTCATTTGAGTCCAGCTGTGTTTTATTATACTGGTTGGACTTGATTAGGAAAGCCACATACCTGCATATATAAGACCTTACAGCTCACAGTGCATGTCAGAGGAAATGAGACTCATGAGGTCAAGGGAACTGCCTGAAGAGCTCAGAGACAGATTTGTGGCCAGGCAGAGATCTGGCCAAGGGTACAAAAAAATTCTGCTGCACTTAAGGTTCCTAAGAGCACAGTGGCCTCCATAATCCTTAAATGGAAGACATTTGGGACAACCATTTTTTTTTTTATTTGTTTTTTTTTTTTTACAGTGTACAGGATCTGCGTTTATAGCTTTTCTCCCATTAAAGCACTGTTTCTCTACAGAAACAGTGCTTCTACTGTTCAAAGGTAGATTAAATATATTATATTCATATTATTAAATTGTAAATGTAGTTATTGTATTACTATTGGTAAAAATAAGATGTGTTCCCTTTCAGCCGGTCACGTTCGATGTTACGCCGGAATGTCAACAATGTATTGGGATCCCTTCAGAGAGACCCTATCATCTTTGAGTGTGAGCCAGAGTACACTGCTGTGCGAGATTTGCATCTCTCGCTCAGTCCCGCAGCACTGGAATAATTGCAGAAGTTGATGCAGTGCATTTGTCTGTCACTTTGGAACCGAGCAGTAATTGTGTTCCTCTCTTTAAAGAATGTTTATATTGAACAAACAAGATTTTTGTAGAGAGGTGTTGGTGTCATGACACATCCAGCGGTGGTCGCGAGCTTGTGTGCACAAAAATGGCTGTTTCACCGCACTGAAAAAGAGAGTGGGGTTGTTGAGTGTGCACTATTCATGTGTACCATCAGACTTGGCTATGCTACTTGACCTCAAGGATGCATACTTTCACGTCTCGATTCTCCCTCAACACAGACCACTCCAATGCATTGCATTGTTCATATGCCCCCTCCACAAGGCACCTCTATGCTTGGAACCTGTTTGTTGAGCGGTGTCCTTCCCACCAGGAAGAACCCAGAAGATGTTTGGTTGGAGTCGTGCTTTCCTTCCTGAAAGATGGGTTGGAGCAAAGACTGACTCCTGGCTCTCAAATTGTATGTTGCCTCTATCGCCATGCACTCATCATGATACAGTTGACGGTAAATCTTTGGGAGAGCACAATCTGGTTGTCAGATTCCCTGAGGGGAGCAGGGAGATTAAATCCGCCTGGCTCACACTCTGTACCCTCTTGGGATTTATCTCTGGTGCGTATGGCACTGCAGTACTCCTGACTGTATTTTCCTTTCAAGCTCCTCTGTCTTGGTTACATATGTAACCCTCATTCCCTGAAGGAGGGAACAGAGGCGCTAGGTCCCATCGCCAGATTTTGATGTTCATTTTTAATAAAAATGTAAGATGTCTACTTGAGTTCTTGGCAGGTCTTACATTGTTGGGGAGTTTGGGGATTTGACCACACACATTTATTTCTTGGTACTGCCATCTTAACACATTGACGACGTGAAAGCTCAGAAATGTCAGGAAAATGTTCTAAGTTCATTTTTAAATATCTCATATTTAAAAAAAATATCTCATATAAGGGTTAACCATACATACATATCGAATTATATTAATACATGGGTTTATTCTGTTGTCAGGCTGCAGATAAATGAAGATGGTCACAATTGTGAATCTATCTATCTATCTATCGATCGATCGATCGATCGATCGATCGATCTGTCTGTCTGTCTGTCTGTCTGTCTGTCTGTCTGTCTGTCTGTCTGTCTGTCTATCTATCTATCTATCTATCTATCTTTCTGTCTGTCTATATCTATACTTTTGTCTGTCTGTCTGTCTGTCTGTATGTCTATCTATACTTTTGTCTATCTATATGTAGTGCCCCCTGCCCTCTTAGGATGTCACCACTCCTAAGTTCTATTAGGGGTGAGCAGCAGGTACAGAAAATATGTCTCTCGACAAGTTATTATTGCTTATTTCCTACCTCTGGTATTAAATTAGTTATAAACTGATCCTTAACTTCCCTTTTTGTAATAAGATAGATGTGGTAAAAATGTTAAAAGACTTCACAATACAGGTAAGTATAGTTAAATATCACACTATAAGGTTTTATTATCACAGAGCATAGATTATAAAATACTTAACATGGGAATAAATAAATAAATATGTAAATAAATAAACCAATACAATAAATAGTAATAGAACATGCACTCCAATAAAGGAACTGTAAACTTTAAATTCTCTACTGGGTAGATTATTTCAACAGCAACCCTCTATAAATCAATCTCAGTATGCGGCTGACTGAAACTGTTGTAATAAAATACACACCTACCTATAGCCTCATAAAGGCAGGAAAATTAGACCCTCAGTCTATGTAATGTTAATGATTTGTTGTAACCATAACTAAACAATAACAATAGTAAACATACAGACATCAAACGTAAATAAATGTGGGCCCACACACACACGTGTGCACAAACACACACACACACACACATTCACCAACCCCACCGCTGCAGGCCTGAGTCGTTGCTAGTGTGCGTTGTGGCCCGTAAAACAAAAATGGCCTCTTCACTCCAATGAGCAACAGAAAAAATGGACAGTACCTCGATCCAGGTATAGGTAATGTTAAATCAAACACGTTGGTCAAGCGGCCCGCTCTGGTTCTCACTTGCTCCGTTGCCGGCTGGAAACTCTTAAGCAACGCAGTGTAACGTTACTATCCAGCGGTGCCAGAGGAACTCTGAATCAAGCGGGGACTCACGAGTGCTATCTGGGGTGGTCCTTCCGTGATAAACAAGTGACTTAAAGCAATCCGATCAGTGATCGTGTCTGTCCTCCAACGGTGTCATTCTCGAATTAACGTTTCTCCCCGTCTCTCGATGATTCATCAGCTGTCACATTTGAGATAACGGTCTTTGTCCAAACGTAAACAGTGCTGCTTACGTGATACTTAGTCCATTAAACTCATATTTAATACTCCAAGGAGACCGCAAACTACATTTAAACTCTTAAAAACACTGAGAGTGAATTTGTGGTGAAAACACCCCCTTACACTCAACATAACACATTTTTAAAAACTGCGCCCATCGGAGAAAAAACTTGCGTCACTTCATTCTCTCTCTCTCTCTCTTTTTCTCTCTTCTGTGTCAGTTGTGACCCACCAATAAGAATGCACCTGCCGCTAAAGGAGGTGGGACCATAACTTTTATAAGCCAATCAGAGAGAATGACTCTGCTTAACCATATTTGCATACCGAAGTTATAAATACAGGTTAACACTTTTTCTAAACATAAGCACTAACAACTTAACCTTGAATATTAACAATTAAAGTGTCCCTGTACGATTGTCAATAATCAATAGGTATAATTAACCTAAATTTGCCCAGGGTCACATATACTTCTGTCTGTCTATCTCTCTATACTTCTGTCTTTCTTTCTGTCTGTCTGTCTTTCGATCTATACTTCTGTCTGTCTGTCTGTCTGTCTGTACTTTTGTCTATCTATACTTCTGTCTGTATAAATGTCTATCATTACTTTTGTCTATCTATACTTGGGGGCAGCAGTGGCTCAGTGGTTCATGTAGGTTGTCTACAAACCAGAAGGATGGTGGTTCAATCCCCGGTTCCACCTGACCAAGTGTCGAGGTGTCCATGAGCAAGACACCTAATCCCGACGAGCTGGATTGCACCTTACATGGCTGACATGGCCGTCGGTGTATGAATGGGTGAATGTGAGGCAAAATGTAAAGCGCTTTGGATGGCCATAGGGTCTGTTAAAAGCGCTATATAAATGCAGTCCATTTACCATTTACTTCTTTCTATCTATCTATCTATCTATCTATCTATCTATCTATCTATCTATCTATCTATCTATCTATCTATCTATCTATCTATCTATCTATCTGTCTATCTGTCTATCTGTCTGTCTGTCTGTCTGTCTGTCTGTCTAGCTATACTTGTCTATACTTCTGTCTGTCTGTCTGTCTATCTAGCTATCCTTATTTATTTATTGTTTTGTTTAAGTTTATAATTACATTTATAATAATTAACTACCGGTTCCCTATAATTTGTCATTTTTTCATAATTTAATATGATTATTTGTGCCATACTGCTGCATAGGAATGCTATCTAAAACTGAGCCAGACCAGGTTTACTACTATGTTGGTGGAATAAAACACTTATTTCAACAATTTAACCCAGTCTTTAAACTAATTGCTGGAGGTTTGTTATTTTGTTAATGCATTAGAATGCAGTTGATGGAGATTTGTGGGATGTGCATTAAGGGCAAGAAGCTCCCATTCCACCACATCCCAAAGATGCTCTATTGGGTTGAGATCTGGTGACTGTGGGGCCATTTTAGTACAGTGAACTCATTGTCTTCTTCAAGAAACCAATTTGAAATGATTTGAGCTTTGTGACATGGTACATTATCCTGCTGGAAGTAGCCATCAGAGAATGGATACATGCTGGTCATAAAGGGATGGACATGGTCAGAAACAAAGCTCAGGTAGGACGTGGCATTTAAACGATGCCCAATTGGCACTAAGGGGCCTAAAGTGTGCCAAGAAAACTTCCCCCACATCATTACACCACCACCACCAGCCTGCACGATGAGGTAAGGCATGATGGATCCATGTTCTCATTCTGTTCACGCTAAAATCTGAATCTGAAATCGAGACTCATCAGACCAGGCAACATTCAAAATTGCTTTTCTATCAGCTTGAATCAGTCAGCCTATTCTCCTTTGACCTCTAGCATCAACACAGCATTTTCGCCCACAGGACTGCCGCATACCGGATGTTTTTCCCTTTTAACACCATACTTTGTAAACCATGGTTGCGTGTGAAAATCCCAGTAATTGAGCAGATTGTGAAATACTCAGACCGGCCCGTCTGGCAACAATAACCATGCCACGCTCAAAATTGCTTAAATCACCTTTCTTTCCCATTCTGACATTCAGTTTGGAGTTCAGGAGATTGTCTTGACCAGGACCACGCCCCTAAATTCATTGTAAATTTATTGTCCTGGTTCTGTTTGTATTGTTTTGAATTGTTGTTTTCAGTCATTTGTATTTTTCTTTTAAATTGTGTTTTATGTTCTGCAGAACAGGAACCTGCTGGAAACCAGTTTTTAAACTGAGTCAGGCCCGTTTAAACTGTACCTTAAATGTTACTTTTTTAATTTTCCTGTATAATAAATGAAATGAATGAATGAATGATAATTGCATTAATGAGAAATTTAACAGGTGTTCCTAATAATCCTTTAGGTGAGTGCATGTCAACTTTGAAAAAATTGGGGATTAAATATGACTCTGGAACAACGAGTTGTCTCAAAGAGAGAGATTTGTTCATTTTGTGTTTACCGTGCATGCACTACATGCCATTGGTTCTGTACATGATCTTCTGTATTCAGCCTATGGGGCTGTGAGTTGGTTAACGAATGACTCGAACCCGAAGACAGGAGAGGTGTAGTGTTATTTATCTTTTCCAGACATTATTATATGTAAAATGACAAAAGAAAGAAGGCTAACAAGAGGTGAGGTTAACAGACTGCATAGCAATGATTAATTTCTTAATGTTTTACCTTGGCTGCGTTAACTTATAATAATTTTTTATTCCAAATATGATAAACTTTTGCACAAGTGCTAGATGTGTTGGGGAATTTAACATGTGGCATTTTAATTATATTCTGCTGAAATGACTTGAAACAAGATATGTTAATTTTGTTGAACGAGTCCATAAAATGATCCTATCTTCCCACTACTATGCGTCACTCAACATGCGTAATTTACTCCGTTGCTCTGATTGGTTGTAGGTTTATTCAAATGAGTGGAGAGGCATTTTCTGTTTCGGTTGAAACACACCCCAATAATCACAGCCCAATAGAGCAATATCAGGCTCAGACAGTCTTGCTAAGATTTCATACCACCAAGTTTTCCCACCTTTTCTTCATTCATCAAACTACTTCCCATCAAAATACAAAAAACAAAAACAAACAAAAAAGCGAGTTGAAAGTCTCCACACCTAAGATCAAAACAGTACATTTGTGTGGGCCTTAAGCAGGGGCAGATATGTATCAGATGGCTGTTTACTTGAGGGTATCAGCCAGGTTTGCTCACCAGCAGCCGAGGCTGGCTGACAAGGGCCAAGAAATAGCTCTCGCAGATGAGTATGTATTCATCACAGCTGCAAAGAACAGATGTCATGTTTGGCTGTTAACGTAAGATGAGATCGGTCCAGAGAAACATGGAGGTCTGCCATGGAATGCAGTTAGGGTAGCTAACGTCATATTGTTTGGACACTCAGATGCTTCCAAATGGGCATGTCTGATAAGACAGATTTTTGGAGGGAACTGATTCGATAATAAATCACAGGGAGAGAGTGCAAACCACCATTTCTCTCACCTTTCCTTCTTCCCCTTATCCACGTCTGGTTCTTCTTACCCCCCCCCTCTCCTTTTATGCATAGCACATTAAGCTACCAAGTCAAAATCACAGCTCAGACACCTCAAGTTAGATATAAAGACATTCCCAGCCCCTCTGACCTACAAGGCACAGAACTGTTGAAAAATCAATAAATAATGACACCACCATCTTGTAACATTAGCATGCTGTGCAGCAGAGAGCCGAAGGTAATGAATAATTCTCAATTGCACAGCTGATGTCATGTCTATATGCACACAAAAAGGAAAGGAGATATTTACTCTGCATTAGGTGTCAGCTTAAATAGCACTAAACACAACACAATGACGGCAGCACACGCTTGCCATCACTGTGATGTTTGGTTTTTAGATTGAAGTGCACATGGCAGAGTTCTAAATCATTTAAATTATGATAGATCCTAATTAGAGTTCTCAGTAGGAGCTCACATGGCGTTGATTGCTCATTGAGAGAGGCTCAACTCAACTGATTTCAATGGTTTCTATTCAGAAAGGGATTTGTGTGATGCTTTTCTTTGTCTGACACAAATGACAGATGAATGAATCTGGCATTGCAGCGAATTGGTTGGTGCTGTAGACATGAGCTAATCAGAAAAAAGTTTGCTTCATGATTTAAATACAGAGACAGATGTTACAAGCGCGCTGAAAGAGTTGAAAAGAGCTTGATGAGGACCCACTCAAAAGAACAAAGTTTATCTCACCAAATCTAACTCTCTTTAATTTCCTACAGTACGTGGACCACACACTTTATCGATCGCACAAGAACACTTTCTAATACAAAGCTCTCTTAATGTTCTGAGGGCTGAATTTTCATATTATCTACAAAAGGTTTTTTTTTTTTTTTTTTTGACTGACTGACTGCTTGTTTGATTTTTTTTTTTTTTTTTTTGGACTCCATACAAATAATGTCGGTAAAAACAACAACGACAAGGTTTACTGAGAATATTTATAAAAATGTGTCTCTTCATCTTTGTAAATATTTCATTAGCTGCTGCAATTTAAAATGTTGTCAAATGAAATGAATCACTTTTATATGACCGCTTTTTTTCTACAGATTAGAGTACTTGACAGGAGCTGTTTTATAAAACTTCAGAGGCCCTGGAAATGTTAGGCATTAAACTTTGATGTGAGAGATTAGAGGAAGGCGAATGGGAAGTGGGAGGTAGGCTGAGTGGTCTCTGATGTGAGATGCAGGCTCATTCCACATTTATATTCCTTTGTTGTGATCTCTGTCAAATAAAATGCCAGATATAGTTCTTCTTTGGAGACAAGGTAACAGTTTAGAGTAGTTTTTAACTTGTGTTTAAACTGTTTTGAGTCCCTGGGATGTGTTTGTCTGGTCCCGTGCTGTATATCACACTGTTAAATCCAAAAGGGTTTTTTATGTTAAATTTATATTCTTCTAAATGCTAAAGTCGAGCTGAGCCACTATATTTTTAGTTGTTACCATAAGCAATAATTCTTTATTTTGCAGCCTCTTATTTTTTTAAAGATGCCACAATGTTCTTTGAAGCGTGGGAGCTCATTTGAGTATTACAAGTTCAGGTCTCCAAACTCCACTTGTATAAAATTAGTCTTCAATTCATCTACTGTAATGCACTTCCAGTCAGCCTTTGGCTGCTGAAAATGGGGCCTTATAATGAGTTCTGGCTGGAAAGAGCGAGCTGGACTTCCCTGTAGCTGGAGGGACAATCCAAACAGGGTCCTAAGCAGGGAATATTACCATGAAAGCCTTTTAATTACACCTACTTAGAATGAGGTTTAGATTGGAGAATTCCCTTTACGAGCGGTACGAGTGGAAGAACAGAGTGGGCACAGAGGAAGCCGAGAATGGATTGGCTGTGATATGGAAAATCAGGGCATGAGAGCATGCTGAATGAAGAGCAGGAATCAGAGCGAAATCACAGGGACCAGGACAAAACCTCTGCGCTCGGCCTACTCTTTTTGTGTGTGTCACAGCATGACTCCCTCTGCTTCGATGCCTGGGGCGATGTCAGTGCATGGATGCAGAGTGATATCAATATTTTTTTACGAGCTTTGAGCTCAGTGATTTTTGCCTTCACATCCAGAAGGTTTGAAAATGTAGCAGATGTATCAACCGGATTTCTGAAAATCTGTTGCTTTCTCTGATCTCCCAGGAGCTTTCATTAAAAGATAATTGTATAATCCACGTTTGTTGCATCTGTTTTAAATAAAGAACAAACGTAAGTCATTCACATGAAACTGTTTGATGTTTAATGAAAAAAAAAGTATTCATTTGTGTGTAAAAGTGTTGCCCATGATTTTTCAAATTGCTTGTTCTATGTAGGGAAACATGAATGCTGGAGTCACATGAATTAGGCTTTAAAAAGGGAACGACCCAGGATGGATGGCTAGTTTGTCACGGGAATGAACATATTTTCACTCACACCCACAGACAATTGAAAATCTCCAATTTACCTATTCACGAATGTCTTTGGATTGAAACGCCTCCTGACTTAGCTATATGACTTGAACCCGGACATTCTTGCCTTGACTATTCACAGTTGTGTTAAACACTTGCTTCTTATTTTGTCATATTATGTAGTTGAGCATTTGATGGATACTTTTCGCATTTCCATTTGCACAGAGAAAGTAATGAACGCACAAACAAAATGAATTGTGGACATACAGCGGGACTTTGTTTGCAGAGCTTGATTATCATAATATTAGACTTTATGTCTTTCTGACTTCACATTTTATGCCTCATGATTTTTTTCTAGAATATCATTACAACCACTTGGATGTCCTTGGGCAGGCTGACAGATGCAATTCTTTCATGATGCCATTGGTTCACAGTATGTAAATACAAAACCTCATCATTCATTTTAAAATGTGCTGCACTCACAGATGCCACAGTCAGTATATTTTTTATATATTATGTGATTTTAATTGGTTCCAAAGAGAGCACGGAGCAGCATGCATGTCGAGAGAGAGAGAGAGAGAGAGAGAGAGAGAGAGAGAGAGAGAGAGAGAGAGAGAGAGAGAGAGAGAGAGAGAGAGAGAGAGAGAGAGAGAGAGAGAGAGAGAGAGAGAGAGAGAGAGAGAGAGAGAGAGAGAGAGAGAGAATTGCATTAGACACCACAAGTGGAATAAAATGCATTTGAGGCATTAATCAGCTATTTACATCTAAATGCCGTTTTGTGAGGTAGTTCTGAATCTGAATCATGCAGTTGTATTGTTTTATCTTATCAATTTGTCCACCAAAATGTATATTTTTAATTGGATCAGTTCTTTTAGATATATCTTATCTGCTGTGATTGTATTAGTTATCAATTCAGACATGAACATGACCTGAATATCAAATATAATATGTATGGTGCCTTGCATCAAAGCATGAGATGGATGCACTTATCGTGTAATGGGAAAGCTAGAGCAATTTGAAATTGGAAATTACAGGATAATGTCAAAATCATATTTAATGGCATTCTTCAGTAATGGACATGAACATGGATCTGAACTATCTTCAGTGGCTATAAAAAATATTTGAACATCTGTAGATGGCCAGTACTGAAAATCACATGTTATATTTGTGGTGCCTTGCATTAAAGTAAGCAGACGATCATGGAGGGAGCTTTTGGGCATTTTGCAAAGACAAATGAGATTGTGTGTCCATGGTTAATGTGAATTCTGTCAGGACCACTATCGTCAAAGCTGACTGACTATTAGCATATATTTGAACGAAGTGATCGAGCTGTAGTTGAAGGTGTGAGTAGTTCTTTCAGATAGGAGGTGGCATTTTCACCAGTGCATCTATGGAAATGCCCCCTCCTTCTGAAAGAACTACTCACTACAACTACAGCTCGATCACTTCGTTCAACAAATTCAAACCTCCTTCATCTTCCCAATACTAAGCTCAGCTCTATGGGTGATCGGGCTTTCTGTGCTGCTGCTCCTCGGATTTGGAATGCCCTATCCAACCATCTGATGGCACCTCAAGCTCTTGATACTTTTAAAAAAGGACTAAAAACTTTTCTTTTGGGAGAGCTTATGTCCTTTAGCAATTAAATGTTTTTTTTTTCCTCCCATTTTCAGATTACCTTAACTGTAGCACTTTGAGATTTGTTACAAATGTAAAGTGCAATACAAATAAAATGTATTATTATTATATTTTGGATTGGCGGTATGGTTCTGTTCTAGGCTAGAACTCCCTGCGCATTCATGCAGCCTAGCAGGGATAAGAGCAGGGAGGGCAGCGATAAGCCTCCTTGGGGTGAACAGAACAGAACCAACATAATGTATTGCTGATATCATTAATGTTCATAGTAAATGTACAAAATAATTTGGGAATTCAGTCTGATTCAAGGAGAATTAGAATACCAAATCCTGACTGGACGAGAGGATGAGGAGCTGGGGATGGAGGAGAGCAAATGAGCTCCGGAGAAACGCGATAGCTGCTGATAAACAAGCTTATATAGGCATGCAGTCATAGACGTCGTATTCCTAAAGGTAGACGTGATCAGCTGATGCGAGCTTGAATAATGTGACCTGCCAGAGCTGGATTTCTGCTGTAATACAGTCAGAACACTTTCTCCTTTATATTACTGCAATTAAACCCCTTTCAACTTCCAAATTCAAGGACAGTAATTTAACATCAAGCTACAAATTTACCTTTAAAAATGAACTTGCACTGCTAGCTCAGTGAGTTAAAAGGTAATTTTATGATTTCATTTATGAGGTGAAAGCTTGAGTTGTTATATTATATTGTACACACAAAGATATACATGATCCAGAAACATTAAAAAAAGAAAAAAAAAAGTAACATAAATCATTCATGTTAGCATAGATGTTCAGAATAGGTTTTCAAAGTGGTTTAATTCAGTTTTAGGTTGAAGGACATATGATGTTTGAGTGCTAATAAATGGCTAAAATTCCATCTCCTATCATATCCCATGTTGTCCTTGAGCATGGAACTTACTCCAAAGGGGGATTGTGTCTGCGATGTATTTTAAGTTGCTTCGGATAAAAAGAACCTGCTAAATGTCAACGAGCATCAGAATGCTCATTAATGGAAGTATGAATAATGTATCTTCTGTAGGAGATCAAGGTGATCTTCATACTAAATATTTTGTATAGTCGCTGAAGATAGATCAGATGCATGTTCATGTCCCTACTGAAGAATGCCATCAAATATGATTTTGACACTATCCTGTAATTTCCCATTTCAAATTGGTCTAGTTTTCCTATTACACGATAAGTGTCCATCTCATCCTCATTGCACACCAATCTTGGTATGAAGAGTAGGATATTGGTCAAGAATACCTCATTCAGTCTGCAGGAAGATTTAATGCTTTCACATTAGACCCACTTTCATTGTGTAAAGGTGCTGCAAAGTGGCATTAAAAGCTGCAATATTTTTTTTTTTTTTACAAATTTGGCCTGATTCTGTCGATGTCTCCCAGAAGATGAGGTAATTATGTATAATTGTCTGGCTATTTGTGCTTCGTAGCTTTTCTGTTCATAAATGCTTTTGTTCTCACAGTAAAATGAAAATCTAAGGCAATATGAAAATCCATACACTATGTACCCACACCACCACATTTTACATATATGATTATATTATCATGCCGTTCCAACTTTCAGAAAAACTCTAGGACTACCTCATGGTGAACTCATCTGTAAACATCACGTAGGCTGTCATCGGAGATGGATGTGGAAGGGAATTATCAGTGAGGTCCAGAGATATCTTAGTGTGCAACACACAAGGTACAAGCACATCACTCAAAATGATATATCCCATCTCAGTGATCGTGCTGAATGTGTGAATAAGAAGCCTCCAGGGGTTATTTTGCATATGCACAGAGATCTGTCTGCTGTTACCACAGATAACATTTGTCTTGTATTTATAGTGTTGGCCTATATTGTTCTTGCTTATATTGCCAGGCTTAAGAAACAAAAGAAATTATTTCATTGGTTTTAACATTTGTAAAAACATTGTTGGTAATGCTTTAGATTACACCCCAGAAAGAAATTATAGTGTAACTGTAATGAATGTACATGTAGGTATAAGGGAACAATAGGTAATTTTGTGGAATAAAGAGGTAACTACCAGGAAAATTAGCACATGATTTATATTGCAATATTTGTTTAATTGAGAGGTAATTATCTGTGTAGTTAACAGGGTACGTCTGAATCTGTGGGCTGTAATCTAAAGTGGTGGTTGTTACCCTCTTGTTCCTATTCAAAAGCTTCACTTAATGCTGCGTTGCTTTTAGCACTTTTGGGAATGTCTCTATCGTGACCTGCTGTGGATAGTGTATCTAATGTAACATTGATCCACTGAAGAGGCGAGGTTACTGGGGTTGGAGCCGGAGCGTGGACTTGGGCTGGAGCATGGACTTGGCCTGTTGTGGCCGGAGATGTGGCAGACATGGCGTGAACAAATCCCGACATGACAGTCGGTGCGTGAACAAGCTCAGGTTTAGAGGGTGCTGTGGGGTAGTGGATCTCATCCACCGTTCCCACAGTAAATGCTGAGCCACATAACAACAACGCATAGTCTAGATATTGGGCCAGGGAACAATTAGTTCTTTCCCCAGGCATCTTTGAACGAAGGGGTTCAGTTAACCCATTACAAAAAATGTCCTTAAAAGCCACATCATTAAAATCCAAACTGTGAGAAAGCTCCAGAAACTTCTCCACATACTCCTCTATGGATTGATTTCCTTGATGAAGGCGTAGGAGGGCAACTGCTGGGTCCATTGCTGGCGGTCAGTGATTCTGTTGTAACCCACGTTTGGTGAGTGTTTGTTTGAAGTCTAAATCAAGTCTAAGTCAAGTCTAAGTCAAGTCTACTCTATTGTTAATGTTTGGATTTATGTTTTAAGTGTTCAAATAAACTGCACTTGGGTTCTAAACCCCGCCTCTTCAGTGGACACCATGTTACAACTAACACATCAATAAAAAAATTGACCTGGAAGTATTTATACCTGCCGCACAAGGCTATAACTAGATGAGACCCAGCTGTTTCACTTCAGGTCTTTTTGTTTTCAGACCTCTCCGTGTTGGTGTGCAGAACAATCTTTTTGAAAATCTCTCTCTACGTTTCAAAACTCGACTTGAGATCTTTAGAATTTGGTTTTTAATTGGCAGTGTGCAGATTTCTCTCTTTCTTATCTGTTACAAAGAAGCATCAGTGAAAAGAGTTCAAGTTGAAAGAAAAATCTTATCAGTTGAAAATAAGTCAGCAGAGTAAATGCTGTGTTCCCTTCATGTTGTCTTCCAAATGAAAGAACTGGATACACACGATTACTGCTTTGTGTCTTTGGGGAAGAAGAGCATGTGATCGCTACATTGAGTCGGGCGAGTGCGAGCATTGCAAGCTCTTTACAGTTAAAATGCTTCAGGCTCGTCCTGCTACTTTTAGTCCACACCTGTGTTGTTGGGCTCCCGAATGGGTTTGGCTGACGAGCAAGAGACAGGTCCTTCCGTGCGTTCCTCGCATGACAGTAAATCCATTGTAAGGAATTGATTCGGATCAAATAACTCAGAGGGGTATTGAATTAAAATGAAAGGAACCGTAATATATATTGAATGATTCAAAATTAATATTTAACACTTTATCAACTATTCGTCCCGCGATACGTTGAAATGAAAGTACATTATTAAACTTGAATCAGGCTATTACCCATTAAAAAGGCAATAATATCAATTTTATGTTCACCGTTTGTGAGTTTAGGTAACACAATCGATCAGTTTGAGGCAGTAACTTACAAACACATAGCCAAGACACTTGTATAGATGAAAAAGGTAAAAAAAAAAAAAAAGTTTATTGAACTATTCTAAACACACAAACTAACAGAAACACACGTTCATACAGTTACTGGGAAAGGGATGTTAATGGAAAGGAGTGAAGTCCCAATGATTTCTTAACCACAACCTGAGAATCAATATACTAGCAGGTCAACCTTAGTTTGTTCGCTTAGATATGATTTTTACCAGTTCAGCCAGAATGAAGAGTCATGTACTTGCGTTTGAATGCTCCTACGAGCATGGGTTCCTCTTAGCACAGCATTGCTCAGCTGGTAGTCAGTTGTTGTGGTCAGAGGGATGAGTAGTTGGTTTTGCGGGATGAAAGCCGAATCCGGGATGGCGTTAGCTGGTTGCTACGCGATGGGCGTCTCTTGTGGCGTAGCTGCGCAGAGTCCAGGAAGTTTTCTTCAGCGAGGTTCAAAAAGAGTTTTGAAGTGTTGTGAGAGCTCTGGGTAGCTTGGAGGACGCCGCATGCAGGCAGGAAAGGCCCGCACGATCAAAGCAGAAGTCACCGCAAAACCATTGCAGTGAGTAAAGCATGAAGCAAAACAAAAAGCAAAGATATCTTTTTTGCGACGGGAGATTTAAACGGGCCCCGATGTCCCTCCTTTGGGGCGTCTCTGGCCAATGAGATATTGTTGTGGGCGGGTGTCCTGCCCACTTCTCCTGTTCATGCATATCATTAGTGTAATGTCTGATTAAACATTCTTAAGAAACCAACTTTCCTATTGTGATCACAGTACATTTTACACATCAAAATTGCATCAAAATGACAAGAATCATTTATCCATCACATAGACATCAAACAGCTTGCTATTCCCATGATGGGAGTAGAAGATAGTAAAAATTCATGTGATACATGTCTCGTGTACAAAGAAACTTCACAAGTTACATGAAAATATACATAATACCTTGGTATATGTTTAAGGCACTGTTGGGTGGATTAATTCATATTATTGAATCTATGGTTTAAGTTTACTCGTCATGTCTGCATTGGTGTGAGGTCTTTGTGTGTGAGGTTCAAAGAGCCTTTGGAATGCGCAGGTTGAGGAAGGAGGGGGACAAAAAAGGGTGTCTGTTTAATGTTTGTGTTGACTTCGAGCCTTCGAAAAGCTTTTTAGCGACTCTGTGTCTGATAATGATTTAAATGTCTGTCGGTAATAAATGAGTCTCTTCTTTGTGAGGTTCTGCCCACTCTTACACTTGTAGAACAAAGGGGGATCACGTCACATGACTCATGTTGTCTCCTGGCCGTTTGGGCACTCTTGATTAGTTTTACGACCGGTTCAGGGTTCGGAGAGGGGGTCTCTGGAATGTTTTGTTGTGTCGACTCGCTGCAGGAATATACAGATTCCTACACCATCGAGGAATTAATCGAGGTATTCAATGAATTGCCATGCCAATGATGTCCCAGGACTGCTCTTCAAACAAAAAAGACCTGAAGTGAAACAGCTGGGTCTCATCTGTTTATAACCCCGTGCAGCAGGTGCCTGATGATGTCACCAGCCGAGACTATAAATACATCTGGGTCAATTTCATTGACGTGTTAGACACACTATCCACAGCAGGTCACGATAAAGACGTTCCCAAAAGCGTTAAAAGCTAGCACAGCATCTCATTCTGCTTAATCTGGGCACAGGGTTACAGTCAAGTAACCCAGACTCTTTCATGGAGTTACAGAGTAAGTCTGAATCTGCTGGCTTTAAATGAAAGTGGTGTTTGTTACCCTCTTGTTTCATATAACACCACTTTAATTTACAGCCCGCAGATTCATACTTACC
The DNA here is from genome assembly GCF_024679245.1 of Pseudorasbora parva. Taxonomy (NCBI): domain Eukaryota; kingdom Metazoa; phylum Chordata; class Actinopteri; order Cypriniformes; family Gobionidae; genus Pseudorasbora; species Pseudorasbora parva. The sequence goes on along the minus strand of NC_090174.1, from coordinate 26,690,684 downwards.
CTGTAACTCCATGAAACAAGAGGGTAACAAACACCAGTTTCATTTTCAGCCTGCAGATTGTCTTAAACACTGAGACAAGCTTTTGCTAAACTCTTTAAAGTGAAATAGCCTTTGCTTTTGTATTTACATATCTAAATGGAGTGTGTGTTTGTGTGTGTGTGTGAGTGTGTGTGTGTGTGTGTGTGTGTGTGTGGGGGGGGGGGTCATGTACTGTATGCTCGATTGTACAGCACCAGCATGTCTTACTTTCTCACAGCAGTGTGTTGTGTATGTATTGGCAGTAGCAAGTCCTGTACTTGCTCTGCAGCAGCAATAAAAGCAACAGCAGCAGTGTAGCAGATCGATTCTGTCAAGACCAAACACATTAGTATTGTCATACCATTATCATGCCAAACACTCTGAGGGTTGTCATGACAGATCTGATGCTTACATAAAAAAGGTCAGTACTGAGGTTATTATTGTAGGGTGGGTGTGAGGGACCAAGCAGTCAAGGGCAAAGAACACAGGATTTCCAACCAAAAAAAATAATTTATTAAATGAAGAAAGCCAAAGTTCACAAATTAAATTACTTGAATAACTGAATGAAAATAAAGTCAGGTCTGGGCCCAAAACAAAAGGGTACACTGAACAGAACCAAACTTAACAATAATCAAACCAAACTAAACAGAAAAAAACATGGCCTCTCCAAATGCCACACATGGGGAAATTTATACACAAAGGACTAGTCCATTACACACACATAGGGAACAACAAACATCCATTAACCCAAGGAGAATAAATGAGACTACATGACAAAGTTGTTAATTAATTCACCAACAGGTCATAAACAAGTTAATATACACAAACAAATATAATAACCAAAAAATAAACAAACAATCTTACACCCCCTCCCCCGGCTACTCTGCAGCATGGACTCAACCACCGGCACAAAATGGCGGCTGCTGACGCCAGCTGGTCCTTTACTCGAACGGACCTCCACAGAAGTGCAGCGCTCTGCCCAGACAGCATCAAACCTCCGCTTTCCACATATAGGTAACTTAAACTCAAAGAAACAAATGTTAACACAATATACCACTAATAACTAGAAAGTGTGCACCCAAACTAGTCATGTATGGCATAAGTGTAAATTAGAAATAAAGTGGTGAACCTGAACCAAATCTGTGTCTGTCTTTATTATGAAATTTACAATGTGATCTGCAACAGAATATTTAATCATGAAATATACTAAAAGACCAGCAACCTAAGGTGTAAACAAACAAGAGAAAGATGCATGTCTATGTGGGTGTGGCTTAGTTACCGCCTTGCTGTGTGGCCACGTTGTCGGCCATCACAGTGGGGTTGTATAGAATGGTGTGTTTCCAATTTAATTGAATGGTAAATCTGGCAGAAATTCCAAAACCAATATAAATTTACATAATTCTTTAATGAAAACATTATCTCTTTACAGTTATCTCCATGGAGACAAACAATTATGCAGGTATTATCATTATTATTAATACTATTTTAAAATTTAAGAGCAATTGTTTTAAAATCATCATTTAAACTTTGGTACCTATAAAAGATCATTGGAATGCAAGCCAGTGGCTGGAGAGGGAGAGATATGGAGAGAGAAAGAGTCTCTGCAAATGTCATCATGTTGACAAATGGCATTCTTTTCCCGACCTGAGACAGTGGGGTCAATTACTGAATTTGCCATATTGATACTCTTGACATTCTGAGGAACTCTACTTGAAGCTTTAATAATAAACTGTTGCAGAGACAATTTCATGGGGTCAGTGTTGCATTTATGAGTCAACAAAGCTGTTTTCTGTTTATCATTTTATTTGGTCTGCCACTTTAAACTTTACTCCAGTCCATATTGTGAGGAAATGTTTCAAAGAAATCTACATCGGGGAAAGAATGTTCCCACAAGGAATTGGAAACAATCTGCATGCACTTTTCATAATGAAAAAGTTTTTGTGGTTTTACAAAAATAAAATAAAATTAATTCCACCAGGTCTCTCATTTCGTTCTACTTCCTGCTGTGTAATTGGCTATTTAACATAGCAGGTGCTTTATTTATTTTTTAAAACATTTTTTATCCTTCTCAGAAAGGAAACGTGTGTTTTTAGAAGTGCAGGAGAAATATGCAGCATATTTGAAATGGCCAACTGTTTAAATAACAAGATTTTGCTTCTTTTTACAACCTTTTATAATTTATAGCAACATTTAAAATAACTACTTGTTCTTACATTTTACAGTCATTTTTTTATTTTCCCATGTGCATCACAGTGTGAGACTGAAACATGGAGGATGTTTAGGTCTAGATCAACTATATGTTAAAACAAATAAGCAAAAAACTGAGGCAGGGGTAACAACACAGCATTCATGGCCAATGTAGTGTGATGACGTCGAAGGGTGTGGCCAAGCATATAAGCAGTGGTGGAATGTAACGAAGTACAAATACTTTGTTACTTTACTTAAGTACATTTTTCACGTATCTGTACTTTACTTAAGTAGAATCAAAAATGGATACGTTTGACTTTTACTTTGTTACATTTTGCAGCAATTATTATACTTTCTACTCCACTACATTTCTACTTTTCGTTACATTTTTGTTGCATTCTTTGATCAGTTTCGGGACTCGAGATTAAGGCTTGTCCGGATAATTAGTGGATAATAATATAAAATGGTTAATAAACTGATGGTTGCGCTGTTAAGTCTCGCGCAGTCTCTCGACGAGAATGGAAAAAAAACAGCCCCACTCACACAGCAAAAAACTCAGTAACATACTGCAGTAAAAATTCAAAATGTGAAGTTTTATATTTTATAACATACAATACAGTTAAAAAAACATCACATGACACAACCAAGAGTGCTGTTTTCCTGAATACCATCATGACTGGAAAATGTGACACTGATTTCACATGACCGTTCCATAAACAATTAATTTACATAAAGTAACTTACATTTTAGATTCAATATTAACTGCGTTTTTCTATTTCAGCAGCAAAAATATTTCCAAGATCATATATTTCCACATCAAAACAGTAACGCATCTAACTGCAACAGTGTCTGACACTGAATGACGGTTGACTCAAATATTCAATGACCAATTCGTAAACAACTGCCCCATTAATGAACGAATCAGCTGTTTGAACGAATCGGCTCAATGAGTCACTCATTAAGTCCTGCCGCCACATACTGGCAGTTTAGTTTAAAGGGGGGGTGAAATGCTGTTTCATGCATACTGAGCTTTTTATACCTTTAAAGACTTGGATTCCCATCCTAAACATAGACAAAGTTTTAAAAACTAATGTTGGACGTTTGATGGAGTATTTCTGTGTCAAAATACTCCTTCCGGTTTCTCACAAGTTTCGGCGAGTTTTTTTCGAGTATGGGTCTACTTGACGTTAATAAGAGCGGAAGGTCCTTGTATGGGCCGTATGGGCTCTTCTCCCGGTAGGGTGCGCGCGCGCGTGACTAGAGCACGCTGTAAACAGCCTCTCAGATGCAGATCCAGTCGTCCGTGAACACTTATGTCGCGCCGCGCTTCTCTTTATTCCTATGGGTGACGTCGAGCGACTTCAACGCTTCAGCACAGCATTCCGGGAAGGCAGCGCTGCATTTGAATCGATTTGAACGCAGAAATGACGGGAAGCTTCACAACATCGTTTCAGTTGCGTCTCAAAATGGATTTACACGCCACTGCTGTCAGGACTTTACCAAATCATACCAAAGAAGTGTGTTTTTGACGGAGCAGTCCCAGCGATAAAGCTTCGGTCCTGCTTTGGAAGCAGCCGGTGAGTTAACTTAAACTGCTTCAAATGTCTCTGGTTTTGGCTACGGACGCATGAGTAAACATCAGTAAACGACACGATCGCGTGCTTCGTCATTCAAATGCGCTAACGGTTACTCCGTTGTTGTTCTCTGTATAACGTTACAGTATTTTGACGTGCAAAACCGTTTTGCTTGCTACTTCTAAGGTCTCGTCGCATACAATAGTCCATAAACCGAATCTTGTCCTCATACACTGCGAGTTAACACACAGAAATGTGGAGAGGCCATTAAATACAGTAACTTACATACCACAGAGACGGACGTCCTGATGTTGCCGTTTCTCCTGTTCAATTTATTTCTCCCTCAGATTTGATTGTGGATCATTATCTGTATTAGCTGAGCTCGATAGCCATGGGTTTCTCCACGCTTGAGGGCGTCACCGCTTTGCGCGCTTGTCATTCTTTAGCTCCGCCCACACGATACGCCTCCAGGCGCTCGGTTTTTTCCGGAAAGACTCGGTACAGCCTATATTTCTTTTATAAATATGATAAAACTAAAGACTTTTCGGAGATATGAAGGATGCAATACTACTCTATAGGAACTCAAGATTGACATGAGATTGACTGAAAGTGAGTGTTTCACCCCCCCTTTAATGTGTAGCCTATAAGTGTAGCCTATATTTAATAAGATTAGGGGTGGGGGGAAATGTCCTTTATAAAATATAAAAATATCATAAATATGAAGATTTAAATACAAAGCTGATGAGAATGTTGCTTCAGAATAATGCTTTTGACTGTCTCATTTTATGTAAATCCACTTGGGGTTCTAAATATATTTTTTCCCCACATTCAGTTCACACATATAGTACAATTATGTTGTTTATTTTAATTAATACAGCATATACTTTTTCCAAGACTTACCCCAAAAGAATAGAAGTGAAATGTGACATGCCCCCTAGGTTGGGTACATTGTAACATGACCTAATGGCAACTTAAAAAGTTACCTGAGATTATATATATATATATATATATATATATATATATATATATATATATATATATATATATATATATATATATATATATATATATATATATATATATATATAGACATTTTAATTGCATTTTGTGTCTGTTAAGAGGCACAAAGACACCCTTTACGTGCTTGCCTCCAAAGCTGCCGTTTTAGCTGCCGGTTAGATCAGCATATAAATAACTATCAACTTTTGAAAAACCAATATAATATTAAAATATCAAATTTGTCTTATTTTAAATAAATATCACACAATATCGGGCAGGCTCTCAGTCACAACCGGCCTTTGCCCTCTGACTCACAGTACCACCCTGAGGAGCTGCACCAAAAGGACAACACAGGCAAGTATAAAAACGATCTTCATTTTCTAAAAAGGTCCTTGATAAAACAGTCAGGCCCAGCTCGTCTTCTCACGCCGAACCACTGGTACCTCGTTGTCTGTGAGTTACCAGGCATTCACAGCTTGTAGCGACTCATGTAGTTTTCCGGGCATTCACAGCTTATGTTGCTGGACACAGCAGAGAGAGAGGCGAGTATATTCGGCCACAGCAACAAGCATTCACAGCTTTCGGCGTCTTAGGGTACTTGGTTCAACAGACAGAATGAATAACTTCACTTACCTTAACAGGCATTCACAGCTTGTAGCGGCTCATAGCTGTACACAGCAGAGAGAGAGGTGAGTATATTCGGCCACAGCATCAGGCATTCACAGCTTTTATCTGCCTTTAGCGTTTCCAGCGACTTCGTCCACAGCGATGGGCTTTCACAACCTTTAGCATTTCCTACAGCTAGGCACAGCGGAGAGAAAGGCGAGCAAGTTTGTCCACAGCAACGGGCATTCACAGCTCTTAGCGTCTTCCTACAGCTGGGTTCGGCACAGAGAAGTGAGTATTTTCGGATGTCTACCGCATTTCAACCCCACACTTGTATTTTACTGCAACCCACACTAATAAATCATGTGAATATGTGTACAAATGGCACTGCAAATCTCAACTCACAGACAAGGCATAGACACAGAGTCTCAGCCACCACTCGCTGATGTTGGATTTAAATGGGAAAGTAGCTGTACAGTGCAGATCACTCAACACTGCAGTCACTGTCCTCCTCAAACACTTTCAATCTTCAGCCAGCTCCATACACTTCATCAAGGCAACAATTGTTCCATCACCCACCGGGATTTCAACTCTCACCTCAGGTGCTGCCCTCACACCAATCTCCCACTCGCTCCTTCAGCCTGTCCTCTTTCCTTGACCAAAGCCGAATCTCTCCCACACAAATCCCCTATACATGTCCGCACCTCCACGTCCCGCCCGCCACTCTCGCTGTCCTCCGCTCTCACGTTCCTGCTCTTCCCTCTGTCCTCTCTTGTCCTGAACTCAAGCACAATAACCTTTTTTATATTCCCTTCAGTCCACACGCCTCAATCACACCTCTGTTTCTCCAAACCTGATCGTAATTCCCATCATCAGCCTCGTCATCTATGCGCACACCCAGGGTGGTTCCCAATTATTTTTTGTGCATCCTCATTTCCTTTCCCAGCTTCCTTTCCTCGCACCATAGCTCCACCCCTTCAGGATGCAAGGAAAGGACACGAGGAAGGATGAATTAAATCAAGTGAAATTATATATTTTCGCTTCCTTTAATGTCACTTCAAAGCATTGTCAAATAATGATGATTGCACTGCTAGATTTAGTCCGATTCTTGAACATTAGAGATAACTATTTATATTCTAAGCTTCAACCTCCACAAAATACCACATTTGTCAATTTTTTTATGAATATTACCAGTTATTATCAACAACAAATTCCAGTTATTAACTGCTCTTTATTCATTGTATAGGATTAGTTTCTATTTGTTTCTCTATTTGTTTCTTTCATTTTCTTGTGCTTTGATATAATTCTGCTACTGTCAGGTGTTGTTATTTGACAAACATTTGTGTCTTGTACATGTTAACATAATAATAATAATGAATAAACGGTGGCATGATGGGAAGGGGGAGGATAATTAATGCTTGCGTCACATTTAGTTCATAAAATACTTCCGCAAAGGATACACCTGTCTATCCTAGCTCATGCCTCCTCAAGAAGCCTCCTAGCTCATGCCTCCTCAAGAAGCCTCCTCACTCCTTGATCCTCGTCCCCGTAATTAGAGAATTAAGATCTCCTACAAGATGGCTGAGCTCCATCGGTTTCCAGGTCATAGGATGGAGGACGGAAGAGCGAGGATATGAGGAGGGATATTGAGAAGCACCGCCAGAACCGGCAGCCTCCTCGGTCCCCCACCGGAAGCGCTCCCAACGCAAACTCTAAGTCACATTTTGGGTTCCACTTTGGTTCAGAATTCATCACCCGTGACATAAACACACAAAAAAACCTGTAAAAAATGTACTTTTGCTATGATTAAATAAATGTTCAGTTATATCTTCCAAAGATTTGTTTAATAGACGTTGATATGGCAACTAGTGAATACACAAAGTTTTGTCATCTTGGCATGTGTGGAAAGTTTTAAACCATGCATGTTACAACTAACCCCACATTAGGTTGTGCTCCACGCTCCCCTCCTCATATAAGAGTAGGCAAAAAATAGAAGATGATCTACTACTTCCGGCAAGATTCTGGAGTGTGCATCTGAAGGACACTTTACTATCCCATTAAGCCACGGAACAGGTTTTGTGAATGGCAGTTTAGTCATCTCAAACATCTGTCCAGCTCTACTTAAACAAACATTCTATCATGGAAGTGAACAGCAGGCTAATAAAGCAAGCTTAGCTTACTTTATTTCTCAAGGTAAGGAGAGGGCCTAACCTCAATTTAGACCACCCCAGTCAAAATGAAGTTCCAGGCTCATCTTGACTGCAGCAGTCTAATTTGATCCCCTCTAGAAACACCCTCATCAGAGGGGGAGGGAGGGAAATTTTAGTTTTAATTTCTGTGCGGTTTCCTCATAGTACTGCACCTCCGCTACCCATTCCTCGGAGGTGGAGCTCAGGCAGCCACAATCGACTTCAGCTCTTCTCTCCAGGAACTTTCCAAAGGTGGCCAACTGCACTGTCACCTCTTTAAACCTGTCAGAGGGTCTTACAGGGGCATCTACAAACCTGATTCCAGCTGGGATACTGCACCAATTGTGAATAAAAAAGGAATGCAATAATTTATACATCTCATAAACTTATATCTTATTCACAATAGAATATAGGTAACATATCAAATGTTGAAAGTGGGACATTTTGGATTTCATGAGAGCTACACATTCCAAAAAAGTTGCGAAAGAGTCCGGAAAAGTTGAATGTGAAAAAATTGCAAAGAGTTTGACGTTATCACCATCTAGTGAAAAATATCATCCAAGGATTCAGAGATTCTGGGAAACCATATTGGATGCCCGTGAACTTCGGCCCCTTATACGGCACTGCATCACATACAGGAATGTTACTTTAATGGAAATCAGAACATGGGCTCAGGAATACTTCCATAAAACATTGTTGTGAACACAATCCACTATGCCATTCGCCGTTGCCGGCAAAAAGAAGTCTACATCTCTGATGGTATGGGGTTGCATGAATGCGTGTGGCATGGGCAGCTTACACATCTGGAAAGGCACCAATGCTGAAAGATATATCCAAGTTCTAGAACAACATATGCTCCCATCCAGACATCATCTCTTTCAAAGAAGACCTAAGACAGTTGAGCAACTAGAAGCCTAAGCATAAGACAAGAATGGGACAACATTCCTATTCCTAAACTTGAGCAACTTGTCTCCTCAGTCCCCAGACATTTGCAGACTGTTATACAAAGAAAAGGGGATGCCACACAGTGGTAAACATGGCCTTGTCCCAACTTTTTTGAGATGTGTTGATGCCATGAAATTCAAAATCAACTTATTTTCCCCTTAAATTAATCATTTTTCTCACTTTAAATATTTGATATGTCATCTATGTTGTATCCTAAATAAAATATTGAAATTTGAAAAGTCCACATCATTGTATTCTGTTTTTATTCTCAATTTGTACAGTATCCCAACTTTTTTTGGAATTGGGTTTGTAAGAAGAAAGCTTTGTTAATGCATGACAAATTAAGCCACGGATGTCTCTCCATTGTCACCTAAGCAGCCATAGACTGGCCAAAGCAGAGGACCGCCTTCTTGGTGGCATAAATACCTAGATCTGTGGCTGTACAGAGTTCAGGGACCGCCCTTGGTCCAAGTCTTTGAGCAGGTCGGACTAGTAAGCTTTCAGTACTGCCATAGTTTGTTTAGCAGATTGAATTGGATGGGTAGTGGTGATTGACAGCTGTAAGCACCTATCAGTGAGGAGGGCCTCCTATTTAAGAGCTGGTTGGCTATAGTCTGGTATGTGTCATGCCCATCATGTCTGGCCCCTCCTCTTCCTGTTGTTGACAGTGGCTGCAGGTATGTTCAGTTAGCAGTTTTGCTTGGCTCAAGGCTTAGTTGTTGTGCGGTGGCATTAGTGACTCAATGTTGCATTCTAGCCTGTCCTTTCATCTCTTTGTTTTCTTCGGCTGCTTTCATTGTGGATTATAAGACTGCTCACCCCTCAGGTATGTACTTTAATTGGTCTGTGGAAAGCAGATTGTTTACCTGCAATCTGGGTTTAGGAATTGGCTGGTGTTTTGAGTAGGTGCAGTTCCCTGTATCCCAGTTAAAGGGCAGTTTAATTGAATGTGGTGTACCCGCGCCTAGGAATTGAATATTCGAGGACGTCATCCTTTTCCGGTAAGTGTTGTTATGCATGTAGTTATGAGCTGCAAATACTAGCAGTTAATGTGTATATTTTTATTTATTTATTATTATTGTTTGACACCAAGTTGTGGTTTAATTTTACTGTTTTTAAAGTAGTTTTAAGAATTTTTGACTTTCCTTTCAGGAGCTGGGGTCCCACGGGTGAAGAATCTCTCGTGGTGGTGCTCCAACATTTGCAGTGTGACCCTTTTGAAGTGTTTTGGTTGTGTGGTCTGGGTGCACGGTGGCGTTTGTGACATGTGCTTTTGGATAACTAGCTTAGCGATCACTCCTCCTGTGGTGAGCCTAAGCTCCGTAAGTGTGTGTCTTATACTTTTTTTTTTTTAGACACTTGTCAGCTGTGTACCTCAACCTCTACAAGTAGCTTGTATCATTGATACTCATTTTAATGTGATTGTCCTTTTTCACTTAAATTTTGTGTTAATGAAACTTTGTATTTTTTAATTATACCCACGTTTCTGCCTACCTCCTTGAGTCGACCCTTTGTGACCTAATAACGATCTTTTAGGTGTAATTTGTATTTCCCTGGGTGAAATTCCTAGGGTGGCGTAGTCGGAATCCCTTGTGTCCGAAACTTGTACCACTGATCTGCCAGTTGGAATGGCCACTGCATCCGCACTGCCCACAAAACCCAATGTGGCCTGACATGGTTTAGACAGCAAACCGGAGGCCTGGATGGAATATGGATGTCTTCGTGAACTTGTCACCTCAGTGTGCAGGTCTGAGTGAAATGGAAGACTCATAGGAGCTGTGCACTTACAAATGCACAGATATTGCTTGTCTAAGCAACTGTGCAATCTCACCAGTTCAGGCTTAGTCAGGCTGTGAAATAAGTCATAAGCTCTGCTAATGCATTATACACATTGCTTTGCTGTATAGAGCAGGAAAGAGATCTTTAAGTAATATTTGTCTACTAACACCACATCTGTATCGTCAGAATCATTGACGAGCAATGGAACCTTGTTTCTGCGTGGGCTTCGGCTTCTGGCATAAGGACAATGGAGATGGTGGTAGAGGTGAATATAACTCCCCCATACTCCTTTATCAGCTCTGTCTGAGATCCCCACAACTACAACCTGTGCACTGCCCCGATAAACGCAGGGCTATAGCTGCAAACAAGAAGAGCAAGCTGGGAGTGGAGTTTCTCAGTGGAAAATCATCACCAAGGATTCATCCAGCCCCCTCAAAAGGGCTGAATGTCTAAGCATTTAACTCTCAGAAAAATAACACACAATGCATGCCCATTGCCAGTTATTATAAAACGAGGGCCTGAAGGGACACACTGCTCACCATACTTACCTTCTCTTTCTTTTTACACACTGCTATCTTCACACAGTACATAAACAAATGGCTTCCTGAAGACAAAGAAGCTTAGGATGTGTTTTCAGGCACCCTTCTTATACACTAGGGGACACCTTGCTATGTCATTGCACTGCGTCAGCCATGAATGTTGTGTTACACATGCCTCTGACAATGGGTTCCATTTGGACACGTCCCCATAGTCAAAGCAGCGTTGAGTTCCCTCGAAAGAATTACTGAGAACTTGAGGAAAAAAAACAACAACTCTTGAATGTGCTATTAATACATTATATTGCATTTATGTATTTAGGCCTTTTGTCTGTAGATCTAAAATACTAATAAGGAAATTGTACATTTTATTTGTCATATGTCCTTTTCATTCCTAAATGTATAAATGTACTGTCTATGAGATTCATTTATTAAAAGCTTTGGTTTAAGGAACCTAAATGCCCACGTTTCCATATAATATATTCATGTTTACTGTTTCAGAGCTCACCCTAATTGACCTAAAGAACTTAAATAGGCCATAACTGGAAAAAAAAATGAAATCAAATTCCTGCCAAAATAAATGCATACAATGATACTGCTCGGTGGGGGTGTCCTAAAGTGGTTTTCACCATATTTAATTAACATAAGCAGGTCTAAATTATAATGAGCCATGCTGGCCAAGCTGAAAAAAGAAAGCTTTTAAAGAGTTTAATTAGTAGCTGGGCTGTTCCAGAAGAAAGGCCTCGACCAATGCCAAAACAGCATTAGGAGATTTTCCCCAATGCTTTCCCGGGGAATAATAGAAGGCTTTTTTGTGTGGCAGATGTGATTTGTCCACTGGTTTTGGACAGAATGCCTGCCACAAGCATTTAGTCAAATGTATTTTCTTAGCAGTGCAGGTAGAGGAACAGATGGCATTGTATTCAACATAGATTTGCTCTCTAAAAGTCACTGTATGAAGCATACCTTTAAGAAAATTGGTTTGGACTAGTCTTTGTTCCTGGTGTTCATTTTGGGTTTGGTCTACTTGAAAATCACTGAGAGTTTTTAGACAACTAGTGCTCAAAATGAATCGTAACTTAATAGGTTGGGGAACATTAAGAATATATAAGTCTGCTAAAGTAAAAGAAAAATACACTCTCTGTAACATTTTAAATTCCATTTATTAAATTGGTATAATGCAAGCGATTTGTGTATTTATTATGGCATACATTACCATCGCACCAAAAATGAAAAGAATAATTATAAAAGTTAAATCATCAAACTTCATCTCAAATGTGAAGTCATTTAAATCTGATGTGATTTAAGCACTGAATCCCCCACAGCAACATTGGAAAAAGCTTTTGCAAACTATAAAAGACTGTGCCACCTATTGATCAAAGTTGTTAATATGGATATGCTGTAACTATTGAATCGTTCAGACTGTAATTATGTTCTTCTATTAAGGTCACATTTAGTGCATTGCACACTCTGCCATTCTGATGCTCAGCTCTGTAATTGCTCCTCACAGATATGTTTTGTTAGGAAGCTACTGAGTGGGCTGAATATTACTTAAAAAAAAAAAAATGTTTCTCAAATGCATGGCATTTCTTCTGCTCACTAGCTCAGGCACATTTGCATGTGTAATATCAGCTTGTTGAAATGTTTGTTTTACACACAGGGGTGGCTTCTTGCCAGAGTGGCTCGGCACAGTAGTAAACTAACACTGCGTTCCAAACAGATATGGAATATTCATGCTCTATAAACAAAAAAACAACATCCCAGCACCGTGTTCAAGAGGGAAGGGAAGAAAGGTAGTGAGGAAGAGTTATTCATACCAATATCAATGCAACCTCAAAGGCAATCTGTAGGAGTTCGTAAATACATTTAAATCAGCTCTTCCAGCTCAAATATATTCTCATCCTGTAATATGTGCTTTTGTGAACATGGTGAGGATTAAGTGTGTCCTACATTACACACTCGCTCTCCAGCCATGTAGTGTTCTCTCAAGAGGTAAACAGATAAAGATTTTCTTCCAGTGTCAGACTGAAATACACAGACTGATGTGGCCAAGAGAGATGCAGAAGTCACAATGTAAACAGTCCCTGTAATCTGCTACTTTATGAACTTCCCAACACAGATAGTAGAGAAAAAAAAAGATTGTAAGTGAAGGCACTGTTTGTTCATGTTTTTTTCACAATGTAAAAGTTTAAAGTTTGATAAATGTTTAACAAGAAGGAAAAGACCCTGCCAGAATCACACTCCAGCATGTCATAATGGCAAACTTATAACCTAATATTTAAATTTTTCATGACAATAACATTCCCATGCCCGACGCGGTGCACCCTGCGCATAAAAAAAGACACCTTGTGGTACCTTTTGCACCTTTATTTGAAGCGAAGGCACATAACCGTGCTTCCGATTTTGACGCCTTGGAAGTGAGAATGGGTTGGTATTTATAGTATATGACTTTGACATCTGTGGGAAGGCCCCATGCTAATTTTAAATTAGCCTCATAACAATATATGTCAGGTGTGGGTTATAGGAATTGTGAGGAATAAGGCACATAGTAGTAATGTTACATATGACACTGAAGCTTCAAAGCATGTATCGAGTATGCAGCATAATTCATGAAGCTCTGCGCCGGGGTGCGTATTGATAGAAGCCTCTCTTTCTTTCCAGTCACATGAATGCTTCACTTTGAGGGTCTGAATATTTTAATACAAACCACTACTACTCCAAGGGCATCACAGCACCTGTTAATGGGTGGGATATATTAGGCAGCAAGTGAAAAATTTGATGACAAATCCTCAAATTTGATGTGTTGGAAGCAGGAAAAATGGGCAAGGGTAAGGATTTGAACGAGTTTGACAATGTAAATTGTGATGGCTAGATGACTGGGTCAGATCATCTCCAAAACGGCAGAACTTGTGGGGTGTTCTCGGTCTAGAGTGGTCAGTATCTGAGCAATGGAAGAAGGTGGCCTGGCCTAATTAATCCCATTTTCTTTTACATCTCGTGGATTGCCGGGTGCATGTGCGTCACTTACCTGGGGAACACATGGCACCAGGATGCACTACTTGAACAAGGCAAGCTGACAGAGGAAGTGTGATGCTTTGGGAAATGTTCAGCCTGGAGCTGGGACCTTGAGTCCTGACATCCATGTGGATGTCCCTTTGACACGTACCTAAGCATTGCAGTAGACCATGACCCTTTCTGTATTCCATGGTGGCTGTGGCCTCTTTCAGCAGGATAATGTGCCCTGCCACAAAGCAAAAATGGTTGAGGAATAGTTTGAGGAGCACAACAACGAGTTTGAGGTGTTGACTTGGTCTCCTTATTCCCCAGATCTCAAATCCAATCGAGCATTTGTAGGATGTGCTGAACAAATCATTTAGATCCCTGGAGGCCCCACCTCGCAATTTACAGGATCTGCTGCTAACATCTTGGTGACAGATACCACAGCACACCTTCAGGGGGTCTAGTCCATGCCTTAATGGGTCAGGGCTGCTTTGGCCTATATTAGGAATATTAAGAAGAGGGTCATACTGTAATATTATGCCTGATCTGTGTATATTCACATGTTCTGCCATACATAAAAATAATTATAAAATCAAAATAATTAAAGCACCATTTACTTGCCTCATACAACTATGTCGGTCATGTTACATTAAATTTATTGCCAAACTTTAATGTGAATTATCACAATTATATTATTAGAAAAAGTAAAATTTAGCATTGTCAGTTGTGCATTAGGGTTTGTGGCTACTATAAATTTGACCGCACACTAGCACTATTTTCGACACCCCTGATACAATCAGAGAAAAGCATCAAAGCTTTAAGATTCTTATTTTCTCCATTCTGGAGCATTTGCCAAGCTGCTTTTACTAGCTCATTAAGTAACTTTAGCCACCAGTGTTGTTTGAGTACCTTAAAAGAAGAGCTTCACAGATTTTTAACCTGGTTGTAAATTAACAATCTGTACTCTCTCTCCATGTTATCTGCACCCAAACACCCCTTTGTATTTGTCAGCAAAAGTACACCAGATGATGCTAAATGCATCATTTTGTGTCATCTGGCAGACTTTTGACAGCTCCGGGGCTTTTGTCGAAATTACAAATGTATTTCTGCATTCACAGATCGAGTTGGATCATGTGCATTATGAATTTTGAAGTTCACCTGCCTATTTTTTAAAAGGGAACACTAGAGTCCCTTTTTACTGTTTTCTCCAGTAGCACCGACTTTTTTAAATTAATTTTTTGCCTTTCTACTGCAAAGACAGCCACGTTTTATTAAAGCCCCAGCTTGCCAGTTGTGAATTGCCTTATATGAAATATCAATACCGCAATAGTGTTAGATGTTGCACTGCCATCAATCGACATGGATCAGTGTAATCCTCTTCTGGATGTTATGTAAATTACAATGATACTAGTCAGTTTTAACAAGCTTAATAACTCATTCCCTTAAAAAGAAACACCTTGCGCATCACTTCTCAGGATTTTCTCTGTATAATTTCCTCGTTGTGTGTACCAATGTTTGCATTCTGTTCTTTCTGTCTTTCGGCTTTTTCAGCCATATGGTACTGATTGTCCCATTGTCTCCCTTGAACACACAAAAAGTGTGCTCCATTGCCCAATTTATGTTCTCTGCGTCATCAATTTACACTATGCAACACAGGGACCCAATGAGCAAGATGATTCTCTCTGATTATTGTGAAACAGCATAATTTAAAAACTTTTTTTAAAAACTATTGTGTACAAAATTCATGCAAGTACACCGTTCCCAGATGTCTCTTTGGAAAACAATTTATTTCTCAACATGTAAAACTTTTGCAACTATAATGCACATTTGAGTTTTCCAAGACCTATGACCTATTGATTGAAGATTTTAATCTCCTGTCAGTATGTGATCTGCATGTGTAGCGCACAGCTGTGTATCAATCTTGGGTAAGACTTATCGTCTTCAATGAAAGATGACACGGGCAGAAGCAATCAGCTTGTTACATCTGAAAGCAATTCTAATTTGCGCAAGGGAGAATCAAAATGAAGCAGGATAACCTCGGTTTCATTTTGCTTTTTGCTTGTGGCACCATGCCCACCTCGCTGGCAAAGGAACGGTTTCCGAGAAATCACTCATGCGCGTTAATAATCCAACAGCACAATCAGAAATGTACAATAGGCTCGTGCTAACATCTCCCACCATTGTGCTCAGAAACAGGCTGATTGAGAATGCTGATTTTAGATTGCAGGTCTCATAAAGCCCATACAAATCTCTCATTGCATGGGTTTCAATCCAAAGACAGCTGTGTGAAGTCTATTAGAGTCATTGTCAGCAATATCCTACAATTCTATGTGCTTTCTGTCTACATCTTTTATATCAGCTTGGCATTTTTTTTCCTGACAAAGAAGATTGTTTGGGATGCACATGATGAACATATATATACTTTTCAAGAAACTATGTGTGTCGGTTCTTTAAGCAATCTGCATTTCATCATGCTTTAAAAAGAGTATTTTGGCACTGAGGTTCTAAATTCATTATTAGAGATCACAGTTGGGCATATCTGGCCATGTCCTCAGTGCCAGAAGCAGTATATGATCTGACATCACAATCATAGGATGTATATTGTGCGATCCTGAACAAAGAATGGCTTGGGAGAAGGAGGAAAGCAATCATGCAAGTGAAAAGCACAAGCAGCATACCAAATCATGTACTGAATCAAACAACAACAAGAGAGTTTTTTAAGGTGTAACAAGCGAAAAGCGATAGACATAAATCGAACGTTTTTTCACATATGTTTTTTTATTTGTCAAACAAAAGAGCTGTCTATATGTTAGCAATGGCTGTCCTCCTTTGTACACTTCACTTTAACTAATAGTGTATAACTGGCATATTTTACTATATAGCATTTGCTTGACACGGAATTAACCAAAAATAAATATGAATAATTTTTTTTTTTACTTTTTTTTTTTTGGAACAGCTGACAGCGTAAACCCAAAAAACAAAAAGATTACGTGGCCCACTGGGTCTCTCATAAATGTAACTCTATACATGTTTTCAAACAATCTTCACAGCACATGTCATGGAAGTATATATATATATATATATATATATATATATATATATATATATATATATATATATATATATATATATATATATATATATATATATATATATATATATATATATATATATATATATATATATATATACACACACACACACACTCTAAAAAGTGCTGGGTTAAAAACAATGGGTTTTAACAAATGGGTTGAAAATGGACAAACCAAGAAATTGGGTTGTTTGAATGGGTCGATTTACTGGGTTCAAACAAGCCAATTTCTGGGTTTGTCCATTTTCAACCCAACTTGGATTGTTTTTATCCCAGCACTTTTTAGAGTATTTTGGTGTTTTTCTTCTTCTGATACAGTCATCCTCAAAAGGTCTGTACAAAACTGTTAAATGTGCACACAAGTCATTTGAACAGTGTTAGAGAAGAATCTCACAGACACAGGGAAATGTTAGACAAGAATTAATGATATTACCTCCATACATGTCGATAGTCATGATAAACATAGAAACATGATGCCAACATTTATCTAGTTAAAAAATATGGTACTGCACGTGATTTGATGTATGCTGAATTCATGTCAACATTTTTTTTTTATATGTCACATTCAAGACTTTACAAATAGTGTTCCCCCCACCCCCTCATAGATACTTGTGTATATATATTACATATGTGTCGTGAGCCCTGAACCCCCCCAAAAAACAAACAAACAAACAAACAAACAAACAAACAAAAAACAAAAACAAAAACAAAAAAAAGAAACCAATGCAGTGATTTCACAACCCAACGCTGCTCACCTTTTGAAATCAATCACTAGATTCCAATGATTACCTAATAGCTGTATAAACATCTGTATCTAATCTTTGCATAAATGAAAGCTGTTATTTAATGGTGCAAAGGGGGAAACAAATAATCCCACTTAGTGTAGTCCAACACATTTTTGTATGTTTATATTTCTTTACATTTTTTAACAAGCACATACAAATGTGGGATATTTCAAAGGGACACTGCATTCCACCAAAGTTTTAATTGTACGATTGTAAAATTGACATCTATCCTGAGGTTTTTACAATCAAGGAAAACAAAAATACAGTAGTACAGCTAAGTAAAAGGTAAACAGCCTGAAAAACTTAGACATCTGGAAGTTACACAAAAAATATTGTACACATAAAAAAAAAAAAACCTTCTAAACATTTTTTCCCCAAGGACATTATTTTCTTAAATGTTTCTCCTGTCGTTGTTACAGACTGTCTGCATAATAACCTGTAAGAGAATGTACCTTTACCATCATAACTTTTCATCAGTCGCCTATGTGTGTGACCTTAACCCCTTTCACACAGCAATACTGGTAAATTAGCGTAATATTACCAGAATGGTTTTACTGGTAAATAATCACGATTTTTGCTTTCTACCGGTAAAAGGCCTTTTATACATAATCAAAATACTGGTAAATTCTGTGATGTCAGTCATCTGGAAAATGATCTTTAAAGGGTTAGTTCACCCAAAAATGAAATTGATGTCATTAATGACTCACCCTAATGTCGTTCCACACCCATAAGACCTTCGTTCATCTTCGAAACACAGTTTAAGATATTTAATATTTTAGTCCGAGAGCATAATGCAGTCAATGCCCACTTCACTGTCCATGTCCAGGAAGCTAATAAAACCATCATCAAAGTAGTCCATATGTGACATCAGATGGTTGATTAGAGTCAAGCATTGAAAATACATTTTGGTCCAAAAATATCAAAAACTACGATTTTATTCAGCATTGTCTTCTCCTCCCTGTGCCTCCAAAAAGAATCAAACGGTTCATGAATCAGTGAATCGATCAATGATTTGGGTCACCAATGTCACGTGATTTCAGCAGTTCGGTTCGCGTCAAACTGCAAAACTGCTGAAATCACGTGACAAAATATCTTAAACTGTGTTTCGATGATGAACGGAGGTCTTACGGGTGTGGAACGACATTAGGGTGAGTCATTAATGACATCAATTTTCTTTTTGGGTGAACTAAACCTTTAAACCCTGCGCCGTTCTCTTTATCCGTCCACATTAGAAAAAAACGCTTTCATTTCATTATCTGATCAATTTGACAACATCTTTTTGACGTCTGAGTGGCAGGCATAACAGAAGAACGGACTGAACGTGTGTTTGCTGTTAAAAACATGACACTCGCGTAATATTTTCAAACTGCAGAGTCGTAGAGCTGAAGGGTGTAAGGCTGTATCTCAAGCGTGATGCGTTGAAAAAGCTGCGAGATGTGCCACAACGGTCAAAGATGATCATTTAGCGCATATTTAAATAGAAAAACTATGTAGACCTTACTGTAAACAGTGCAGACTAATCACGTGATCTTCATAAGTCTTTATTCCATATGCAATGCATATTACTGGTCAATTACTGTAAAAGTTTCAACTTCCTATATTGGTAAATTGCCGGAACCAATTTACCAGATCCTGACCTGTTCTGCATGATGTTACCGGTAACTTACCGGTAAAGACTGTATGTGTGAAAGGGGCTGCTAATCTAGTTAAGATTAACTCTTTGTGGATCCTTCCAGTAATGTAGTGTTGTTTTTATTTTTATGACAGTTTGTTACATTATGGGGCATGTTACAGTGTCTTTAAAAAAGTACAGGAAATCAGATCATACAAATTTGAAATGATCGATAGAAATTATCTATGAAATGCTTTCATTTGAACTTATACATCTTGTTGTCTTATACTTCTAGTCATGTTTGCATCATGCAGTTATTTTGCGTTTTACATATAATACAATACCATCATATTTTGTCTACACGACAATGTCAGTGTTGGTTGTGATATAACTTCAGTCAAGCCTGCTGTTAAAATGAAAGTAGAAACATATTTTACATTTTAATGTTAGTTTTTTTTCTTCTGCTATGTGTTGTGATTTGTTTGATTATGGCCCAAAAAACATTGCATGTCATTTTTTGTTGTTGTTGTTGTTTAAAGTGACACTGTACAGTATATATTATTTCACTGTGCAAGCCACAGTAAAATAACCCACACTCCCATTTAACTCTTAAAAAAATAAAAAATAAAATATAATAAAATAAAATAAAATACAAGATTAAATTCACAAAATGGCACAGACCACATAAAGGACAAACAGGTAGGGCATGAAAGATGACTAAACCCCACCTCTTTAGAGAAACAAAGAAAACAAAATCTTCATATAAAAAAAAATCAAAATTTGAATGAAACCAATTTTATTTTTACATGTTTAAAGCACAGTTTATATTGACCATGGACCAAAGTGTTGCAAAGTGAAAATCAATTTGGGGTCTTTACTCTTCCTCTGTGCATCCCAGTAACTCTGCGCGCAAAGTGATTCTTCCGTACCATGACCACGGAAGAATTCGGATAAATCTGGCGTAGATGGGGGGATCTATCACGTTCTTTCTGTGGGTATCATTATCAAAATTTCCTTGAAAGACCTGAAAGACAAAAAATAAAAAAATAAAAAAATCTATTTATATATGTATATCAAATTATACACTCAATTTTACACATAAAACTCTAGACATAAAACTGCAGTAACATTTTAGAACAATGTCCTTCGTTAATAGGTAACTATGAAGAAGAAATGCAGGACTAATGAGTATTTCCACATAGACACTTCAGAAACTAGATGAACCAATCAGTAAGTAATGTTGAAATTAGGACTAAGATAGTTCATTATTAGGGAATCAGTAATTACTGAACGAGATTGGCATCACTAAGATCTAACAGGTAACTTTGACAAATGTTAAAAAATTACTAACTAATTACTAATCACAACATAAGCGTGTCTGAGAAGTGAGTAATTGTTTTGTTTACTATTAACGTGGTCATAAAATGCATCACTAATTACTCAAGTGTTACCTAGTCACCATGCAGGGACTACTAATAAGCTACACGATCTTAAAGTAAAACAACAACCTTTAAAATTTAAAATAATGGTCCAGACCACTAGTAGTTTTTGAGAATTGCCTTTTTTTTAAACTCTGAATAAAGTCATAAAAAGCATCACTAATTGCTCAAGTACCTAGTCACTCTTCAAGGACTACTAATGATCTGGACCATTATTTTAAAGTGAATTTATGATTAATTTTATGACTAGTAAAAATAGATGATTAAAGGGTTACTTCAGCGATTAGCATATGGCTTTGTATCAGTAGAAACCCTGGAGAATATTCAAATTATTGTGCTTTCCCCCCTCATATCTCCCTGAGACAAGAGATTTATGCATTTTATATCTGGAAAAATTCCTCCTATGATGCAAAATGACGATTTTTGCATCATAGGAGGAATGTTTGCCCAGAGGCTAAAGACTACAGCCAGCAGAGGGAGCCATTTCCGCATGTTTTGAATCTGCGCATGAAGGATGGGAGATAACACTCAGCTGGCAGGGAGAGCTCAGCTTGCAGACAGGATCATTTAAACGGAGCTATTTTGAGCAATGTAAGTCTTCTAACTTCTCAAATTCATTTCTATGAAAGTTAAACTTGCAAAGGCATGAACTGAAACGCGTGCCAGACTGAACTCGCGTTGTGAATGTATGCCGCGAATGTAGTCGCGATTACCTCAGCTCTCATCACTCCTGCAGTTAGTGCTCAGTGCTGTGATACTCGCGCGGTGACTCACTCATTATATTGAACAGACACATTCAGTTTTTAATTAAAGTGTCTTCTCTGTTCTCTAACTCAGTCACAGTAATGAAGTTGGTGGTGTTGGGAATGGCCTCACAGGGCAGCGAAGCTTTCTGGGAATTGTAGTCTTTCATCCCCATGGGACAAAAATACATTTTCTGTCTTTTCTCAGTCTAGAAGACACCAAATTCAAAAATAATTTCACATTTCTACTGCATTGATGACCCAGTTTAAATACAGATTCATCTTCCCAGCGCTGAAGTACCCCTTTAATTACACAATAATGTTCAGATGTGCCAGTTATTAATGAAGCTGATCACATTAAGTAATTCTCCTAAATTTGATATTATTTAGTACTTACTGATTAGTTAAGTGTGTTTCCATAAGTTAATAGTAGTGTTGAAGTAATAGTAATAGTAATCCCAGTAATAGTAATGCTCATTAGTCCTGCATTACTTACTGCATAGTTACTTATTAATAATAACGGATAACATTTGCTCTTGGTAAAATTACAGCAGACACATATTTACAATACAGAGCAAGGACATACAGTTCATGATTTATGAATAACTCTTGAGTGTGCAGCTGAACCGATGCTGAAGGCAAACAAAGCTCAAGCACGTCGCTCAGTGTACAGAGTTCAGAGATTTCAACATTTCAGCAAGTAGCAAAAAGGCTGGCTGGGAACTAAGTCTTCATGGGCTTCAAAGACAAATTTCACTGAGCTCTCAGAGCACTGACAGCACGTATTCATCAGTGGAGAGTAAACAATCAGAGCACAGAGATCCTGTGTGTCTAATTGTTGATGTCATAAGCATTACATAAATGTGTGACTCTCACTTCTGCGCTGAATCAACGTTCCCTTTTGCACCATGGAACCAATCTTGTATTTTGCAGCTCAACTCTTTCCAATGCACTCCGAGGCAGGGTGTGGGGAAATGTCATAAAAAATTGATTAGGCAAAAGGGCAGCTCTAACATGAACTCGTTCGCTGAACTTCTCATCTGATGCCTTGTGTGTTTGCAGGGAATACGTGCACAGGAAAGTCTTTCAATGCCAAGCATTTCCCGCCAGGCTTTTATAATGATAAGGTATGCATACTTTAGCCATGAATGTGGATAGTACAGTGGGAAATACATAAGAGTTAAGATTCAGATGTAGAGTAAGATTTATTACACTGTAACTAACACTCTAATACTTGTTTTTCAGTTATGTTTTATAACACTGATGATACCTTAAATGCCTGTACGATTCCATTATGGACAAATACAATATTTTTTTATTTGGTCCCACTTTATATTAGGTGGCTTTAACAACTATGCACTTACATCAAAACATAAGTACAATGTTCTTGTGTTCATATTGTATTGCAAAACACTTTTGTGGTGGTATGGATAGGTATAAGGGAAGTGTCAACAGTGTAATTATAAATGTAACTACAGAAATTAATTACAGATGTAATTACATACAGGCAATTTTTAAAATGTAAGTACAATGTGAAATCATGTATGTACAAAATATGTGATTTGTATTAAATTATTAATTTTAATGTTATTGCACAGTAGTCAAGGTCACCTAATACAAAGTGGGTCCTTTTTTTCAAAAATTGTAGCTTGACAGCAATATCGCAAAGACTTTACACTATCAATATTTTTTCATTTCAGGGAGGTAAATGTAAGTTAAGTGGTTCACTAAAGCTCTGTTTCCACCTAAATTACCCAGAACAATTTGTGCCAGGAACTTTTTCCCCCCTGCTGCTGTTTGCGTTTCCATCACGGTCTAATGTACCGTGAAGATTAGTCCGGTAACGTAGGACTGCGTGCGACTTTCCAGTTCCCACTGCATTTCGTCCTCCGCATAAAAGCTTAATAAAGCCTGAAACTAGTCGCTAGATAATTAGTCGTATTTTTGAAACTCCATTGTTGATTTGAATCACAACAGACTTTTAGGTTGAAATAAAATAATGCATGCGCTCAACCAATCAGCATGTTCAGCGCCAAAGTCGCACCCCTGAAAGTTCTTGAACTTTGAAAGAGTACTACCTCACAAGCAGGGTCAATTTGAGGGGGAGATTTTTACCCGGAACTTTATTTAGACACCGGATCATGCAAACAAAACACACCAAGTACCAACTCAAAGTCCCTACTTCCTGGGGAAAGCCTGTTGTGCAAACGCGACTAAAGTGTCTATCTAATTGAGCTGATTCTAGTTACCAATTTACCTCGCAAAGAAGTCGCTATAAGGAGTTTTTGTCTTTTCTGAAGAAAAAAAATGTAATGTATTTGTTTTACTTTTATTAGTTGTATTTAGTGGTGTCACTATTTTAGATACTCATTTTTCTGTGTTTTTCCAAATAAATGGCATCATGCAATGGGTAGCTTGACTCTAAATCAGTTATGAAACTCTAGAGTGCAGGCGGTCCTTTACATGCATTTTGCAAGCAATCACATTATCATTACCACATGGCACAAGCTGATTGGCTTCTCTTATTATGCAGCCATTGAGATTGCTTGCTCAACATTTAAATAGTCTGGTTCATTGTTTGCTGTAAACTAGTCATGCAGTGTGCTATCAGACGTCCCTCCACCTCCCCCAGACACACCTGTCTAGATCTGCTACCAATTATATATGTCTATCTATGCATCAGCAATATATCTTAAATGCTCAAAGTCCATATTTGCTGCAATAATCAACAGCAGTAGTGTAGATCCAGTCCACCAAGACCTTTATGCAAAATGGAAATACTGGCAAAAATGCCTTACAACAAAGGGCACGCTATTTGTTGAGGAAAACTGGTCTTAAATGCAATGTATAGGTTGTCCTACAAGCACCCACTCTGGGTTCTTTATTTTTTTAGATGATTTCGGAACATCAAGCTACAGTATACTTATATACACGTGTTCTGCATATGCAGTGGTTAAAACAACAATGCAATCATTGGGACATGTGTGTTGAACCAAAACATTTCAGCAGGAATACCTGTACCATTACAAATATGTGTACTGTAAAGTGCAAAGATTAGCACATCTCTTTAAATGATTGGTGGCATGTCACAATACAGCACCCATCTTAAAATAGTACAATTATTGTTGCAGGTTAATGTAAATGGTGTTAAGGAGGAAGACATGGAAAACACAGTCCATGGGAGAGCCAGGGAGGAACCAGAAGCAGGAGCTGGATGGTAATCCAGAGAGCAACCATGACGGTAGCCTATGGTGGAGTCGATGGTAGGATGAGCATTGGTGGAGACTTGACGACACCAAAGGGATGATCAACAGAGATAAATCTGATGGTAGTGGAGCCATGAGCACAGACGGACAGCAGATGAGACTGACGGACGGCTGTTCTTGGTGTGTGGGGACTCGGGAGATGCAGGAAACTTTGTAGACAAACAAGAATTAGTGCTGGGCAGAACCAGCAGGGGTGCAGGAGACTTTTTATTTTTTATTTTTTATTTTTTTACTAAAAAACTGTATCAGTCAGGAGATTGAAGTAATACTTCACTACAGGTTTGTCACAATATTCAATAGCAGAGGTCAGCAGCATCTCACCCTTTTTGGGGCGAGTGTGGGTGGGGTCTTCCTCCATTCACCGAACTCCAGTACTCCCCCGATGCCATTTAGTGTTGCCAGCTCAAGCCCCATGTCAGACATTTGTGGAGGCTCATACTCTGAGGAGATGTTCAGCTTATTCCCCTTTTCTGGTGCTGGCTTGTGCATCATGGCAGGCTCAATCTCTCTGTCTGTGGAGGGCTCAGGCATCGTATCTGTGCTGCAGGAGGTTTGCTGGCTGGGCTCTGGATCTGTGGGAGTGGGGCTGGAATAATCTGGTGGTCAGATGTTGTTAGCCACTCTTTTGTCTCCTAGAACCCACTCCACAAATTCGGCAAAACTTTACATGAGGACCCACATCAGAAAGGGATGCCTTTGTTTTTGCATTCAAGATGGTCAGGTAAAAAGTACAAAGTGAATGATCTGGGAATATGGGATGCACGGCAGTTGTTGAAACCTACAGGTCTGGGCCTTAATGGACTATTGCCACTGGTTCAGGCACAACAGTTGTACTGCTGACAAGTCAATCTTTAAATAGGTCCATTCTTCTGGCTGTGGCATAAAGCGCACAACGAAGGAGAATATCAAACAGAACTTTCTTAATTAGATCCACTATCAGAACCACAGGAGATGGCTGGAGAATAACACAGACCAAACCACTTAAACATAGACGAGAACAAAGGAACATAATGAAACTCAGGGTATAAATACAAGATGGGAACTTGCACAGAAGGAAACTAATAATAACCAGCTGAACAGAATGACTTAATCAATGACTAACCAATGAGACAAATAAGAACTAAGTCAGGCAATTAACAAAATGAAATGTGACACTTAAATTCTACCAAGCCAAACCCTGCCAACTAACCTTAACCTTAAACTAAAGCTAGGTACACCCTGTGCGATTTATAATCATTATAAGTCATTTACAATTGTTTCTTGTCAGACTGTATGAACATGATCCACTCTGTAAGTCTTGTCAAGATCTAAGTTGTTATTAATGTCAGACTCTACAATAGGTGAGGCGTGCTAAAATGGACGCATACAAGAAATCTTGCCCAGGGTTTTATATCATTAACGAATGGAGCGTTCAATGACAGGGAGCTGCATTACACACAGGATTGAAATGGTGGCTACAAAGAAACCTCTAGCGCTCATTTTGGTCACATGATGTCTTGAAAAACAAAGCTAATTTGACATTTGTTGTAGCAGAAGTCACACTGCAGGACTATGCGCCAAATCTTGTGACACTGCCAGAATTTCGTCTGAGGTAAAATTGGATCGCAGTGAAGTCGATCATAGACTTCAGATTTTAACTTAGGATCAGGGGAATCTTTTAGGATTTGCTCATTTTGTCTCAGATGGCCAAATCATGGCCAGAATTGGACATTGTGTACGTGGCTTAGCAGTCTGCTAATACTGTAATGATAGTTAGTTGACATGTAGTTGTATAGTTACTTAGTTAGTAAAATGTCTTAAGTGTAACCTATTTTTTTTTCTTCCCTATTTTTTTACTTCACTATCTGGAATAATATCACGATTTTTCAATTTAATTATGAGAGCTTGAGCTGAAATTCTATACAATTAAAATGAACACCACTCACCAGATAAGGCGTTAAGGTTAATTACTTGAAAAACATGTAGCTCTTTGACTGCTAAAAGCTGCTAAATAAAAACAGACTCAGAGGTTTAATGTAGTGCACATCTCTTTTATAGTACTTATCCATTTCAGTCTTTCATGCAACAGTAATCACTAAAACTTCAGTGAACATTTACGCTTTCTGTGACCATAACTAAATGAGACATCTCACTCTTTTGATGTACTCTCTGAAGAAATGATGGAAACAAGTCACTCTCAATTACCCTTCTATCCCTGCGCTCCCATGAAAATTTTGAACAATTATGCATAAAAGCTGCAAAGAAAACAAATCCATCTCTAAGACATCCCATAAATCTGTGCCTGGTGTTTACTGCTTAATCTAATCCCTGCACTGCTCCGCTCATCACTGCTCAGCAAAGCCGTGGAAAGGAAAGTTGTCTTTAGAGCACTGAATGAGTGTTCTGGCATGCAGAAACAAATGGAGGATTATCTAAGTAGGTACATCAGATAACACAGATATTCTATTTGGTGGTGAGGGCTTTAGGAGTTCGATCACAAGGGGAGGACACTTTATCACTTCATAGCCTCTTCAAGCTGCAAGACTGCTCAATTCATAGACACTGTAGTGATTTTTACTCAGTTCACCGATGACGTAGTGATTTTTAGATCACGTGTCACTTAAGGTGTGGTTATGAGTGTATCAGATGACCCCTCCCTCTTTGATACGGGGCACCAGCTAAGAATACTATCTTAACAATATAAGAACACTCGCAAAAGAGCTGTTCAGTAATTCAGAATGAATGTAAATTAGAGGGAGTTGGTCAGCTGATTTATCTGAAGGATTTGTGAGTCTGGACAACCAGTAGAGTCTTTGATCATCAACACAATGAAGACACAGTGTAATAAAATGAATGAAATTTATTAACAATAGATATGCAAGAGTAAATACTTAAACGATTAATAATGCTAGTAATGGATATATACTTCTAAAGGATAGTAAACTAATAACCAAAAAGTAATGATCGAAACAATAAAACCAATAAATGATGTGAACACAGAATGGATAAATACAATGCTGTTGAACAGAATGTAGCAATAGAAGAGAATTGTATGGGAATGCTTCTTATGGGAACCATCTAATGGTTCTGGCACATGGTGATAAATAAATGCTTATTTATCATTAAACAAATAATAAACCTATTATTTGTAACAACCTGACCTCAAGTAATAGTTATCTAAACAGGTTAGAAAACATATGCTGCGTGTATAAACTAATGCCAAGGTCTCTAGAAAGAGGTTTGGTAAGTTTATATTTACGTTCCACACAGTCGGGTGATCAGTCCTGGCAGTAGATACGTCTTCCACTGGTTATGCGGGTAGCGTGCAGTGGGAAGGGCGCAGAGTTGCGAGAAGCCGTTGCCACGCTGGGCTGAAGGATGCAGAACTCTGGTTGCGCCAAGAGGGTCCTTAAACGTGGACCAGGCAGCTGGGTCAGTCGAATCTTCACAGGGTCCTTTGCAGGCTGGCTGCGTCACTGAGGAGCCGTGTGGGACCGGCAATGTCTGCCGAGGCAGAGGTCCTTGGTGGACTGGATGTGCTGCTGGAGGAGTTGTAAAGGTCAGATAAGATCTCTCAAGGAGAGAGCCCTTTTCCAGCTATAGTTTGCAATATAAAGGTTTTGCTCGCAAAAGCTTAACCTCCACTGTCTTGTAGTCTCCTTCCTCGTCAGGTCAGAAGCTCAGGACGTGGTGTGTCTGTTAGTGTCTCCTTCCCCGTCGGGTTAGAAACGCAGAACGTGGTGTGTCTGTTAGTGTCTCCTTCCCCATCGGGTTAGAAACGCAGAACGAGGGTGTGTCTACCCGGGGGACATATTTATCCCTTTCCGATGAGGAGGAGATTGAAATCCGGCGCTTTTCCAGTCCTGGAGTGTGATTGGCCACTGGGTTCTGAAGTAGGCACGGTGTTGCCCACCCTAGTGTGGAACTCATTTGCATAGCATAAAGTGGCATGTTAAAACAATGTCTTAAATGTTTTACCCATGCATTATTTCTTTACCAAACCTCTTTTAAAATATAAAAGGCATCGTATGGAACAGATAGAGACCAAACATGATAAGAAACGGCTAAGTCATCGTCCACGCATTCGTTTATCTGTTAATGGACCTGTCTCGTGGACTGTTGTTTTTACAGTCAATATCCATTAACATAAACTGCACTTTGTGTGAAGATGAGGTGGATGAGTTGCAGTTCATATACATTTAAGACCTCCAAACATGTGTATGAATGGATTTAGATAGACCTCTGTGGCCTCTCTTTTGCTGCTGCCTTCAGGAGGTCCTGGAGGAATTTTTATGGCAGCACTTGCCTAAACCTTAGGAATGAGTTTGGAGGTTAAAATCCACTTGTAGACCAATGAGAAGTCCTCTCTTTGGTGGTGGTGGGTGCAGAAGGTCCCCCCTTCCTGCCATGTAAGAGGTGTCTGGCAGTTGTCTTGGCATCTTATCTGATGTGGCTGAACATTTGTTTATGTTCATTCACCAAGGGTCCAATCATAGTGTGGCACATCTTCTTCCACACCGGTAGTTAGGGAGGGGCCTTGCCATAAACTGGTCTCTGGAATGCCACCCTAACTGATGTTCACTACATCTCCCCCCTGCTCGAACTGATCGAGGACCTGGAGTCGTTGATCTGGGCGACGTACTAAAAGGGGAACAGCAGGAACAAAACACAAACCTCACCTCATCCTTTGACCATTGGCAGTTTGCGTAACTATAATTCAATAGTTCATATACTAAATTTATTGTACGGATAAACAGGTTACATATTATCCTACATATAAGAAAAAGGAAACTATGGATAGTATAAAAAAATATATAAGGACTATTCTGTCAGTGGTGTCTACAGAATAAAGCAATCTCTTGCTGTTACCGCCTAGTCATTGATGCTTGTTATAGCAGGAGAAATCTCAGGGAGTGGTCTACACATATTAGATTTGAGCTCAAGAGCTTCGCTAAGTCTCACCCTTTTCTGCTCTGACAGGCTATCCTGCAGTTTGTGGATTCGCTGGAACATTTTCCACCCCAGGGTGCCCATTGTAGCCCACCCACATAGTGTGAAGATGAGTAATAGGCTGTCACTGATATCCCACCCCCAAGTGAAAGGCACCTTCTTAGGTTTTGGCTCCACAGGTGAAGCTCGGAGGCTACCTAACTGGAGACTGATTCTTGCTAATTTAGGTCCCTCAAACAAGATTTGATTCCTGAGTGGCTCATCTACTTCCAAAGTGTGTCCCTCAAAAGCATCCACTATTTCAAACTCCACATCATGTACATCTGCATCAAGATGGTACAGAACTACATGTTTGATATGGAGAATTGCTCCTACTGGGATTTGAATTAGCATAGTTTGATTAGGGAGGGGTATCGGAATAGCTGCATCATGGTGGTTATATGTCATTATGGCTTCACTAACAGGTGTATTAACTAGCCACTTATTTCCTGCTATATCAATTTGGGTGGCGGTCACTTCCTCCCTGTGTGTAGCAACAGCAATGCATTTGTCTTCCGTGGTTAACCTTTTAATGCCGCATAGGCCTACAATGGGGTCTCTTACGAAAGGTTTACTGGGGCACAGCCAGTGGATATCTTTGACAACTGTGCACATATGTAGATTAGGCGTCAGATACATGTCAGGATCTTCATCTTGATAAGCTATGAGTGAGGGTGTCTCAATTTTTATGTGTATATCTTGAGACCAGAACCCTACATTTAACACTGATTTCAACTTGTATATGTTTTTAGTGTCAATTATCGGGAGGTTTAACAGGAAACCAATTTCTTTAGCCTCTGGGTTAACATAGATTGGTATAGCACTCCCCAGGCTGAAAGCTAAATGTATTTGCAGTGTTTGCATGGTTCCCTCCAATACCAGACCCAAGATATTCCTCACCAGCTCCACCGGTACCAAGTATGACGGGATCCGATTTAACGCTAAACTGTCAACAGCAGAACTGATTTCTCTCACCAAGTCTTGCATTAGTATTTGAACCATTTGCATATGGGCATAGTCATCTTGTATGACATCCGCTATCCTGCTTATACTGCGAATTGTATAATTCAAAAGGGCTGTATGTTGATTCACGGCAAGGATTGTGCCATCCAATGTTCTGTCTAACTGCTGTAGCTGTCTCTGCTGAACATAGATTTTCTCTTGTATCTCAGGCATTTCTCTTTTCAACCCTTCCACATGTTTTTCCAATGTGGATAGGCTAATGATGTTAACTGTTGAAGTACCAACTGATAAGAGTGAGCCTAGGGCTGATGCTGCTGTCAGCAATGTACCAAGGAAGCGTTTTGGGCGTCTATCTCCCCTTAATTCTTCCTGTGTTATGGTGACTTTTTGTAGCTGTTTAAGCATGTGGATTGTGTCTAACTGAGCGTGTCCTATGATGTCCTTGCTCCATTGGGCGACATGCCAGGGGATCGTCCTCCCTGAGGTCACATGCTTTTTGTACACGTCAGCAGGGTCGAGCCGTACAAAGATTCTCTGAGTGTGGACATAACAGTCAGTCACTAAAATTCCAGGGGCATCCTGAAGTATAATGCCTGTAGGAGGACCTGATTCCACTATTTCCATGGGCTGGACTGCATTGAGTGCGCAGATCACTATGATTAGGCTCAGCAGGCTCATTCTGAAATTGCACATATACGGGGTGTCACTTCTCACTACTTTGTAAGCAGAGTATAACTAACAAATACCACTATGACTAGCCACAAAACTAGTCACGAATGCACTGTCAACAATGCACTGATACAGTATAGACTTCTCTACACTGCCTGCGATCTTACACCTTTAACCGAAGTTACTCCTGAACAGAGTTCACCCCTTGTATTCCCATTTGGGGTTTGTAAGACTTAATCTGGTTAAAGTGGACCCACTTGTACTCAGGGGACCTTTTCCCTTTTGAGATCTTAATGTGGTATGCTACTGGTGATAGTTTTCCAACAATTTCATGAGGACCAGACCAGTTTGGGAGAAACTTTTTGGGAACACCCACAGGCTTTGTGAAGTTGAAATACATCACCTTGTCTCCCACTTGGTAATCTGTAGAGCTGGACTTTTGATCATAGTATGTCTTTCTGCCCTCAGCACTTTTTTCCAGTTGCTCTTGTGCCCATGCAAATGTCTTTCCGAGGTGTGCCCTCAGGTCTGTCACATACTGGTGGGCAGTATATGCACTGGCCACACTGACATCTTCAGGTTGGTAAAGAAGATGCAGAGGGAGTGTCATTTGCCTCCCTGTCATCATTTCAAAAGCCGTGACACCTGTTGAGTTATGGGGTGTGGACCTAATGGCCATTAAGACTAGTGGAAGTTTTACATCCCAGTCTTTTCCATTAGCTAAAATGTACTTCTTCAACATCCCTACAATAGTGCGGTTTGATCTCTCCACCTGTCCTGATGACTGAGGGAGATAAGAAATGTGAAGTTTTGCATGGACTCCCAGCATTCTCCACAGTTCACTCATTACAGTGGCTGTAAAATGAGTACCGCGATCTGAGTTTACAGAGAGGGGTAGCCCCCACCGACTAAACACATGATTAATCAGCAAGATAGCCGTGGTCTCTGCTGTGTCATTTCGGGCTGGGAGACATTCCACCCACTTGGTGAATGCACATGTCACATTAAGAAGGTATTTGTTACCTCTGGAGGATTTAACTACCGGACCAATCCAATCCATCTGAATGTTAGACCAGGGAAATGTTATTCCTGCCTTTTGAAGAGGGGCTCTGTGAGGGGGGTTAGATGGCTGAAACTGACAACAAACTAGACAACCCTGGATATAGGCGGCAATGTCCTGTTTCATATGTGGCCAGTAGGCTAACTGACGAAGGGTCTCATATGTTGCTTTCACCCCCCTGTGGCCTCCACACGGCTCATCATGGGCATGCAGGAGCATAACCCCCCTGTGGGCTGTAGGGACCACCCATCGAGGTGGTGTGTTCTTGTCAGGTGAGTATATTAGCAAACCCTTCTCTAACCTTAAATTGTGTCTGATAAGGTACAGAGTTTTCAGGTCACTTGACTCTGCAAGATCTTGCTCAGTTATCGGATGCTCTACTGGGTTAGAAATGAATAGGTAAATAATGTTGATCAAAGGGTCCTGTTTTTGCATGGCCATAAGATCAGTATCTGCTAGCTGTCTGCCCATCACCACAGTCTGAGGTGTGTTGTCAAGGGTTATCACAGATTTCTTCCCTTGCCTACGTGTGACCGCATTAACACTCACAAGAGTAGGCTCTGATGTTGGAAGCCACTCCTCCTGGAACTCCCATGGAGTTCCTGCAATGGCACCTGCTTTGGCTAGCCTGTCAGCTTCATCATTGCCTGTTTTATCTGGCCCTGGGGCTTGTGAATGCCCTTTTACCTTCTTCCAGTACACTGTCATGCCATTCTGACTGACAAGTTTGTCACAAGCAAGAAACAATTCCTTATGCTTAACTTCCTTTCCTCTGGCATTTTCCATACCGTTCTGTTTCCAATGGGGGAAGTGAGAAACAAAGCTGTGTCTGGCATAGTTTGAATCAGAACAGATTACCAAGTCTCTGATACTATACTTTTCTGCTTGTTGCAAAGTTATGAGTGCAGCAGCAATCTCTGCATACTGACTAGACTTGGAGCCTAAAGAGAACTGCTGTGCACCACAGGGGGCATTAGCCTCCCAGACTAATCCTACTCCAGCCTGTATGTGTTGTTCATGGTGATAAGAGCACCCATCAATGTAGGCTTTAGGAAGACCGGTGCAGACATTTTCATCATAGTAATGATGGCTTGATGTCAGTGAGGGTGTGGTGATTACTGTGCTGGCTTCTGCTGGATATTCTCCATCAATGCAATGCTGGCACATAGCTAACCCTTGGCCTAGTGCCATCTTATTGTTCTGTGCATATCTCACCTCCACCTCATAACCTTGCAATGCCATCATCCATGTGGCAATTCGACTGTTTGAGACTCTACCTTCTCTGAGTCTTTGGCTATTTAGAAACTGGACGGGCTGATGACATGTCTCAACAATGACTTTCTGGCCCCCAATATAGCTACGGAAATGTTCAATTGCCCATACTGTAGCGAGTAAGGCTTTCTCACAGTCTGAAAACTTAATCTCTACACTACTGAGTGCCTTACTAGCATAGGCAACAACCCGCTTGTCTTGGTCATGCTTTTGGGAGAGTGCTGCACTGAGGCAGTGCTCAGAAAAATCAGCTTGAAGGAAAAATGCTTTGTCTTTGTCAGGGTAAGCTAAGCATGGGGCAGTGCACAGCCTGTCTTTAAGTTCTTTCATGGCCTGCGCCTGTCTTTCTTCCCAGCTAAATTCTCTACCTTTCTGAAGCAGTTCATGCAGTGGTTTGGCAATGTCTGCATAATCTTCTATGAACTGACGGGAGTAATTGCATACTCCTAGGAAGCTACGCAGTTCTGAAACATTTGTGGGAGGTTTAATATTCTTTACTGCTTCTATTCTACTAGACTGAGGTTGAATACCATCAGGGCCAACAGTCAGTCCAACATACTCCACCTTTGTACGGCACCACTGTCCTTTGGCTAATGAGAGTTTAGCACCTGCCTCAGTGAGCTGGGTGAGAACATGTCGGATCTCTGCTAGATGATTCGACCAGGTCTGACTACGCATAAGGATATCATCTACGTAGATCAGGTTACCACGCGTGGCTGAATCACCCATAGCCTTGTGTAGAAATATGTTAAACTCAGCAGGGGAGTTTGAATAGCCAAATGGGCACCTGTTCCATGTGAACTGTCTACCTCCAAAAGAAAATGCCAGTTTATACTGATCTGCTGGGTCTACCTTCATTGTCCAAAAACCATTTGCCACGTCAACTGTGGAGAAGTATTTAGCTGTTGTAACTTTAGCTAGCTCTTGGTCAAGATGTATCATAGGCCAACGTGATAAGGGAACCTGTTTGTTGAGCTGCCGGTAATCTACAGTCAAACGCCATTTTCCGCTTGGCTTTAAGACAGGCCAAACCGGAGAATTGTAGGTGGAATTGCACTCACGTATGATCTTTTTCTCTAACAGGGAATCTATAATTTCCTGAATGGAATCAAAAGCAGTGAGTGGTACTCTATATTGCCGCACAAACGTGGGCGGGGCATTTGGATCTGTGGGAATACGGACTGTATGGACATCTGTGGCTCCACAATCATAGGAATCTCTGGAAAAGATTTCCTTGTGCTCATAAAACACCTGCCTTAATTCTTGACGCTGGACCTCTGTGTCCAGAGCATCAGCTTGGTCTAGCTGTTTTTGAACTTCTGACTCAAAGCCAGAGTATGGTTCAGTGCATGTTACTGTATCTTTCTCACAGTTCATTGGTGCCTGCGACTCTTTGGCCATCACAGTATGTACCACTATCTCACTGTCACTTTCAAAGTCTACTCTACACACAGCTCCCTCAAACACACCTGGATGGGTTATGATGGAAATCATCTTGGTAGGGTAGGTGAGATATACTTGCTCACAATTGTCTCTCTCTATAGGCAAGTCAGGAAGATCTCCTATGACAGGAATAGTTAATTCAAAATCATGAAAGGAGCTATCAATCAAGTATCCTAGAGGAGTGTGGGGAGGTATGCAAATATTTCCTCTGGTGAGATTTTGTACAAGTAGGTAGGTTGAGCGGTTGTACAGTTCAAGTTGTGGGTTACCACAAATTGTGAGTCCCAAACAGCAAAACTTAGCAGAAGGCTGGAAGAAGGCTAGTACTGTCTGTTTTATTTCTTGACCCCTTTTTATGACTAGTCTGACTGGAACCTCTGCAGTTTGGGCAGGAACCACTGTGTCAAACTCATTCATCACCTGACATGCTTGGGGAATTGTCTGACCAGAGCGCATGTTGTTTGGATCACATGATAGTACATTAGGGCCAATATTGGCTCTGGACCACAGCACGTTGTTGACTGTGTCTAACTGCATACCTAATCTCACTAACACATCAGAACCAATGTATACTGAGTGTGTCAGGTCAGGTACCACAAGCATGTAGTGTTTGAACTGTTTATGGCCAAGCTTAAGGGAGACTGAGCAAACTCCAACACTCTTAACTGTTGTTTGGGGGCCACTAGCGAGCCAAAATCTTTGGTTCTTCTCTACCATGGGGATCATGCAAGGTTTCTCTTGTAACAGTTGATACAGTTCCTGACTCATTGCTGACTTCTCTGACCATAGTGCAACCACAGCATCCTCAACCAGTACTTCATTAACATGTATGCCTCCCACCACTTGTGGATTATATACATGGGTGTTAAGAACTTCCAGGGCACACAAGAATGCATTTTTCTTTTCTAACAGCTCTAGAGGTATCCTGTTCTCATGAGCTGTGTCTGCTGACTGGGGGTTGATGATTTGCATTTCCCTCACAGCAGGAGAGTCTTCACTAAGGTGGGTATCCTTCAGTGTCAGTTGACTAGAGCCAGATGTCCTCTCTACCTCCACTGCCTTGCATACCTTCTGACTAGAGCTAGTCTCTTCGATGGGCCGTGGGACTCTGACTTGTGCCCACAATTTACAGTTGTGAAGGTCAATTAATGGTGTGAGCCTATTCAACAGATCCTGGCCAATAAGAAGCTGCTCTGTGTC
The DNA here is from genome assembly GCF_024679245.1 of Pseudorasbora parva. Classification (NCBI taxonomy): domain Eukaryota; kingdom Metazoa; phylum Chordata; class Actinopteri; order Cypriniformes; family Gobionidae; genus Pseudorasbora; species Pseudorasbora parva. The sequence goes on along the minus strand of NC_090174.1, from coordinate 26,654,340 downwards.
GAAGCCAACAACGTAGAGAGGGTGAACTATCTTCATCTCACCAAAGGTTAACTCCACCCACACCCGCTGGTTAACAGGGGCCTGATCCTGCGTGTAACTGGTTATCTTGATCTGACAACTCTCTACCTTAAGCCATTTACCAAGCGAGTTGGTTACTTGGGTGAGTTTTTTAAACAACCCAGGTGACACCAAAGAAATTTCTGAGCCAGTATCTAGCAGGGCATCACATGTTAATACACCTTCAATGTACACAGAAATATATATTCTTCTGGCCCTGCCTCTCTGTGTCAAGTCACCAAGGAACTGACAGAGACTGGGGTTAGGTCTGCTGACATCTGATTCATTAGGCCTCACAATCTGTTGCATGGTTCCCCCTTCCCTTGGCTCTTCCCCCCACCCTATAAAGTACACTTTTGGTGGGGGAGGGGAGGGGTCCCGGCCTAGTCATTGCTTGGAAGGAGGGTCATTTTCTTTTTGGGATGTGTGTTCCTCTGACTTAAGGTCTTTGAGGGCTTTAGCAAGTATTTTCTGAATTTGCTTAATATTATCACGATCCCTTTCTTCAGTACCTTTGAACTCCTTTTTCTTCTGACTACCCTGTTTGTGACTGTCCCTTGACTTATCTCTGAACCTCCTGTACCTCTCTTCCCTGTGTGTATGCCTGCCACCCTTGTATCCTCCATTGCCTGAGGATTTATGGCTATGTGTGTTCTGTTGGAACTCACTGGACTTTGGCTGGGAGGGGCGACCAGTACGGGCTGGTCCACTTTGGGGAAGCTCTGAACCTTCTAGTTCAAGAGGAGACTCCCTGTCGTGTCGGAGTTCAAACACCTGAGTACTTGGGTCCCTGTCTTTCTTGTCTGTGTGTAACTTCTCACTCTCCCAGGCTCTCATTGCAAGCTGTCTTAACTCTGCTGCAGTCATGTGATCAACATCTACCAGCAATGAAAGGGATTTCCTAATTGTTGGATGCAAATTACTCACAAACAGACTTTTAAACATCACATCCTCTTCTGCCCTAGGTGAATCAGAACCAGCAAAATATACTCTACGCAAGCGCTCATAATACTCTCTGGGTGATTCATAGCGATTTTGCTTAGTCTGTAAAGCAGAAAGTCTGGAGACAGATGGGTTTTGATATATTGTGTATTCGGCTCTCAGGGCTCTACACAGTTCATGGTAATTACCAGCAATGGCTGGGCTCTGTCTCTCCATGAAACCATGGACAGTTCGCACTGTTGTTTTCCTCAGAATGAGGAGTTTATCTGCCATTGTGGCCTCAGGGATGTATGACAGTGCATAGTTTACATCTTTAAGGTACAACTCTATGTTGCTTTCTGGGGTATCAGGATTAAACACTTCAATGTCACGTGCTAATTCCCTAAGCTGACGTAGCCTACTGTCTCTGGATGTTACTGTACTAGGGAAGTCAGGGATGGAGCGACTAGTTTTTCCCCATACTGGAGAGTCAGAATCTACTCCGTGAGGATGGCTGGGACTAGCAGCGGGGGTTGGGCCACCGGCTGCAACAGCATCACTATAGGCCTGATAGCGTTGTCTCTGTGAGGGGCCATCAAATAAGGGATCTTTCACTAGTTGGTTGAATGAGCTGAAGCGCACACTTGGTGGTTCAGGTTCATGGGGCATGTCCCTATTTATGTCCAACTGTTCCATTCTTTTCCCTATTTCCTCTAGTCTCTGCTCTGCGACATCAGCTTTATCTGCCCAACCTCGGGCTCTGGCAGCAATTCTGTCATGACTGTTCTGGACTTCTAATAGTTTATCGTCTGTCCTAGCCAAGTCCTCTCTGAGTTGAATCTGATCCTGTTTTGAATCATACAGTTGTCGCTTAAACAACTGTGACTCTTCACGTGTATCAGTATACAGTTTGTGTTCTATCTCTAAGTCCCTTTTTAAACAAGAAATTTCAGACAAGGCTGACTTTAACTCATCCTTGGCCTGTTTCTCACTCATACTCACTACTCTTAATTTGTCTGCCTGTGCTGACAAATCCCTTTGAGCCTGAGCCAACTCTGCTTGCAGAGTAGGTATAGAGACTGAACTTACACACTCATTCTTGACCTGTTCAAGCTCAGTTTCTAGGTCTAGATTTTCTTCTTTTAACTTTTTTATTTTCTCTTCTTGGCTGTCCATAACACACTGCAAGTCTTCTTTCTCGGCAGACAATCTATTAGCTTCAACCTTTAAATGGTCATTTGCCTGACGCATATCAGCCAGCTCACTCTTTAGCTCTTGGATCATCATATCCCTATCTCTCATCTGTTCATTAGCAAGGGATACTCTGTCTATTGCTTGGGTTAACTGAGCAGCCCAATTTAGTGCTAAGCTAGAGAGGAGTTTGATTAGCGAGGCACCTTTTATGGCCTGGCCTGCTGCTTCAGCGGTTAGCTGTGTTGTTTTGAGGCTGATTTCCTCATAATCTAAGCCCTTAATCATTTCTATGTAACCTGGATTCACAGCCCTGGTCAGGTCTACAACCAGCTGTTCAGGTAGGGTTAATTCTGCCATTTCCAACAGATACTAGCAGGTTAGCTATTCTCAGTATTTTAGACAACAGTTTTTATAGTTTGAAGTCACAGGGGCACTGTAAGCCACACCTTGACTAGTGATACGGACTCTAGACCGTGGTGATGAGTGGTCAGAAGGAACTACCCTTATCTGACACTTACAAGTTCACACAGAACTCTCAAATTCTGATAGTCTTACAAGGTATATGAGCCCTTTGCTATACTAGTGGTAGCAATTAGTTATAATTTATAATCACAACCTCTGCTAACACTATAGTTTCCTGGATGAGGAAACCTTTACCAGGACTATGCCACTATAAAATGGTCCAAAGCTTAAACAACAATTCTATTTACTGCAAACAATTCAGCTGCAACAAATCCTATTCATAAATGGTACAACACGGAGCTGAATGAAGAAACTACAAATCAGGCTTGGGAGGAACCACCTGCTAAGCAAACAGTAACTGACCAAACTGAGAAATTTAGTTTCCTGTTAAAGTAATTTACCTTGCAGTCTTTAGGTGAATTCTTTGTGTTGATGAACAAAAGACTCGTTTCAATCTTAGTTGGCCTCACACGGGGCACCAAAATGTAGTGATTTTTACTCAGTTCACCGATGACGTAGTGATTTTTAGATCACGTGTCACTTAAGGTGTGGTTATGAGTGTATCAGATGACCCCTCCCTCTTTGATACGGGGCACCAGCTAAGAATACTATCTTAACAATATAAGAACACTCGCAAAAGAGCTGTTCAGTAATTCAGAATGAATGTAAATTAGAGGGAGTTGGTCAGCTGATTTATCTGAAGGATTTGTGAGTCTGGACAACCAGTAGAGTCTTTGATCATCAACACAATGAAGACACAGTGTAATAAAATGAATGAAATTTATTAACAATAGATATGCAAGAGTAAATACTTAAACGATTAATAATGCTAGTAATGGATATATACTTCTAAAGGATAGTAAACTAATAACCAAAAAGTAATGATCGAAACAATAAAACCAATAAATGATGTGAACACAGAATGGATAAATACAATGCTGTTGAACAGAATGTAGCAATAGAAGAGAATTGTATGGGAATGCTTCTTATGGGAACCATCTAATGGTTCTGGCACATGGTGATAAATAAATGCTTATTTATCATTAAACAAATAATAAACCTATTATTTGTAACAACCTGACCTCAAGTAATAGTTATCTAAACAGGTTAGAAAACATATGCTGCGTGTATAAACTAATGCCAAGGTCTCTAGAAAGAGGTTTGGTAAGTTTATATTTACGTTCCACACAGTCGGGTGATCAGTCCTGGCAGTAGATACGTCTTCCACTGGTTATGCGGGTAGCGTGCAGTGGGAAGGGCGCAGAGTTGCGAGAAGCCGTTGCCACGCTGGGCTGAAGGATGCAGAACTCTGGTTGCGCCAAGAGGGTCCTTAAACGTGGACCAGGCAGCTGGGTCAGTCGAATCTTCACAGGGTCCTTTGCAGGCTGGCTGCGTCACTGAGGAGCCGTGTGGGACCGGCAATGTCTGCCGAGGCAGAGGTCCTTGGTGGACTGGATGTGCTGCTGGAGGAGTTGTAAAGGTCAGATAAGATCTCTCAAGGAGAGAGCCCTTTTCCAGCTATAGTTTGCAATATAAAGGTTTTGCTCGCAAAAGCTTAACCTCCACTGTCTTGTAGTCTCCTTCCTCGTCAGGTCAGAAGCTCAGGACGTGGTGTGTCTGTTAGTGTCTCCTTCCCCGTCGGGTTAGAAACGCAGAACGTGGTGTGTCTGTTAGTGTCTCCTTCCCCATCGGGTTAGAAACGCAGAACGAGGGTGTGTCTACCCGGGGGACATATTTATCCCTTTCCGATGAGGAGGAGATTGAAATCCGGCGCTTTTCCAGTCCTGGAGTGTGATTGGCCACTGGGTTCTGAAGTAGGCACGGTGTTGCCCACCCTAGTGTGGAACTCATTTGCATAGCATAAAGTGGCATGTTAAAACAATGTCTTAAATGTTTTACCCATGCATTATTTCTTTACCAAACCTCTTTTAAAATATAAAAGGCATCGTATGGAACAGATAGAGACCAAACATGATAAGAAACGGCTAAGTCATCGTCCACGCATTCGTTTATCTGTTAATGGACCTGTCTCGTGGACTGTTGTTTTTACAGTCAATATCCATTAACATAAACTGCACTTTGTGTGAAGATGAGGTGGATGAGTTGCAGTTCATATACATTTAAGACCTCCAAACATGTGTATGAATGGATTTAGATAGACCTCTGTGGCCTCTCTTTTGCTGCTGCCTTCAGGAGGTCCTGGAGGAATTTTTATGGCAGCACTTGCCTAAACCTTAGGAATGAGTTTGGAGGTTAAAATCCACTTGTAGACCAATGAGAAGTCCTCTCTTTGGTGGTGGTGGGTGCAGAAGGTCCCCCCTTCCTGCCATGTAAGAGGTGTCTGGCAGTTGTCTTGGCATCTTATCTGATGTGGCTGAACATTTGTTTATGTTCATTCACCAAGGGTCCAATCATAGTGTGGCACATCTTCTTCCACACCGGTAGTTAGGGAGGGGCCTTGCCATAAACTGGTCTCTGGAATGCCACCCTAACTGATGTTCACTACAACACGTCCTTTGAAGTGGGTTCTTCATATGAAGCTGAATCAGTGTGAAAATCCCTCAAGTGTTGCTCAAAGTGGCAAGGTAATCTCAAGTCCTTTTGGAGCATGGAGAAACAAAGTTGTCTTTGGGGAGATCTGGGTATTACATCTGAGCATGACTTTTTGCATCAGGTTCCACATCTGATTTACTGTAGAAAGACAGACGGATGGACAGGTAGATCATTGTTGAAAAAATCATGTAACCTCACAAGTAGCCGATTTTGAACACTCTACACCAGGGGTCTCAAACTCAAATTACCCGGGGGCCACTGGAAGTAGACTCTGGGTCAGGCTGGGCCGCATCAACCCCCCACCCCAAAAAAAAGAGCACTTATCCAACTTATCCAATCTTTATTATTAAGAGTTCTTCAACATGAATGTTTCTTCTGAACTTGAACATTACTTTCTGAACATGAATGGTTCATTTAGGCTTCTCTTGGCTACTCGTGTTTTTTTTATTTATATTGCCAATATTTTTGAGATTTTAGGATCTGATTATCCTTCTTCCTTCGCACCTATCTATTACCAACAGGTATGTGATGGTAATTGTGTACTAATAAATATGGCCAATAGAAATTAAATAATTATGTAATACTGAAATAATAAATGTTTTTATTTTTATTTAAAATAATAGACTAATTCAAAGCAAGGCAATAATCAGGTCAAACAGAACAGCGAATGAAATTCTAGGTCTAATTCTAGTTGGGAAATCAATTAATAAGCAAACAATATTTGCATTAATTGTTGTCAAATATATTATTAGTCCCGAGATTATTCGCATGAGTGAATAAATACGTACATCGGCTGCTTATATTTGAGTTCCTCACTGGTCTAACAGAAGACTTTTAGTAAATCGTCTCAAATGTTCAGAGTTCTAATCCGCTCATAGTTTTCTTCAAATGTTCATCAATGGTTGTATATTAAGAGCATGGACACGTTGCATTTTGTGTGCATTTGTGTGTGTGCAATTTAGTTTTGTGATTTCACCGGAAAGAATAGTCTCTCTCCGCAACGGCATTACGCGATATATTGAAGCGCTCGTCTGTGTGTGTCAAGACTGCGCGAGCGAGCATGTGCGCGGACCAAAAGAGAATGTATATCCCGCCTACTTTGATTTGATTGGCAATTTGAGCGCCTTTAAACCACATTCATTTCGACTGTCTGATTAGCCTCTGTTCATGTCAATCACGAGGTGTCAACCAATTATACTGCACGAGAGAGGGCTGAGCTAACTCTCTCATATACACACACACGAAGTGAGGCATAAAGCACGGCACAGGCACACGCAACGACTCCGCCAAAAATGGTTTTCAGAGCAACGCGCGGGCCACACTAACACTAAACTTTGATGTCAAGTAGGGGGCCACAAAATATCATCCTGCGGGCCGCAAGTGGCCCGCGGGCCGGGAGTTTGAGACCCCTGCTCTACACTCTGTAGGCACCAACTACATAAACCACAAAAATACCAACTGAACCTAAACTCATGACTGATTTCAGTAGAATTAGGGGTGTTTGATTCCGGGTTTTTCAGAGTAAACTCTGAAAAATCTCCCACCAATGGAAGTGACTCCCAGAATCGATTACATTTGCTCCATTTACTTTATTTAAAAACAAAACAAGCTATAAAAATGCAAGCTTGCCGCCATTATTACACACTAAATGAAGTCTATTTCTGTAAACTCTGATTCCCATCTCCCACCAATGGAAGTGACTCCCAGAATCGATTAAATTTGCTCCATTTACTTTATTTAAAAACAAAACAAGCTATAAAAATGCAAGCTTGCCACCATTATTACACACTAAATGAAGTCTATTTCTGACAATAATCCTAAAACTCTCTGATAAAACAATATAATTTTAGCATGCCAAATTAGCCCAGATGACATTCCTTTGAGATAAGTATCACCAATTCACCATACTTTATTTAAACCTAATTTTATAGGGGGAAAAGTTACAAGAAAAAGACTTCTGGCTCAGTGGCAGCAAAGAGTGAATGCACGTTTGAACTTAGCCGTTGAACATGTGATGCACTGACTATACTAATCACACCGGTGTGACCGTACACTTCAGGGACCAGCCATGACTGATCACAGCAGTGTTGATTCTTGTTGGCAGTTTTTTTGTTTAGTTTGTATAAGTTTCAAGACTATGAACACAAATTAGGATAACCCTAACAAACTAAATATACATTTTATTCATCAAACATTGATGAAATCACAAAGCTGGAAAGGAGGTACAATGAAATTTTACATTTTTTGTTTTTTGTTAGATTTTTTTGTAAGCTACCTAGGAAAAAAGTATGTGGGTGGTTTCTGCGACAGCTCCAACTCTCTGACACATGAGTGAACGATTTCAGACAGCAATGGAGTCAACAACAAGAGTCACTTGCTGTGCTGGACCCGATTCCGACACTAAGAATTAATTATTTTGGAGTTGACTCCCCATCACTAAATATAACTTTATAAATGTCATGATACCATGAGAAGAACACAGCCCACACAAATATTAGAAAAAAAAAAAAAAAAAAAAAAAAATATATATATATATATATATATATATATATAGCACTGAAATATATTTAATTATTAATTAAAAAAAGATTATTTATAAACAACAGTTCTCTCATTTATCTGCATTTTTGCACATGCCTGTACAAGGACAGAAACACAAGTTTAAAATCATAGCTAAATACACCCTCTATGAAACTGAGCACATATTAAGTACACCATCTTTTATATCTTTCTAAAGGTATAATATTGCTTTATCTTATGTGCCAGCTGGTATTATCCCTCTTAACTGCTGTAGTCTGAGCCAAATTTATATAATTAATGTTATGGTCTCATCTGTAGTGCAATAGCTTGCTCAATTTAATGTTATTAACTAATGATCAAGATATTGCATGAACGCTCACCCTTTCCCGACACTGTCTGTACTGTCTATAAAAGTGTTTAAGAAGTGTCAGGCCGCATGATTTACCCAGGGGGCTGACATTCCACACCCTGACAGGGACAAATGAGCACACAATCACTTTTAATATAACATTCCTTTTTATTTTATACCTCGTAAGTCAGTCTCCTCACATTCTGTAACTCATCTATATAGTAACAGAGGAAATGAGCAGGCCGTGATGTGCACAGCAAACAAATCTCGGACAACAGATCAGATATGAAAGCTCCATGAGTACAGTTGTCCTATTTCCCCTGAGTGCTGATAAAATGGAAGATTTGGTGTGACTCAGCAGGAAAGCAATCCTATAAGGACCTGATCCGAATTTCTGCCATTCCTCAGAGACACGCCAACTTAACAAAGCTACTTGTTACCTCTTTGCTGAAGCAAGCTTCAGTTGGCAGTTTTCAAATTATGGTCGTGTGATTTATAGAGCTGTCAGTTAATTAAAAACATTTATTCATGATTATTTTTAAACATTTAATACATGAACACAGACATATTTTTTTAAGCACAATACCGTTCAAAAGGTTAGTGTAAAAAAATATTTTGCTTGTTTCTTAAACACCAAATAAGCATTTCAGAATGATTTCTGAAGGACCATGTGACACTGAAGACTAAAAATACAGCATCATCATTACAGGAAAAATTGTTAAAATATATAAAAATCGATTTTTAAATTCTAATACTATTTCACAATATTACAATTTTACCTGTATTTTTGATCAAATGAAATTGTGAGCATAAGATACTTTTTTCAAAAAAACCTAAAAAAAACCCTTAACCTTCTAAATGGTAGAGTATGTGTTAGACTATTGTTCTGCATCTCTAATCAGTTTTGACTAAATAACATAAGTTATAAATCCTTTAAAATGTTACTATATAAATAATGGAGTTAAAGGTCTTAAAGGGACAGTTCGCCCTAAAATGTAAACTTGATGTTTATCTTTTTACCTCCATGGTATCCAAGATGTAGGTGTGTTTGGTTCTTCATTAGAACAAAATATTTTTAAATCCAACGGTTGCTCATATAATTCATGACAATGGGATGTATTTCTATGAGAGTAAAAAAAAAAAACAGACATACAAATCCATATTAACCCTTAAAGACCGAGACAGCCACCCGCGGCTAAAAATAACTATCGTTTTAAAATGTTTAACAACTTTTAAACCGTTAATCCAGTCTGTATGCTGTAAACTGCACCGTAAAGAGGAGAACCTCAGAATCTCTGATTTCATCGCGATCATTCAGAGGCTCCGTAGTTAGCGTGGATGTGTCATCAGCATTTGCAGCATTAGGCTTGTTTGAGATGAGCAAAATCTGCGCAGAACCAATCACCGGTGATCAGCGCGAGATGCATGCCGGTTAGAAATGTGTCCGAGGGCGGTCCGCCTTGCTCTGATGTCATGCTGACGTATGTCAAAAATCTCTTGCGAGCGAAAGGCGAATGTGTCTGAGTCTCGCCTTTATTTCAGGCGAGGAAAGGTGCATCTCAAACAAGCCTATTGATTTGTTGTTGAAACACGTGGGTTGGTCCCCTGAGCCAAACATCTTTTTTTTTTTTTTTTCATTAGTCCTGCCCTCCTGTACACAGATTCGTTGAAACTGTCTTCAACTCAACCAATAAACACAGTGATCGTTTTTTTGACCCACCAATCACATGTTTCTCTGAAAAATGACCGTAAAAGTGGGTGTGAGTTTGCGTGCATGAAATCAAACAGAAATAAACGTGTGCATAGCAGCACACAAAAGTCAGTATATTTCTCTGTTTGTATGTAGTTTGTGTTTTACATTGTTTTCACTCAATATATTTCCTCAAGGTCTGTAATAGCGCCGTTTTTTTAACTTTTTTCAACAGAAGTAATACTGGATGAGGTTTGTCTGATATGAGGTAAAAAATAACAAATACTGTTCAGTTTCTCGCAGAAACCGATCATTTCATGTTTTAAGACATGAATCACATCAATGTGTAAGTGTTCGTATGTCTATGTGTTTTTTACTTTTATATTAATACACCCCATTGACATGCATTATACGAATAATGCTTGGAGTTAAAAACCTTCATTTGTGTTCTACTAAAGAAACAAACACACCTACATCTTGGATGTCCTGGGGTAAGAAGATAAACATAAAATTTTAATTTTTAGGTGAACTATACCTTCAACAAAATGAATAATGTTAAAGGAGCCATACATGTTAACTTTAACAGCCCTAGTAATTTTATTATTGATATACCTGTCACATATCTGTCTGGTTCTGTTGCGTTTTTTGCTTGGGTCACATGTTCCTTTTTCCTGCCACTTGTCCGTTTCCATAGTCACCCTCGTTAGTTTATTTCTGTCAGCTGTGTTTAATTATCATCTGTGTCACCTGTCCCCCTTGTTATGTCTAAGATCGAAGAGTCGCCGGTGAGATATTTGGCATGCTAAATATCTGGACCTGTCGGCCATTGAAACTCCTGCTGTGTGAACTGCGTTCTGACTGAAAATTACACCGACAGCCAATGAGAGAGAGTGAGATACAGGAGGTTCAGGGAGGAGTTATAGAGCAGAATATCAGTATTTTAATAGATATATTTACAATTCTATCAAACAGAAACAAAGGCAAAACATTTGCACATCCAGCCACAGCAGCAGCATATTACATAATTGTTTATTTACCTCAAACTGTCTTTGCAGAACACAATCCTGGCTCCCTCTGTCTCTCCAACAATTTCTTCCGCCATAATCTTTTTTCTTTTTCTCCACAAATCAGCGCACATACAATTTTAAGCAAACTTTGTGCAGTTTATCATTTTTAATAACAATTCCAAGTGTCGCGCGAGAACTCCGGTCTGACGCACGTGTGATCTCGCGTTGTTTACTTGTCACATCGCACGTGTGTTTGGGAAACGTAGTTTGCGCACCGGAGAGAGAGAGAGAGTTGTCGGCGATTCTTCCTCTTGTTCAGTCATGCAGTGTGAACTCCTCTGTCGTCAAACCATTGTGCAGTGTGAACACAGCAGTGACTGAATGATACCCCAGATAGTCATGCAGTGTGAAAAGAGCAGTGACCCAACGAGTTTGAAAATCGTGCAGTCTGAACTAGGCTTTATACTACGGTGTTTGATGTTCTGTTCTGAGTCTGATGTCACTAAAGCCTGTTTTGTTTGGAAGTCCTGGATCTCCTCAACTCTGCTGCATCACACACCTGTAACAATACCAACCTGATCTCACAGCCATTTGTACAAATTTTACGAGGTGGCTAAATCATACAAATTTGTATGAGCTCACTTGTACTAATTGGTAAGATTTTTGCTAAATCGTACGTATATGATGAGTTACCAAATTCGTGTGATTTCATACAAATGATCTAACTTCAAACCCTGTGCCTAAACCTACCCATAACTGCAGTTTACATCAAATGTGCATGAGGTCATACAAATTGGCCAACTTGTACAAATACGTAAGCATTTGGACGTAAGATAGCGTTAGATATACAGTAAAGATGTAGGGTAGCCTTTAAAAAAAATAAAAAAAATAATGGAGAGTTGGAGACCCATTTCACTCATTCTGTAGCATGTTAATACACCGGCACCAGACCCATCAAGAGATCGTTCTGTGATTCTGAAAATGATTCTGTGTAAGAAGAACAATCTCTGTGACTGCTAGTCAATACACTGGGTTAATGCAACCGCTGTTCCAGAGCTCATCTCACCTGAAGACAGTAAATTGTGGGTTGCATTGTATTCAATTTCATCTTCAAGGCCCATCATCCTCAGAACCCTATCACCTACAACCAGATAAATGGCACTCTAAGACTACCATTAGACCAGGTCCAAATCTAAAAGGTTAAAAAAGAGATATGATACAATCTGCTATTGCATTTTTCCCCTTGAGTTGAAAGCGATTGTGGATATGATGGGGTGGGATAAGATTTCAGCAGAGCTTGAAAGCTGCATTGTGACTATGGAGTGATAAGAAAAAGACCAAGTGATACATTTAGAAGAGTGACGAACATGCCGAAAATCATGTAAAACTGTTGGCTGTCATGTAAAAAAGAAGAAACTGCCTGTCCGTTTTTTTTTTTTTATCTTCACAGGTATTAATGCAGGCAATTCAGAAGAGCACCTCTAAAATTCAAAAGGTGCTCTCCGTAATAATATCCACTGTGCCCTTTGTGGGTCAGTAAGCCTCACTTAAACTTCCTGCTCAGTGGCTGGAAATAGAGGTTTACTTTTCCCCTCCAATCTGTTCTGGTCTGTGCCTTCTATTTAACCCATTGGACAATGTTTCCACAGTATTGATTTCTGAAATGAGGACATCAAGGGCACCTACTACCACATGACGCAAGGGAACATGCACCTTTCCTGGTCAGGATTCGACACTAATACAGATTATGCAACAGAAGAATATATTACTTTCTGCTAGTCATACCCATCATGGGAATCCAATATATTTTCTTTCTTCATTCAAATGCTTATAAGTCAATGCATTACTGCCTGGATGGGGGAAGGGCATCCACTGGCAGCTAATCTTGCGATGTGATCTTATTTACCCCGTCGCCTGCGAGGGAATAGTTCTATTCACAGGCTAATTAACCCCTTGACGCTGACCCCAGGCTAATCAATGATGAGTGCGCATTGTGCCAATCCAAGCGTCTTTGACAAAAGCTTCAGGGGGGGTTGAGGATTTCTGACAGAAAACGGGCATGTGAGTGTGCAAGCAAAAAAAAAAAAAAAAAAAAAAAAATATATATATATATATATATATATATATTTTTTTTTTTTTTTCCAATTAGTGAGGTGAGTCTCTTGAGGTTAGGCACACTCAGATGAGTTTGGACTTTGGCCAAATGCAGAGTAAGATCTGAGTAAACCATACAATGATCAGGGGCACACATGGGTTCACATTACAGCTAACTGTGGTTGTCATTCCTCTTTTGAGCACTTAATGTCATTCTGTACACACAGGGAAGGTTATAGTGGCGAGTGACAACCACAAGTCAGATACTTTTAAATAAATCATTCCAGTGTTTACAGAATCAAGCTTAACAACTAGTTGTTAATGGATTGGCACCACTCTCTGGTGGACAATGACAGCTTGTCTCTTTTCGCCTAGTATGGTACAGAGAAAGAGGTATTCATTCACAAACATCGGTATTAGTTTTTCTCTTGCCATCATACTGGCTCTTCAGAGTGCTACAGGTGTGACATTTTTGTAGGCCATTCTAGAAAAAAAAATCTGTAGGATTTTTTCATTGGCTTTTTGGATTATTGTAGGAAACAAGCTCTGTGTCCAACACAAGTTTATGATTATTACCGATTTGGATTTTCATACAGATAATCAGTGTTGGGGAAAGTAACTTTTAAAAGTAGTGCATTACAATATTGTGTTACTCACTAAAAAGTAACTGTTACTTATAGTTACTTTTTATGGAAATGGATGTGTTGCTTTTGTATTTCTTTTTTTTCCCATCTGGGCTAGGCTTGCTTTCTTTTTTTTTCTTTTTTTTAATAACAAATATAGAGGACCTTTCACATCAAAAGGTAAACAAAATAAACCAGAACACCCAAACAACTTCAAAGCAACACTGAATACTACTCAAAGCACATTTAATAAGAGCATAACAACTCCCTGGCCACCGGCTACAATGTCTAGCATTACACTGGCGACATTTCCATTATTAATTATGCACTGAAATTACAGTATATATCCACATATTTTTCAAAAAGAAAGAAAACAAAAGAGAAGAAATCCAATACAGAAAGTTTGCCAATGCTTACCATTGTTTTCGCTGAAAAATCTAAATAAAACATCTGATGAAGTGGAAGACCCATTCAGGTTGAACAAGCTGTGTCCATTATGTCAGCTAGGGTTAGGAATCGAATTCCAATTCCTGTTTAGGATTTGGATACTTACGTTTAGGAATCAGATACTTGTTATAAAATTAAAAATCCTGTCCAGCTCATCGTTACGATTGTGCACGTTTGAATGTGATTTGAAACTATTTAAGTGCAAGGAAATGCACTCGCCCCTCATAAAGTGCAAATAGTGAATTCAATTGAATTCTATTTAGTGTATTTTTGCGCTTGAATGGACAAATTATGTCAAAATATTATAGTAAAGTCATTCATCATGACTGAATAAGTTTTGTAACATTAATAAGGATTAATCTATATTTTAGGATTTTAAATCGGGATGATTACATCAGTTCTTTAGGAATAGCCAATGAGAGAGGTGAATGAGAGCACTTTTTTTAAATGGCACACCGCGAACCCAGCTGCTGTGGGCGGATCCGTTGAACAGTGGAGATGGAGGAACGGTGTGTGGAGTGTTGCAGCAACATGTCTATTTGTAAAACATGTCTTCAAAAACATGACACAACCATACAGACAAAGAGAAGAGCTGCGGAGAAATCGCTTTGGTTTTGAACATACCGGTTGAGTGTAGAAATCTGCTAGCAAATGTAAACATTGAGACATCAATGACGACATGCTACGAAATGCTACAAAAGATGCTACGTACAAGTTTCCCCATGATATCACGTTAGGTGCTCGTCGTGGCATGATAATCTCCTAATAACATCTTGTAGTGTGTGATGCGCAAAAATGTTAAAATCTTGTAGTGCTTGCAAATCTGTGAATATTCTCCTTATGTGAGTGCTGCCACCAGATTTCATAAACGGTTCGGATTTAAAATCTCCTCTAGTCCGAGTCCAGCTTTAGGCTGCTGATTTTTGTTCATGCTGTTGAGCTATAGCACAATTTTTTGCATAAAGACACAATTTAAATTTATTTGATATCTAAATGTTGGATGTTCGTGATTTAAAAAAAATAAAAAATAAATAAATTATATATATATATATATATATATATATATATATATATATATATATATATATATATATATATATATATATATATATATATATATATATATATATATATATATATATATATATATATATATATATATATATATATATATATATATATATATATATATATATTTACCTTATTTGAATCAACAATTGGAATAGATTTGAACTGAAACAGAACTGGACACTAACAGCAGATTTAGGGCCCCGAAATGGTAATCCCGCAAATGTCCCCTACCATGGAGCACATCTTTTTTTTGCAGAAGCCAAATACACAGTGGCGCCTCCAGAAATTTTTCATAGGGGTGGCCAGATGGGGCCACTTAAAATCTTGGGGTGGCACACCAAAACTAGAAACCATAATTTCAGAATTGTATTCTACTGGTGTAGTAAACCGGCCTGTAGCACGTCACGACACATAATTCCGCGTCGTCTTTTACTAAAAAATATTTTTTTACTTATTTACTTACCAGTAGTCTTCGTCTTCTAACGATAACTTCTTTTGAAATTGTTGACTGATGGGCATGCGCTGACCTGTTGCTGTCTGAGCGCGCAAAGTTTATTAATAAGTCTATTAATTTATGAGGCTCTTCAGTTCAAATTATCCAGTACCAAAATAATAATACTCTTTATTTTCCAAGTTCATAAATGATTTTCAAAACGGATTTGAAAAAAAAAAAAAACATACACACAAAATGACTTATTTTAAATATAAAATACATATATAAAAGTCTTGGGCATGTCAAAGATTTGTAACAACTTTAGCTTTGATGCATTGTTCGTTTTTGTGCAGCATCAGATTTTCCCTCCCTTATTTACTGTTCATGGCTGTTTTTGCCCCATTGACTTCCATTATAGCCCAAAAAAAATTATTGGAAAGCCATGACACCATATACTCGCATTCTTGGTTGTTGGTGGTTTTCCCAGTTGGGAAGAGGTAAAATGTGTAATTTTTACAGTTGATAACCAGGTGGCACCATTAACCCTTTAGATAGGCCTGTGCTGAAGAAAAAAAGAAGAAGCTTAGTGTCTGGCATTTGTATAGAGTATAATAACTGCATATAAAGGAGGGATTAAAAAAATGTAAATCTGATGCTGCACACAAACTAACAACGCATCAGAGCCAGTGTTGTTACTAATCTTTGACATGTCCAAGACTGTGATAAAAGGTCAAAAAATATCCAGTCCACAATCGCTTTTTATATTGAAAATAAGTTATTTTGTGTATGTTTTTTTTTTCCAAATCAGTTTTGAATCCGTTTTTGAAAATAATTTATGAACTTGGCAATTAAAGAGTGATAAGAGTGACAATGAAACAATGACAGCAGCTCAACAATAAACATGGAATCAAGTATGTAAACTTGCAACAGAACACATTTTAAATTATTTTACTTTTGATTATTTTATTTATTTCTAAAGATCTCTTTAGTAGCCTGTATTGGTCTACTTTAAAGGGATAGTTCACCCAAAAATGAAATTTCTGTCATCATTTACACTCCCTCATGATGTTCCAAACCTGTATGAGTTTCTTCGTTCTGTTGAACATAAAATAATATATTTTGAAGAACGTTTGTAACCAAATGTTTGCTTTGGGGGCAACATTGACTTCCATGGTAGGAATGTGTCTTCATATGTGTTCTACATAAAGAAATGCATACAGGTTTGGAACAACTTGAGGGTGAGGAAATTATGACAGATTTTTCATTTTTGGGTGCACTGTCTCTTTAAGCAGTCATTCTGAACCAGTAACCACTTTACCGACAATTCTGAAATTCAAAAATGTTTAATCCTCTTTATTAATTTACTATTATGACTATATTATTGTGTAATTATTTGTCCCATTTTAATCTAAATATTTTTTAAATATCAAACTGCTAAATGATAAATTGATAACATTAATAGGCTATAATCTATTAATTAACCGTTCTAATGTCTAGAAAAATAAGTCTGCCAAGCTCTGATAATGTATGGAATATTATATTATCCATTAAAAAAACAATAAGCCTACCTTTAGTTCACGGATGTGTCTGTCATCGCATGCTTTAAGTCAGACAGTCTGAGACACTGAAATGCTTCTCTGCAAAGGGTGCAGTTTGTATAGGTTCATCGTAAGTTACTGGACAGACCCACTCATGATACCTTTTTTTTCTATTCAGCCCTATATCTGGAAATCCTCTTGCATTTAAACTGTGGACGCGAGCGCGACATGTTTTTAAAAACCGCGCAAGTTTCCAGCACATGCTCTCGAGACTCCGTCGCTATGGCAGCAAAGCGCCGCTAAAACCCAATCTTGTGCATCGCGTCCGATACGGGACGCGTCATTTTGCTTATTCTAAATATTGATTGGGACTAGTACCTAGCGTCCCCCCCAAACCTACGCCATGGCCAGCGGGGTGGCCAGTGGGGTGGCCAGGGGTTGTCCAGGGGTGGCCGTGGCCACCCCTGGCCACCCCCTGGTGGCGCCACTGCAAATACAAAGATTATCTCAGTATTAACCCTCTGGGGTTCTTCATTTATGGGTCACACTCAGGACCTTCGGGTCTAAAAGGACCCGGAGGTCGGGAATCAAAAAAAAAAAAAAATTGAGTAAAATCAATGAAATATATTTTTGTTCAATAATATTTTTTCTTTTCTTTTTTGGTGTTTTGAGATAATTTTATGATTTATAAATAATATTTATGCAATAATTATGACCCATTTTTTCCCATTGAATATAATAGAATTTTATTTTATTTATTTTTTCCTTTTTTTATTAAAGCTGTATTTCATTTTAGAGTCAAGCCTAGGCCTCATGAAAGCATTTTTTTTATTTGATTGGTGCCATCTGGTGGACACAGTGAGCATTTTTATCACGCAATAGCACATTTTTACCACTAGAGTGCATTACAGAACCTGTGTGTGTGTGTGTGTGTGTGAGTTTTTGTTTGTCTGTTTTGCACTCTTGATGTTTTAGAGATTCACCCCTTCACTGTTGAGTCCTTTTTTTCTGCATCCTGGCTGATTTGTAGATTATATGCACAAAAAACTCTGTATTTTCATATTTTTGCCAATTTCCCATTCATTTCCTATGGGGGTCTTTTTTGACCCGAAGGCCCCGAGTGTGACTATTTTTTTTACGACCACTTAGACTTTTCCAATCCTGTCCCCAATTTTTTTTTCTGTCCATATACCAAGTACCAATACCCTCACCAAGTTTCGTACCATTCAGATGAAGCTACGATTTTTAACATTTCTTTCAAAAAAAAATTTGGGTCAGAAATGACCGAAGAACCCCAGAGGGTTAAAAATGACCTCAAATCAGAGACGTGAGACGGAGCTGTATAACAAACATATGTAAGTCGTAAGTCACAAACAAACATATGTCCACTGCCCGAAGCCATGTTTTTGTCAACTTTCAGTTTTTCTATTTAACAACCTTGACTCCTTGATACAAACTTTCTTATTTTTCAAACACTAAAAAGTATATTCAGCAAGGTCTTCAGAATGTACATACACAAACCAACATCATTGCTAGGTTCAGAATAAGCCTCAGGGGACAATATCAGGCCAATGGACTGGACACATTTAATTCACTAGAGGGTTGTAAACAAACATTGTTGGCACACTCTTCACTGAGGCTGGACAGATTGGACCGTTATCTGCATGTAGGCAGACCATGGAGAGAGACAAGAGTCTGTCCAGGTATCCTGGGACAGTGCTGACAGGATGGAGGAGAATTCAGCCCTGTTTCCATGCAAGGAGATGCTTCTTTTATTGACTTTGTGATGTAAACATGTCCATGGAAGCCAGGTTTATATGAAAATAATGACTAAGTAGAGTAGTCTAGCACAAAAACATTCACATACACTATTTGTTAAGAAATAAATCTAATAAATCAAGGTGATTCACATCAACCTTGAGATAAAAGCACCTTTGGTTTAAAGATAAAAGTTCTTTTGGTCTTGCAATAATATGAGTTTTTGACATGCGGCAGTGCGAGAGAAAGAATCATACCTTGTCTTTGTTCTGTTTTTCATCTTGATATATAAACCATCTCTCGCCGTTATTGCTGTACGCCACCTTGTAGGAGCCGACAAACTGAACGTGTCCAAAGTCTTTAGCCCCCTGGGTAATAACGCCTGTGATTTTTGTTGGCCGAAGCATGTCAACCTGAAAAACACACACAAACACACAGAATGAACTCCTCTATCAGTAATTTTTTTTAGCAATTACTTGACATCGCAAATAGCCTGCATCTTTCACTCTTATCTTCAGCAATAACTTCTAAAGATACAGTAAATTTGTTTGGATTGCATCATCAATTATTCAGAGCAAAGTGGGCAATAAGAAGCAGCCTTTTATTTCAGCTCAGCAGGACTGTGATTGCTAGCCTCAGCAATATGCAATAATTGCATTTGGTTAATATTTTATGAGCTTGTATTTATTGAGAATTTGTTTTTTGTTTTTTACAAAATCTTGTTATTTTGTAAACTGATAGAATGTAAATACCTAAAAAGTAGACATTTTACCTTGGGTTATAATCGGGTTATCTTGATATTTGGTTGCAGCTACAGTCTCGAAAAAGTGATTATTATTGAATTGTGGTCACAAATGGTTTGAACTACACCAAAAAATAACAAGGAGAAGGCAGCTCATTTGTACAGGGAGAATCAAATCTCTCAAATAGACCCACGGCATTTCAGGAGAAGAGCCTCAAATACTCCAAAATACATCAAAGACAAGAACTTAAAGGGATAGTTCACCCAAAAATGAAAAGTACCCCATGATTTTCTCACCCTCAGGCCATCCCAGGTGTATGACATTATTCTTTTAGACAAATACAATCTGAGTTATATAAAAAAACCTGGCTCTTCCGAGTATTATAATGGCAGTTAATGACAGCCCAAAATTTGAAGCAAAAAAAATTATAATTGTAGCCTGACAAGCCAGACCCACATCAAGACGCTGGCGCGACAATGATGTCGGATGTAGTGCTTTGAATTGCATTTGGCATTATACTTTATTCATAAGTACAGAGGGAGGGCCATCTGAGAATATATATTTTACTTCCTAAAGTTTTTAATATGGATATATTCCTTACACAAACCAATCAATTCAATTCAGAGGGCCTTTATTACCCCCTGGAGCCGTGTGGATTACTTTTATAAAGGATGGATGCACTTTTGTGGGCTTTACATTTTGAGCTGCCATTCACTGGGTTAACATTTTAAATTTCATTTCATTAAAATAAAATGTAAGTGATCCCTTAGTTTACTCAAGCCATCATAGGTATGAAATTCTTCTTTCAGAATAATACAAGCACAGTATTATTCTGTATTATTCTGAAAGAAGAATTTCATACCTATGATGGCTTGAGTAAACTATGGTATCATTTAAATTTTGGGATGAACTATCCCTTTAATTTCTCAAGCCATATAATTGCGGTCATATTAGTGAAATTTCAGCGAGGCCCACTGTCAATTGTCAATTTATGAAGCATATCACAAACTTAAACCAAGCAGCTTTCTGTTGGTCAGTGTGGTGAATCCATATGAACTCTGCACCAAGGTCACTGGGGAAACTACATAGTTACTTTTAGTATTCTATGACAGAAAAACAACAACAAAATCCTTCACTTGAGTTCTCTTTAATTACACTCAGTAAACACACATATATTATCTATGGCCATTATGCATTATTTTTTAAGTAGATTCATGAATTCTTTCCCCCACTGGTGTAAAACAGAGATCATTTCATGTAGCCTCATAAAAACATAACTTACGCTTGCATATTACAACATATGTGGCATTTTCAAGGTAATTGCAATGATAACAAGAAGGAGAGTGAGTGCCCTAGAATGAATGAAAGTGCTTGACACACCTGCGTGTCCTTGATTTCACACAGAAGCTTCAACCCAAAGCTAATCTCACTCAGACCAATGAATCAAGCCAGTCCGTCTGAATAAAGGAGGACCTTGACGCTGAGGCAGTAATTGGAGTTACGTGTAAACCTGAGGATACAATGATTTATCTTTAATGTCAGTGAATGAATTCTGGTGTTTTAGCTTGTGTACCATCTTAAATGATAATAAAAATGCAGGAATTTGTTAAGAATGAATTGCACTCTAATAGCGCTTGCTATTTGCACATGCCGCCTGTGTTGTTTTAATGCTCAATACACTAAAGAAGTTATGCAAATCAGGTAATCCCGTAAACGTGCCTAAATCACCTGATGCTGTTTTTTTAAAATGCCAAAAGTATGCTTGTTTACCCCATGCTAAACATATGGCTGGTTTATATGTGCCCTTTCTCTATCATTTAGTGAGTTAATGCTACAGTTTCTGTGATTGGTAATAGTCCCATGTCAATTGCACCAGACAAATTGTGAATAAGGCTCATATAAACCTATGAACATGGAAATATTAGCTTGTGCTGAACAGAATGATAATAACTAATACTGCAAATAGAGCCTGTTAAAACTGCAGCGAGCTATTGAATAAATATGTTTTTGTGTTAACATGTTGCATTCAAAAGTGGCGCAACAGTTTACTTTATTCACCCCAATGTGTCTGACATTCACACAGACAGGTAGGTTTGAAGTTTTTTAGACAAGGATGAATCAGGTTTATGCTTCTGGCAAAACGTAACAAAAAAATTGACATTCATTTACAGTTTTTCCTCAAGGCAGATCTAGATTCAGGAAAAAACGTTCACAGTGTTGATGTATTTTACTGCCCTTTTATTCTAATACGACAATTGCAAGTGTTGATATTCATCAACGAACAGTAATCTGGGATGTTATATTTTGTGTAGCCCAGCTAGTTTACATGAAAATACTCAACTACATTTTGAGGTACATGATAGATATCAAATTAAACAGACTTCATATGGTCACAAGCTGTCAATATTAGGGTCCCTGTTGCGAAACTAAATTAGTCTTATGTTGAAAATCTCTATAATTCCTTGAATTCTCTGACCCACTTTCATGCCAACTTGAGAGAGTCAGATGGAAAGGTACACGTGGGGGTGAAGGCATGTCTGCTCTACAAGAACATATAATATCCAATAAAGCAGACAGCAGTCCTTGTACTCTGCACATAACTCATGAGGTATACTCAGGCCAGAGTTATAAACAGAAATGTGATAACCTTTTATTGCATTTTTTTCCATCAGAATTTTCAAAAATCAGGTACAAAAACAATGAGCTGCGCTGTATTTGTTCAGATAATCTTATTATTCTTTACTTTTATTTCCTTCCCAAAAATTCACCCTCTACTCATCCACACACATTCTTCAGACACTATGTAGCACTCTAATAAGTGCTGTACTGCAGTCATATTTGGCATTATTTTATTTTTCCAAATTTATTTTAGTCTAAATTTTAGCGAACAAAGAAAGTAGTTGTTGAATATATATATATATATATATATATATATATATATATATATATATATATATATATATATATATATATATATATATATATATATATATATATATATATATATATATATGCATATATATATATATATGCATATATATATATAGTAAAAGCCCAGCCAGTTCTAGAAATCTCCCTGTTGTCTACTTCCCTCTGGAATCAAATAGATGTAAGGGTTCTGTCATTTCGGTCTAGTTTATTCATGGTTTTGTGACAGAGCCCTGACATTCCTGTATTTGTCTTGTCTTTGTGTGATCATACAGTCTCGAGTGTGCTCGAGCCATGTGCTCTCTTGTCTGCATGTCTTGTTTCATGTCAGAGTCTTTGCCCATGACTTCCTTGATGTGGTGGATGATCTGGACTTCCAAGACAATGCTGACTTTGTTTTTTTTTTGTTTGTTTTTTTTGTAGAAAGAGGTTTTTAACATCTGCCCCACAAAGCCACTCAGCATTTGGGAGATGCGAAGGCTAGGACATCTGCCAGTGCAGGGAATTTGTGTACCATTTAAATCAGCATGGGAAGAGTTCATTTGCAGCAAAAGTTCCGACCACACTGACCATTTCCTCCTTCCACGTGCAGTCAGTGGAAGCCCCAGTCCTCTGATGACCAATAAATAGAAGAGTAGAAGAACTGCTCTGCCTCATCTGCAACCAAACTTGAGGTGGCAGCGTACCCTGCATCTCTACCTATGTCATCTATGACCGCTCTCTGTGACAATTGGAGTGCAGTGCCTCTAGTCGCGGTCAAGGAAACTGCTGCAGCTTTTTTTCCCCCAGACCTGCTACTGTCTGCATTTCCACTGCGGCCTAAAGTATCGGGAAGATTAGACAAATTTAGTCCTGTGATGTAGGACTGCGTGCGACTGCTCCTCCCAGTCAGCGACGGACTTTTTAAAATGTCAGTTGAAATAAAATGCTGCGTGAGCTAAACAAATATGTTCAATGCTCAAGTCCCACCCTCGAAAGTTCCTGAACTTTGAATAAGGACTATGTCGCAAGCAGGGCCGTTTGGAAGGGGCAATATTTACCCGGAATTTAGACCCTGGTTCCTGCAGTCGAAACACACAGAGTACCTCCCCAAAGTTCCTAGTTCCTGGGGAAAGTACCTGTGGTGGAAATGCGGCTTATGTCACTGCCCTTGTGTGTGTGTCTGGGCCAGCTTCCAGCCCGAAGCTTTCCTTGGTGCTTGCTACCTGCCCAGGGACTATTCCTGAGCCACCCAATTCCCCTTTCAGTCCTGCCATTGCCCAGAGGTCGATCTTTGCCTTTTATGTCATGATTGTCCTGCGTGCCTGAGAATCACACTCCTCTCTGCCTGTCCTGCCGGCCACACTCAAGTCTCCTGTTCTGCTGGTCACACTCCAGCTTCCTTCTCTGTTGGGCTCACTCAAGACTCTTGCCCAGCCAGGCCCAGGCAACCATACAAACTAGCCTGACTCACTCTGGCCTCCTGCTAGGGATCCTGAGCCACCCTGGCTCTCTGCCAGGACTCCAGATCTGCTGGAGCCTACCTGGACTGTCCCTCTGGCAATGCCTTGGTTGTCTGCTGGGGTTCCTGATTGGCTGGAGTCACAATGGTGTGTCCCTCCGGCTCCTCCCTGGCCTTCTGCTAGGACTCCAGACCTGCCTGAGCCTTCTTGGCTCAACCTTCCTGTCCCTCCCTGGTCCCTTCTAGAGACTGTCAAGATTGATGGGGTTCAAGTCGGAGCCAGCAAGACAACCGGGTTGTCTTGCTGGCTCTGACTTGAACCCCATCAATCTTGTTTTCTTATTATTGGTTAATTTGCTCCAACTGTCTTCCCTAGTTAGCCTCTTTTGTTTGCCCCTATTTATTCTCCTTGTGTTTGCAGTCCTGTGCTGGATCATTGTAATCTGCTACCTGTTTGTGCTTCGTGTTTCCCTGTGCCTCAAGTCCAAGTCAAGTCTTGTTTCCCCCCTTGGGGTTGTTTCTGTTTGTTTTATTTTATTATTAAATATCAATCAATCAATCAATCAATCAATCAATCAATCAATCAATCAATCAATCAATCAATCAATCAATCAATCAATCAATCAATCAATCAACCAACCAATCAATCAAATTTATTTATATAGCACTTTTACAATGACGTTTGTTTCAAAGCAGCTTCACAGTGTTAAACAGGACAATATTGCAACAAAATTTGATTTGGCTGTACAGTTGTTCTATTACTTGTTTTGGTCACTGGCTTGATTCACTAATGCATCAAGACGGCCAGTGGTGGGACTGACAGTATTAAATGATTTAAAAAAAAGAAAGCCTGTGTGAACTAGAATGATTACCTACACATCAGAACTCACTGCTCCCAGATCAGACATTAATGAGCACTGTTACTCACTGTTTGTGGTGGTGCTTTTGAATCCATATGATAAAGCCTGTGCTGCTGATATCGTGACTGATAAACTGAATCCATTCTCTACCAATTCTCTGGGCGTGCAAAGCAGAGGAAGGGGCGGTAACCTTTCACGGTATGACATCATAACAGGAGAATTCAAGATCATCTCGTCTGGGCTCTCATTTTCTCAAAGGCAGAGAAAGACAGCCAGAACTTGTTTTATACTGATCAAAATTTCTAGCGACTTGGGGACAACATTCAGGCTAGGTGAACTCATATTAATGTTGAAAAACCTCATTAAATAAAAAATTCATACCATGGGACCAAAATGTCGTTATATATAAAATCCTTCACAGTTAGTTAACAAATCTGTTTTTAAGAAGGCACATCAAGCATTAGCAAATCCAGAACGAGATGTACAACTGCCATTGAAATTAATGGGTACAGCTTTCTGCAGATATTAGACATCTTTGATTTTGGTACTAGTTGCATTCAGAAATGTAACAATTTCATCACTGTCTCTATCATGTATTTTGGATAAAAGCATGTATCAAAATAGATCTAATCTGTTAGCTTGATACGAGAACAAGGACGTTAGTGAGAGACCCTCAGAACAGACAAGACTAAGAGCAAATTAGTCCCTTGAGGGGAATATTTTATTGCTCCACTCAGTTCCTTCAACCCTGAATCATTCTTCATCTGTACAGATTCACACTTAAATTGCTTCTTTTCATCCCATTACATTAATTAGTTCCACTGCTTAACAAACTGCATACAAATCAGACCTGGAAAATGGAATACCTCCGGTTGAGAGAAAATGAGAGAGAGAGGTAGAGGGAAAAAAAGACATTTTTACAAGTAAAAGCATCTCCAATTCATAGCAAGCGTCCAGATTCGAACAGACTTGACAGCTTCTCAATTCAGAGTGCACTTGCTCTGCATGCATAATTCACACAACCAAACCTCATCTAAGAGACACACACACACTTTTTTGCACACAAACAAGCATTTGCTTCGGTTACCATCCGCATGCACGTTGAATGTGACCACTCTTGTATTAAAGAGGCTCTAACGCAGATATTTAAAAACATCCACCACTGCATTCATCCATTCTAGCACAGCTATAGATCATTTAAAAAAAATTTACTCCCTGGAGGATATCAATTTCTTTAGCCATCCATGCTTCAAATCCAGTTAAGGACTAAGGACATTCTTAAGGTGACAAATGCAGCTCCTATAAGTAGACGTGTCGGGAATCATTCTTGTTCATCTGTGAAAGGACAGGATAGAAGCTTAGATATTTATCAGGTCACGCACAAGCCATTTTTTGTTGTGTTGTCAGAGAGCGTAGAAGAGACTGATTGAAGAAATATTTATTTTTCATATATCCAAATTCAATTGAATTCAGAATGTTTTCTATTCATCAGTTTCCTTACACTACAACAACTTCCCAATCTTTGAATAGTTTAAGCTGAAAACCTACATAATTTCAATATAAATTAATATTCCATTACTTTATTATGAATATTTATGAGCTAACAGTTAGAGACTCAAGCCTCAAGCTATATGATAATTTTCTGCAATTTGCAACAGGTGGAAATTACATAGGGGTTAGTAAATAAGACCCTCAGCCTATTATAGACACAAGTGAAGTGCACAGTGATAATGCATTTAAAGCAGATAGATGCAATGATTGAAGAATGTTAAGTGAATTGCAGAGTTGATGCATCTCCTCTCTTCCTGAAGTAACACCATTTATCGACTAATCGAGTTTACGCTGACACTCAGGGAAATCAACTCAAATTGGGTAAAGTGAAAGTTTCATCGGTCTTCATCTAACAGAAGGTCTGTGATGTGGATTAGAAGCCCTCTCAAATTAGATTAGTTCATTTTGAGATCATTCGCAAACACAGAGTTAACATTTACATGTTTTTCAGCTTTGGATGAAAGAGGGAAAACTCCCCAAAGTACACAAACAACCACCCACATACTTGATGTTCGAAAACACTCAAATGTTTAAAACTGCAGCTTCCCAAAAGATTGTGTTCAATGCCACATTTCAAAAGGTTTAATTCAAACCAATATCCAATATAAACGTGAAAGTGACACTTATACACTGATCAGCATCGCTCCAATGCTTCCAATGGAGTGAAAAAGTCACATTTAAATAAAAACAATTGAACATAGAAAATTGGGGGTGACGACAAAAGGCACTTGAGGTCTTGGAATTAAGAAAAACTGATCTCATTTGCTAACCAGGCATACGAATGAATATGTGAAATCTGTGTATGAACATTTTCACATGTGCAATTAATAGAAAATGAGACAGTGTTCTTTTTTATCTTTTCACCCAGGACCCTGCAATAGCTGTTTCCCTGGTGAACACATCAGCACCATCTGCCCACAAAAAGACCTTGACGCAACTGAAAGTACTCATGCCCTTCAACTTTTCACACATGCACTCCTCACACATAAAAAACAAAGAAAGAAAAGAAAGCACTTTCTCTTGGCACATCAACATAGACATCTGTTGCGTTCTCATTCTATCGGCAAAGAATGTTTTGCTCACAGGAAATCAGTAATGTGTTAAAGGTAAAATTAATAATTTTCACTGTTTAAATACCTTTTCCGATCTCATTTTAATGTGCAAAGAACACCACACTGAATCCATCTGTAGTCTGACTTCTGACAAGTACAATGGAAGTTGTACACACTGTCTCTGTGTCGTTTGAACAATCTAAAATACAAACTTGCATGGCAACAACATGTTTATCTGAGAGTGTTTGGGAAACAATTAAGATTATTATTATTATTTTTAAATTATTATTATTCATTCTGAGATGCTAGTTGCACAAAAATTCTACACTTCACCATTAAACTTGTATCTTGTCCTGTTACTTTGTGGGACAATTGACAATTATGCAGTTTGGTGATCATCATTCACAAATAACAAACAAACAAACAAACAAACAAACAAACAAACAAACAAACAAACAAATAAATAAATAAATAAATAAATAAATAAATAAATAAATAAATAAATAAATAAAATTAACCATGAAAGAGTTCTATATACATTTACGTCAATTATATAACTAAAACTAAAGGTTATTTGTATAAGTGTTTTGATTTATTTATTTTTGTTAAATAAATGTTATTTTCCCAAAGCTCAAAGCGGATTCAACTCACTGTGTGAGATGTTTAATTTCATTTATGTTCTGGAATGAAATAGATGTTTTATTTTATTTATTTTTTTGCCTGTCCAATAGTTGTAATGGAATCCTGGAGACTTTGTTTCCAACTCACAGTTAGTTGAGTGAGACAACATGGCTTCAGGTAGCGTTTCTATTGATTCTCTTACAAGGCTGGGTAATAAGTCAAACAACATTAAAAAGCTATTTCATTCAGCACGAAGCAATGCATGTCAACAAAGCATACTTTTGTCACGGTTGGGGTTAAAAAGTGGCTAGACTATAAGAATGCTTACTAACATATTTCAGACATTTTGGCATGCCAGAATATATTTGTGGACCGTTTTGATCCCATGAATGGTAAATCCCGGGGCATACTGCAGATCCTTCTATCCATAAGCACTGATGGGCGCTTGTTGAGCTTCATTTTTCATGTGTGACATTTAATCAAAACAGCAGTAGCCCCAGCCTTTATTTAGCTAGTCATCATTACCGCTCTAGGAGACAATTACAATTCCTCTCAACTTCTGTCATGTCGATTCCCTTCATTTTTCCGAGGGAGCAGTTTTCTCAGATATGTTGTCTTGGGTGGTGACATATTCCATTTTTGAAATGTGTACATAATAAACAACTGCGACAGAGCAGAAATTTAATCAACGTGTAAGTAGCAGCTTTGAGCTGTGGACATGACAAGATGCACCCGGTGCTGTTGACTAAGGGAACTCGTTTTCACCGCCAGAAGCATCCACCAGGTTACATACCAAAACAGCCCTCCAAACACAGAGCAATTATACCAGACCTTCTGATTAACACAAACACATGTTTCTGTTTGCAGAGAGCCTGACATTAATCAAGGCATTGCCGCTGAGTACGAATCAATCTTGCATTACTCCTAATTACTGTCCCACACCCAGGCTCCTCCATTTCAGCAATTTGTTCAAGCGTAGACAAATCACTAGTCTCTTTAGATTGGCTTCAAATCTGTGCGGTGTCAGTACAACAGTTTGCCATTTATGGGCACAGGTTGGCTTTGGTGTACTTATACTGCAGCGCTACAATACTACAGTTGTAGACCTTATGCCACGATGCCTTTACTTTGAGGTGTCTGTACTGAGTTTAACGTATGTTTTTTGTTTATTTATTGTTTTCATATGGCAAGTGTAATATCATATATACACACGATTAGTTGGAAAGACGGAAGCTTTGTTCCCAAATGCCCAAAGTAATTAGTTCCCAAATGCCCAAAGTAAATATACATGTATATTTACTTTGGGTGTTTGGAAACAAGGCTTGCATTTTTCCAAATGTAATAGTGTGTATATATGACTGCAGTGCCAAATTAACAGCCTTTTGCAGACACAGCCAGTCTAATCACAACAAAAGTATCCACAGTTTAACATACAACTGCAATGCGTGTAAACAATATGAGTTATGCACTAAATTGGCAGCAATTGGCATATACAGATGTAACCACAGTTAAACCAAAATATATTCAGACACCTTCAACATTTCTCACATTCCCAGTTTATTTGCTATTGTTTAAGAAAAACATTGTTATATAAAGTAAGACAATGGCAATACAGTATGACAAGAACAAATTCATCTTGATAATGTCATAACTTTGATAGAAATGTATGTAATGGATTACAATCAACCAATCAGCGTCAAATGTTAAATTTAAGTATAATTAGATAATGCCAATATAGGTCAACCAATTACCAAACTATGCTTAATTTTGTTCGGTCTGTGGTGTAAAAGGTCACATTAGCAATTAAGGTGAGACTTTACAGGTGAATAGGGATTTGTTTTTATATTAGAAAATATAAAATATGCATTGTGAAACAATTATGTTTTTTTTTTTTTTTTTTTTGAGTAAAAGGACCCATAACTCATAAAGGATATGAATGATATATCAAAAAATCCCCCAGTAAAAGCCTTCATAAAATAGTTAAGTATAATACCGACAACATTTGGTGGTTGTAGGTGCTACTGAAGTGGATATATCTGACCCTGAGTACAAAAACTCACTTTGAGAAATCTGCTTTTAAAATTTTATATTGTATAATCTCATACATTTCTATTGAAACCCCCAAACTACAAACAAAATATAAATTCAGTTAATTGATATCAGTGGTGTATATGCATTGTGAAATGCATATATGCTTATATACACATGGAAAATGACAAATGCATATATTATTAATAGCAATAAGCAAACAAACCTGTCCCTGTTGTTGTATGTACATTTATAACTTATTCAATCTAATTCACTGACAAGGTTTCATAGTCTAATCTGTTGTTGTTTAATTTCTTTTTACAAGCTCTTGCAAGTGACAGCTGTTGCTGTCTTTTCTGTGAAAATTTATGAGCTGATTTTGGGCAATTTCTCTATAATAAACAACGAAGAGGCAGCACGTATCACGTGACGCGTGAGAACCAATCGTGCAGTCGGAAATTCCCATCGACCAATCAGATGTGGTTGTTGGAGGTAGATTCCCAAACAAACTTTGGTGGTTGGTTATTTCTACAAAGAAAAATGCCCATATTTTGCTGTTTAGACAGCGCTGTGTGTGAGACTGTGTCTGTGAATGGAATGCTAACTTTTGGTGATTTCTGGTAGAAATCTAAAGGTGCAATTAAAATTCATTATTCATTACTCCTCCCCTTTTTTGAAACAGCCAATAGTGTTTCGTTAATACCAGAGTTTGACTAGAGCCGTTCTCTTTGGTAAAACCTCAGTTTCTTCCTAATTTCTCCTTATCATTATAATCTCCAGCATATTGCTTTGAAATTTTGAATTGAAATGGGTCCGATACGTTTTGTTGTCTTTGGCGACTCGCGCATGATCTCCTCTGCATTCTCGTCTAACTTTATACCATAGCCGCCGGTGTGTGTCTGTGCGTGTGTGTGCTGTGGCGGTGCGTGTGTGAAACTAACGTGAAACCAGATTTAATTCGCCATAATTGAAAGCATTATGTCTGAATCATTTCGTATCACATGTATAGTGCGTTATGTGCCATTCACCATGTAGAATATAATAAATGTGTGAACAAGGGACCAATTTCAGCCACAGCTTCAGCGTCTCTTTATAGTGTAGGGACGGGATGCTTCAGATTCTAGAGAGAGTTTGATTGGACAGAGGATGTGATGAGAAAGTAAAGTTTGAAACAGCCAAGTTAATTGTAACGGAAGTGAGAGACTTTACGTTTTGAATGCTTTTATCTCAGTGCAAACACAATGCAAATTGTGTTATTGTTTTGGAACACACCAGCTTATTCCTAACCTCGAGGCTAACATAATCATACTATAAGCTAAAAAACTTCAATTT
Source organism: Pseudorasbora parva (assembly GCF_024679245.1). Taxonomy (NCBI): domain Eukaryota; kingdom Metazoa; phylum Chordata; class Actinopteri; order Cypriniformes; family Gobionidae; genus Pseudorasbora; species Pseudorasbora parva. Next base: position 26,623,067 of record NC_090174.1, on the reverse strand, counting down.
TGATTTCAGGGGGCCTTTAATGCATAATGTTGACATAGCCAACAATCTTAAAATTGGCATGAAAAAACATGTTTTCACCTGCCGTGTCTTGCCTTAAAGCCAACAAAAAAAACAAAAAAAAAACAAAAAAAAAAACACCAACACTTAAGCAAAACTTGATCAGATCAAAGAGTCTGAATCATTTTGGTTCCACGTTTTTATCATTTTTACTGGAAGTCCACTGTATGACGAATTTTGGGATATAGTATGTCACAGTTTCCTTACATAAATAAACTACAGTGTCCTGCACCCACTAGTAAATATGTATCTGCTGTCTGAATAAAGTTTGGTTTGACTGTATGCTTCTCACAGCGTTTGGCTGCTGCCTGATGTTTTTTTGCTTTACATTCGCATGCAGTTGAGCATTTCTCCACTTTTGGATGCTCTTGGTTGCTCTCCATGCTTTTTCTTACCTGCTGTCAATATCACAATTCACCACGAGAGGGTGAAGCCCGATCGGCTTCTAAGGAACTAATTGAAAACGCCCGCATTGCTCCACTAAATTCTCTGCGATGAAATGTCAATATGCTTCGGTTGTATCATCCAAGAAAATGTTTATATTAACACACAACATAAATCTCAATGCATGAGTGTTAATGAGAATTATCAAAGGCTATACTATACTGGCTATTATATGATTATTTTAGATTTCCCTGATTCATGTTTTGCACCCCTACTCAGAATGACAGTTTACAATGAATGCAATTGCAATTGGCTAAATTAAGATCAGTAAATTTAGACCCTTACAAGCAGCTTATCATGATAATTGGTCTTATCCTAAACAACATAAAAAGTATTGTTCTAATGACATCTAGAGTGATTTATGCAACACGCTGACTTATTTAAAAAGCCAGTCTACTGCAGGATCACTTCTGATTTGTAATAAGAGCCGTGTTCAGCTACATGTTAATCAGAGAACATGGCATCTTTAGAAGTTTTCGTATAGTTTCTAGTTACATATGATAAGAGAATGCTATAGAGATGATCTTAATTAAATGTAGAGCATCAGGCAAACTGGCATGATAATTAACTGAGAAAACACATGACTTTCAGATGAAAAAGAGTGTGAAAAAGAGAAAAAGAGAGCTTGCATATAGCTTTATTTATGAGGTGATTGGACTGTTGAGAATGTGTGTGAGAGTGAGAAAAAGGTCTTAAGTAGGTGATTTTTTTTACACCGGCAGCTGAGAAGGTTGGTTGAAGGCTATATGTAACGTGAAGAAACCGGATTAGCAAAATTACCACAGAAAATACTTTAATATTTACAGTTTAACAAATTGATCATCAGAGTTCTCTCTCATGTAATCATTATTTAGATGATGATACATGAACCAAACACTGCATTAATCAAAATCTACAAGCTGTTATATGCAAATGTTATTCATATATATATATATATATATATATATATATATATATATATATATATATATATATATATATATATATATATATATATATATATATATATATATATATATATATATATATTAGAAAACATCCACATGCTGTAATTTAATCATTTTGAGCCATTCTCTGCAAATGTATGTCACACCAGAACGAATAAGGCCCTCTGCCAGATGTGGCATGCTTAGTCTAGCTCAATAAAATATCATATTTAAATGTTGTGAGGCTGCAACCTAAAAGGAACATTTAAAATACATATGTGCAACCATATTTGGACTTTATATCAATGTTCCACTTTAGATATTCTACCAACTATAAGTAACTCTGCAACTACAGGACAACTTATTCCACTTACCCAAACCCAAACATGACAGCTCACAGCCTACTAATACTCTAACGAGAGAGTTAGTTGACATGTAGTTGCAAACATGACCATTTTTGGTCAAATGTGCTCCCGGAATTGAATCTGTGCAACATTTTAATTCATATGGGAGCATGTATGCAAGTGCAAATAATAGTAGTGGTGCAACCTTTTTTCTAGATGCACAGGTCGACCAAAAACGTAAGCTGCCCGTTCGTGCTTCAAAACACACAAAGTGGCCGGTTTCATTTTGGCTGATCTAAATTCCAGACTTGTACACAAACTGTACTGCAATAATTTCCTGAAACATCATTTGTGTGAAAATATGACAAAATCTGTAAACACAAGTCAGAGATGGGACATGCTAAGGGTGAACACAAAGAAGAGAGTGTTTGAAGGATCTATTTGAAACAGAGAAAATACCAGACACAGCAAGATCACTGTTCACGATGCTTGAAATATAAGAAGAAAAATATAAATATTAAATTGGGGTGGGGGTTTAGTTGAATGTATATCTGAAGGAAACTGACTGTCTTCAGAATAGTTTTGAAGGCATTTTCTTTTCATCTCACCTCCTTGTGTGTATAAGTGGAGCTGATTTGCTTACAACGACACTCAAAGAAATGCTTCTTTACCATAAGTGCCACCTGCTGTCAGAGAGTGACTTTGTATATTCATTCACTCCGTCCAACCCGATCTCACAGCAATTCGTACATATTTTACCAGGTGGCTAATTCGTATGATTTTGTACGAATGACCTACTTATAACCCCACCCCTAAAACATCCCCCTCACTGCAGTATAGACAAAATTGTACTAATTCATACGAGCGAGGACGTTCAAATTAATACGAATTAGCCACCTCGTACAAATACTTATGAATTCTTCATGAGATAGCGTTGGTCTGACTATTTTTGTTTTGCGCATGTGTATCTTATGTAACATATTTTTAAAGAAGCAAAGTCAGAAATCTGTATTTGCTCTTAGTTTTGACATTCTCTTCTTTTTCTTTCAGCTGTTCCCTTCAGGGGTCGCCACAGTGAATCATCTGCCTCCATCTAGCCCTATCCCCTGCATCCTATTTTCTCAGACCGACTACCTTCATGTCCTCCTTCACTACATCCATAAACCTCCTCTTTGGTCTTCCTCTTGACCTCCTGTTTGGCAGCTCTAACCTCAGCATCCTTTTACCAATATATTCACTCTCCCTCCTCTGAACATGTCCAAACCATCTCAACCTGGTCTCTCTAATTTTGTCTCCAAAACATCTCACATGTGCTGTCCCTCTGATGTACTCATTCCTGATCCTATCCATCCTTATCACTCCCAAAGAGAACCTCAACATCTTCAGCTCTGCTACCTCTAGCTCTTCCTCCGGTCTTTTCCTCAGTGCAACTGTCTCCAAACCATACAACATCGTTGGTCTCACTACTGTCCTGTACACCTTTCCTTTCATTTTTGCTGGTGCACTTTTATCACACAACAGACCTGACACTTTTCTCCACCCATTCCAACCTGCCTGCACATGATTCTTCACCTCTTTTCTACACTCCCCATTGCTATGGACTGTTGACCCTACGTACTTAAAATCCTGCACCTTCTTTATCTCTTCTCCTTGTAACCTCACTGCTGCGACTAACCTTCATTTCTCTTCTCACCTCACTAGACTTTCCTCCACCTGCTCCCTGCTCTCACTACAGAGCACAATGTCATCCCCAAACATCATAGTCCATGGAGATTCCTGTCTGACTTCATCTGTCAGCCTGTCCATTACCACCGCAAACAAGAGGGGGCTCAGATCTGATCCTTGATGCAGTCCCACCTTTACTGTGAAGTCCTCTGTCTGACCTACGGCACACCTTACCACTGTCCTAATGCTCTCATACATTTCCTGTACCACTCTAACATACTTCTCCGCCAATCCAGACCTCCTCATACAATACCACAGCTCCTCTCTTGGCACTCGGTCATATGCTTTCTCTAAATCTACAAAGACACAATGCAGCTCTTTCTGACCCTCTCTGTACTTCTCCAGCAACATTCTCAAAGCAAATAATGCATTTGTAGTGCTTTTTCTTGGCATGAAACCATACTGCTGCTCACAAATGTCTTTAAGACCTTGTTGAACAACCTAGTTAAAAACTCTACTGCCGTCTCTCTGACACTTCCATACCTCCACTGGTATGTCATCAGGACCAACAGCCTTTCCTCTCGTAATCCTCTTCAAAGCTCTCCTAACTTTACCCCTGCTAATCATTCAGAATTTCTGCTCAACAGAATTTGCCTCTACAACTCTTCTCTCCCAGTCATTTAAATAAATTTAAACATAAACTGTGTAGACAAAGTGATGATGAATGGTGAGATGTCTAACACTTTTCATTTGCAAGAAAATCAATGAATTAACAGGTTGGTTTCCAAGGCTGTGAATGAATGAATGAATGAATGAATGAATGAATGAATGAATGAATGAATGAATGAATTAATTAATTAATTAATGAAATAATGAATGAATTAATTAATTAATTAATTAGAAATCATTTTAAAAAATGTGTTTCTTGTGAGCTTTCTTCCGTTTTTTGTTGTTGTTGTAACTGTTGCAGCTCCAGGAGGGTCAGCAAAACATTTAGCATATGCTTGCATTGCTGCAATGATTCTGTAATAAGGAAGTTCTAAAAACAGCCAAGTGCACTCTGGCAGACTCTCCGTGTTATGCGGTTAGCCTGTTAATGTGCATAATTAACTAATATGCCTCTGCCAGCTGGAACTGAGCATATTCACTGTTTGCTTCTGAAGATTTCACCATCTCATCTTCAAGGATCCTTCAAAAGAGAGAGAGCTATAATCTCATTCCCATATCTGCCAGTGTGAAGCTTGTCTCTGGATTCCAGAGCACAGTGTTTGAGGACCTGGCTGATGGTTCTAAAAGCCTAATATTACAGCAGTGGAATTTAAATTGAGTACAAATGAAAATAATGAGCAGTCAAACACTTCTTGGACAAAAGAGATGCAAGTGACTATCATAGTGGTACTTATTTTGCCAACTGTTCTATGAATACTGTGAATTCAGACTACTCAGCTCACGGTTTTCACCTAGTAGTAGGGAGGTATGTGTATTTGGAGACGGTTGGTGGCTGAGACAAATCAAATAATATTTAGAAAAAAAATATTGACACATATGTATAATATTTGTTTGAGTCCAAATTTGTTTATGCATATTGTTTGTGATGAATTCATGGAATAAAAATTACGACATGTCAGGTCAAAACATTCCCTTTATGCATTCTAGGGTTAAAACTAAAACCCTGCCCTATCCAAACCTCATGGGCAGTGAATATCAAACACTGTATAAAACTTGCTCACTTCTATCTAATACTAAAACGCTGCCTGCGGCAGAATCAAGGGAGATCAGCCAATGCACAGAACAATCCAACAGGTTGGTCAGTTGCCAGGAAGGCAATGGGAAAGCTAAAAGGTTTGTAATTCTCGAACAAGGTGGAGGTACTTTACATTCCTTGATTAAGAGATTAAGGGGGGAATTAACTAAGAATGAATTATGCTCGATGATTACTCCGTTTATTTGCACATGCAGACTGTGCTGTTTTAGCACCCAATTCCCTAAAGGAATTAGGCAAACAAGGTAAAGTAGCTAACAAAATGTGTGCTGTGCACAATTTGCATGGTGCAATCTCCCTTCTAACAGACCAGTTCTAGTGCTCAGTTGTGTAGGATGCAGCAGACTACCAGGATCAGTTATACTTTACTGTGACTGTAAAGCATTACTCCACTGCTGCGATCCAGGCACTTGAATCAGATATTTAAAGTGCCAAAAGTGCGGTTGATTACAAATGTCAGAAATAAAGAGTTAACCACAAACATTGCAGTTTAAATGAGAATAAAATGCACTCTCTTTGCAATTACATTTACACTAATTTGTTTTAATTTGTTTTGTTTACTCATGAGACGGTACCATTTTTTCTTTATAAGATATTATGTATGAATTAAAAACGCACTAAGAATACCCATATGATGCAGGCTTTATCTTGTGTTATAATGTTGTGGTGTTATAATACCTTCTAAAATTATAACCACAGACATGTAAATATTATAACGTATTATAGGTTGGATTATATATATTATAGTTTTTTTTTTTTTTTTTTTTTTTTGTAAGGCATTATGCATATATTAAAATGCATTAGGGGTCATATAATGCCAACTTTTAATCAAGTAATAAACAAAAAGAAAGTAACGCGGACAGCCCCTCACGGATGACTGCCCGCACACACACACACAACAAAATGTAAACCAAAACACAACATAAAGTCCAGGCCTGGTCCTCTCTCGTCCTTTACTGGTGTCGCTCTCCTTATATGCCTCCGAGCTCCCTCGAGACTGGTGTGCCTCGCAGGTGATGCTCTTTCGCAATCACGTCCCCGGTCTCCCTCGCTCCTCCTATGTCTCTTCCTCGTCCACCTCACCACAATATGATTCTTTACTGTCTAAATGAAAACTTTGTAATATACTTTAACTAAAAATTCTCATTAGTATTGTCAGAAAACACTAATTTTACCTGGTCAAAAACAGCTCTGATGTCAGCAATTGATGTGGGCCAGTTCTGCTTCATGCGTTTTGTTCATGGCTGACATGCGGCGTTGCTATGGCTTGATTGCGGCCTAAATCTGGCAAACGGGAGCGGACCGCCCAAGTGCCATCATTCCACGTGGGTAGTGGGCCAGATGAAAGTGTAAAGTGTGGGCCGGATCTGGGCCAGAGCAATTTTGCTATCTGGGAAGCCATTTCAGTGCATACGGCTTTAAATTATAAATGACCTTTGACAACAGTAGAGGTGAAAGAATGGTGACGGGAGTCTCTGAGGACACATCTGTGCAACTGTTATCAATCTGAACTGGAGTCGGACCCGGAACAAGATGGCAGCTTCAACGAAATTCGACATTTAAAGCTAAACAGGACGTTTCTGAATGGTTGGTTAATGTAATGCCACTTTTATCTATCTTTATGGACAGAAAAGGGTAACGTTAGTGCGAATGCTATGTTTTTGCTGGTGTATACATTAGTTCATTGACAGATTAATGTTACACCTAATGCCAATAAAAAACAGTAACAGACACCATTAGTAACTGCTAGTAACACACTTGTCATAAAGCATCTACATTATTAAGCTTAGTGTTACTGCGGTTATTAAAAACGGTGTACTGGTTTTAAAGTTAACATGGAACTTTAAAACCAGTACACAGTTTGTAATAACACAATAACCATAACGCGCAATTCATTATAAAGGTGGGATTATGAATTATATTGAGAATGGCATGCATAAAAAGCATTCCATAATTTAACTTAACCACTTTAGCCGCATTCATCGTGAAGCATTTCAAACTACACTCACTTCTGGAGGGGCAGCAGGAACACGATTAGCTGGTACAGATCTTTATCAAGGAGCAGCTTCTTAGCAAAACCTGCTTTATACTGACCCTCACTTATAAAGCAGTCTGGTGAGAAATGCTTTGCGGTTCGTGCAAACATAAAAGCATTGACGAAAACAAAACTCAGCCACTGCGTCTTCAGCGGTTTAGATTTAGGAACATCAAAATGACTGCTGTGTTCATTATTACACCCATGAACAGAACACAACAACCGTTCTGCTCCAGCGTCTTTACTTATACAATGGCGGACTGTGATGATGACAGAGCTCGCTCAGGGCGGGTCTGAGGTGAAACGCTGCTGTCAATCAACAGTCGTGGGAGGGGTGTCTGACTGTGTGACGTCACATGGTCGAACGGCATGAATTGAGACAGGAGAAAACATATAAGGAGATTTAAAAAAAAAAAAAATGGATTTAATGCACTTGATGGATTTTTATCATTAAATGAGGGTTGTGTACAGGCACTGCCAACACACATTTCCATACAATCAGCTTGTAAAAGTGCATGTACCATTATATGACACCTTTAAAATTGCCTTATTATGCATTATAAATACAGATTTCATAGAAAGTGTTACCACTTCTCTTATTATTATCATAAACCCAGTAATATTTTTGTGGAAATCTTTTAATGAATAGAAAGTGCAAAATAGCATTTGTACAAATCTCAGCTCCTTATCATTTAAATGCTTCCTTGCCAAATAAATCTATTACAATATATATATATATATATATATATATATATATATATATATATATATATATATATATATATATATATATATATATATATATATATATATATTATGTAATAATGCCTGTTATATCTTAAATCATCTGATGAAACCAATATGTAAGGATATGTCTAAAATGACATCAGGCCAAATGAAATACAAAGTCAAAGACTTGTGAGACTCCAGTACAAAAGGAACACGTTTAAAGACTCATGTGACCTCTAACAAAACGGCTCGGGTTATGTATATAACCCTTGTTCCCTGAGAGGGAACTTCACACTGCGTCGGAACGACGAAATGGGGATGCTCCCTAAGCATCAGCGGCTCTGAAGTCTGAATAGAAACTAGACCAATCCGATTGGCGTGCGTGATGACGTCATTGTGACGGCGTACCCGGAAGTATAAAAGGGGAGCCAGCGCATAATGGCGGCAGTTTTTTGCTCTGAAGCATGCGCTCCAGGCGTGCCGAGGTGTGGCGGCGCGACGCAGTGCTCGTTCCCTCTCAGGGAACAAGGGTTATATACATAACCCGAGCCGTTCCCTTTATCGAGGGAACTTCACACTGCGTCGGAACGACGAAATGGGGATGAGTACCCACTAGGCCACACCGAGGGTAGCGCCTGCCCTAGTGTGAAGCCGGAGACCGGGCACAACTAGGACTGGAGCACCCTAGCGCCACGTCGCAGGGAGATCTAGGCTGTAAAATCTGATAAAAGTGTGCGGGGTGGCCCACCCAGCCGCCTCACAGATATCCTGCAAGGGGACCCCAGAAAGGAGGGCCACTGAAGAGGCCATGCCTCTGGTGGAATGAGCCCTCACGGCCAAGGGTGAAGGCAAACTGCGCACCCGATAGGCCATGGTTATTGCCTGGACAATCCAATTACTGATTGTCTGAGTAGAAGCAGGCAACCCTTTCTTAGGTGAACCGAAGCACACTAACAGCTGCTGAGATCTCCTCCATTGTGCAGACTTCTCCAAATAAACTCTAAGTGCCCGAACCGGGCAGAGTAGGTGAAGTCTCCCTTCTTCCGCCGTCACATGAGGCGGAGGATGAAATGCCTGTAGAACCAGTGACCTGACCACCCTTGATGGGACCTTAGGTACGTAACCCGGCCTAGGATGTAAAATAGCCTTTACTCCACCCGGGGCAAACTCCAGGCAAGTTGGCGTTACCGCCAAGGCCTGGAGATCTCCCACTCTCCTAAGAGAGGTAATAGCGAGGAGAAAAGCTACTTTAAAGGTCAGGTGTTTTGGTTCCGCCAGCTCCAATGGCTCGAAGGGGGCCTCAGCCAAACCTCCGAGAACCACTGCCAAGTCCCATGTAGGAACTCTGGACTGAGCCACAGGCCTCATCCTCCGAGCCCCACGGAGGAACTGTACAACCAGCTGGTGCCTACCCAAAGGCCCATCACCCAGAGGTGTGTGGAAAGCCGCAATGGCAGCCACGTACACCTTGAGTGTGGACGGGGTCAGACCCGCAGAGAAACGATCTTGGAGGAACTCCAGCACTGAAGCCACCGGGCAGTTAACTGGGTCCACCTCATGTTCCCCGCACCAAGTGGAAAAGACATTCCACTTGAGGCTGTACAGTCTCCTGGTAGATGGAGCCCTGGAGCTGAGTAAGGTCTCTACCACCCCTGCCGACAGGCCAGCCTCTAGGTACCTGGCCCCATCAGGGGCCAGACCCAAAGGTTCCAAATCTCCGGTCGGGGGTGAAATATCGTGCTCGCCGCCTGAGACAGGAGATCCCTCCTCAGAGGAATCTACCATGGTTGACCTGCCAGCAGAGCTATGATATCTGAGAACTAAACTCGGGTCGGCCAACGGGGCGCCACTAGAAGTAGGCTGACCCCCTGTTGACGAACCCTCTCCAGGACTCCCGGGAGCAGAGCGATCAGGGGAAATGCGTACAGACGCAGCCTCGGCCACGTCTGCACCATGGCATCCAACCCCAGCGGGGCTGGATGCGTGAGGGAAAACCACAGTGGACAGTGGGACGTCTCTCGAGACGCAAACAGATCCACTTCCACTGGGCCGAACCTCTCGCACATGGCCTCCACCACCTCGGGGTGGAGCCGCCACTCCCCGGGCCTCAGCCCCTGCCTTGACAGGATGTCTGCTCCCTGATTTTGGACCCCGGGACATACATTGCCCTAATGGACAACAGTTTCCCTTGGGACCACAGGAGAATTAGATGCGCCAATCTGCACAGAGGGCGCGATCTCAACTCTCCCTGGTGATTGAGGTACGCTACGACAGCCGTATTGTCTGTCCGTACCAGGACATGTTGGCCGCGGAGGTCCGGGAAAAAGCTCCTAGAGCTTTGTAGACCGCCATCATCTCCAGGCAGTTTATGTGCCAGGAGGAATGACGGCCCTCCCACGGGCCCCTCGCAAGCGGCCGTCCATGACCGCGCCTCAACCAGTGAGGGAGGCGTCTGTTGAAACGGATTCCCGGCAACAGGACGCTCCAAACACTGGCCCCTGGGCAGAAACCAAGGTTTCCTCCATATGACTGGGGAACGAAGGCATCTGCGCGTTACCCTGATCATACGGAACGAATTCCCTCTGGGGGAATTCCCCTTGGTTTTCAGCCACCACTGGAGGGGTCTCATGTGTAGCAGGCCGAACGGTATCACGTTGGACGCTGCTGCCATGTGCCCCAGCACTCTCTGAAAGTGCTTAACAGTGAGGCCGAAGGGAAGAACCCGATATTGGTACGCCTCGCCCCCGAAAGCGAACCTCAGGCCTCCTGTGGGCAGGAAGGATGGAGATATGAAATATGCGTCTTTAGATACATCGTGACGAACCAGTTCCTCGAACTGGATCTGACTCACGATGGGATAGTGAGCATCTTGAACCTGAATCTCCTCAGAGAAGGGTTCAAGTACCTCCGACGCACCCTTCCATCCTCTTTGGGAACCATGAAGTAGTGACCGTAAAGCCGGACTCCCTGTCTGGCGGAGGGATACACTATATAGCCTCCTTTACCATCAGGGAGCACACTTCCTGTTCCCTAACCTGCCACTGGGCTGGGCACACCACTATTCAGGCCACACCGATGAACCCCGGTGGTGGAACGCTGAACTGCAGTCTCTACCCTTTGCCCAAGGTACACAGGGCCCCAGCAGATATATTCGGGAGCATAACCATGCGCCGAGATATTCTACTAGGGGAACCAGCCTCTCAAGGCTGGTCCCTGGTACCCACCGAACCTCCTGCCCGACCCCCTGAAGCGGCCACCCGGCAGGGCTTAGTCGGGGAGGATTTTCGGTGTGCGAACACGTTCGCTGCCCAGCCGAGGTCTCCCTAGAGGCGGCAAGAGTAGCATGTGTTCGCAGGAAGTCAATGTGGCCCGAGCGTCATAGACGGCGGATCGCAGCATCGACTTCCAGAAAACTCCACAGAGGAGGCGACCTCGATCGCTCCTCTGGAGAGGGGGCTGGCCAGCAGGCCACTGGGCTGGGCATACCACCATTCAGACCACACCGATGACTTCGGTATTGGAACACTGAACTGCAGTCTGCGCCCTTTGCCCATGGTACATAGGGCCCAAGCAGATATATTAGGAGCATAATGACTATGCGCTGATATATCCAACTAGGGGAACCAGCCTCTCAAGGCTGGTCTCTGGTACCCACCGAGCCTCCTGCCCGACCCCCTGAAGCGGCCACCCGGCAGGGCTTAGTCGGGGAGGATTTTCGGTGTGCGAACGCGTTTGCTGCCCAGCTGCAGTCTTTCTAGAGGCGGCTAGAGCAGCATGCGTTCGCTGGAAGCCAATGTGGCCCGAGCGTCGTAGACGGCGGATCGCAGCATCGACTTCCAGAAGACTCCACAGAGGAGGCGACCTCGATCGCTCCCCGGGAGCAATAATAATTGGATGATAGGTTGAAATACCTAACCCCTCAAAGTCAGATAAATCTCATTTAATTGCACAGAATTAAATGCCATCAAAACACCCAAATAGTGAACACAACTGGGATGATAGGCTGATAATCCAACTCCTCAAAGTTAGATAAATCCCATTTATTTCCTCAGAAATAAATGCCACCATAATCACCCATCACGTGAACATGCTGAATGATAGGCTGAATAGACATATCTAACTCCTCAAAGTCAGATAATGTTTAATTTAAATTCTTTCTCAGAATTAAATGCAGCCCTAATCACCAGACCATACTGTTTAAATATGTATTCAACTACTCGTCATCTACCCGCTGCCTCAGCAACGCGAGATTCAAAAATCTTCCCAACATATTTGGCTTTCATCCCTCGAGATGAAAGACCACAGGCGCGTGGCTGAAACACTCGAAACGCACGTTTCTGTACGCTACGAGCATTTCTCAATGACCAGCCAGCACCCTCAGGAGCTGACTGCAAGCCTCGCTAAACAGTATCACATGTACACATATAGCGTGTGTTCACTTTCTGTTGCAGACCCTTAATGCACGCGCTGCCTCGGCAACGCGAGATCGAGCCTGTATTATAAGGTGGCGAGCTCTCGTTTGCTTCACTCAGTCGACGCTGAGCACATCTAATTCCTCGGAATCAGTTTGCTCAAGCATCTGGTTCTCCCTCCCGGGGAAGAGCCGCATCGCGGGCTTCCGCACGGGAACGGAGAACACGGGGTTACTACAGGCAGCCCCCTCGGGGACTGCCTGAACACCTTATTATGAATGAAGCAGTGTGTATGGTGTTTTAACGTCACCCGCCTCGATGCTGAGCACATCTAATTCCTCAGAATCAGATAGCTCAAGCATCAGACCCTCCAACCCGGGGGAAGATGCCGCCAAGCGGGCTTCCACACGGGGAGGAAGATCGTCGGAACTGTCAGAGGAGGATTGGGAAAGTGCCGCGGCAGTCCCGAAACCCTCTGACAAGTCCCGCTGTGAGCCCCATGATCTGCGACGCCGAGCCGCCTCAGCGACCGCGGGTCCAGAACCACGGGGCTCACGAGGCTGGCCGGTCTCATCGAACACGGCCAGCTGAGAGCGGAGCAGTCTGAGTGTCAGCCGCTCACAGTATTCACAGGCGGCTCCCTCGAGAGCCGCCCGAGCGTGCTGCACACCCAGACACTGCACACAAAGCATGTGTGTATCCGAGCCCGAGATGTAACGAGGGCAAGGATGCACACACTGCTTGAATTCTCTCTCCATTCTCACTTTTATTAAACTAGTCAAACACACTCTTTCAATCGCAACTGGACAAACAACAGTAAATAGACAGACAATGTAACACAGAGCGCCTGCTGAAGAGCAAAGACTGCCGCCATTATGCGCCGGCTCCCCTTTTATACTTCCGGGTACGCCGTCACAATGACGTCATCACGCACGCCAATCGGATTGGTCTAGTTTCTATTCAGACTTCAGAGCCGCTGATGCTTAGGGAGCATCCCCATTTCGTCGTTCCGACGCAGTGTGAAGTTCCCTCGATAAAGGGAACTAACATGACTTTAACATATTTCTACTTGATTTAAAATTAAATAAATTATTTTGCAATGTGTGTGAAATTACACTTTCCAGCTATAATTATCATATAGTCAAGCTTCTTTCACATCTTTGTTAGTTTAAAGTCTATCTAGTGAAAAGAAAGACCCCTCTAGAGGGTAATGATAAATGTAGTCTTAACAGTGTGAAGAACTTGAGACCGATAACAGGCCACTGCAGGGTTATAATTGTTTTTATAGAGTACAAAGAAGAGGTTCCTAAAACTAATCATGAGAAACCGATAGCTAGGCTACCATAAATAAATAAACACATTAATACACTTTAATCAGCAGTTTTATATTCTATCAGCATTGCTGATTTGATTACATGAATCGTCAATCATAACTACACACAATCTTGTACTCCTATCTTTATTAGATTTGGTTCAAATTTTGTTTATGATGATGTAATGTAATACATTTTGAAACCTTGTTGAAAAAATAAGTTGAAATATATAGATGGAGAAAACCAATGGGAAAAAATCTTCCAGAACCCAGGCTCCTGGAAAAGTGAGCGGCCTCGGTTGCGCTCTATCACATTGCTTGTCATGGTTTTGCAGAAAGTTTTTTGTTCTCAATTCGGAAATTTTCCACAGACCCCCTGGCTATTTAAGACAGACCCCAGTTGGAGAAACGCTGACTTTGATATAAATTCTTGTAAATTCTAGTCCTCATCTTTGCTGCAAAAAAAACTGTCCATGCACGTACTCTGTAATGAGCAGGCTTAAGATCCATAATGAATGTAAGTGCTCTTTCTCATGGCTGTCTGATGAAGGCTAAAAGTTCTCTGTGTGGGACTGAGGTCAGATCTCTGTTTGAGTAGTGGCAAAGACACAGGAAACCACAAATGAGGACACTAAATCGATTCATTACACAAGAAGTGGAGGGAGAGGAATGAGTTGAAAAGGCGAGAAAAGCCTCAGATAGACCCAGGCAGGCTAGACAGATGTAAGAGGAGGAGGGATGGCTGTCTCCTTACTGCCTGTTGGTCGACTCAGCATGTTTGGAAGCAATCAACAGAAACTTCAAGAGGCCTTCCTGCTGTGGAGTATGTCCAAACAGAAGAAAAAAAGAGCTGACTTGCAATGCATTTGAAGAGCTTGTGAGTAATTGGTTCATTCAAACAGCTCCAAAACCTGTCAATGGGATTTATATATGTTTTAATGTGAGTGGTTTGTTTGACCTTAGAAGTCCCTGGAAAAGCGGTATGATTTGTTTTTTTGATTGGTTAATGGAGGGAAACTTTGCGACAGATGTAAAAGATTATGTTGTTTGTGACTCCCGCCTGTATTTTAATTCACTAAAACAAACTGCCTGGCAATATAAGACTTTATTTGCATCAATTTGGTGCAGTTCCTAATCCAGCTAAATGAATGTAGGCAAATGAACTTTTCACTTGGAGTCTTACTCAATATTGACATGAGCATGCACCATGTAAAATGTCTGCTTGACTGAACATGTCAGCGTACAGAGACCAAACCGTTTAACGTACTGGAAATACCAAGATCATTAGCAAAGATTGAAATAAAGGGCTCTAAGTAACAGCAGTTTTGTTTTCACTTAAATCAATGTACACACTGTACAAATAAAGGACTCCAGATCTAAAAGTGCAGAACTGAGACATGCTGACATCTCCAGGTTCTTGATGTAGTGTGATTCATTAGAGCACTGTGTTCCATTCGGTCAAAATGTCTCTGAGGTTACTGCAGTTTGTGAGGTAATTCTTGCCTCTGCAGCACTGCAATTGTCTTGATTAATTAGAATACTTAATTTGTCATTAAGCTTGATTAATTCCATTAATCTATTAAACCATTCTGTGATGTCACTGGTATTGATTATTCCATTGGGGCAACCACTGCAGAAGCTCACAGTTCACCATGGCAACGGATGTTTGAAATGTGCCCAACTGTGTCTCACACTCACTCAATTTCTGTGATTCCACCGGAGCATTTATTCAGTAATCTCAGGATATTAATCACTTTTAACACCTCGTGAGCTAGAAAATTATTCAGATGTGATGACATTCCCGGCATCTCATGAACCACCTTCCATGTCCGATGAAAAATGGCACAACCGCATCTATTACAGAGCTGTCTATCAAAAATAACAAATGGAATTATATCAATGCAGGACAAAATATCCTGAAAAGGCTGCTACCGGCCCCTTTATTAAGTATAACTGCTCGCTAACACAGATATCTAAAAAGCCAATCACATGGCAGCAACTCAATGCATTTAGGCATGTAGACATGGTCAGGACGATCTGATGAAATTCAAACTGAGCATTAGAATGGGGAAGAAAAAAACGATTTAAAAGGCCCACTGAAGTGCCCTGAAACAAGTAGCATTATTCAGTGTTCACATAAATTTGACTGAAACAGGAAGATAGGGCAGACATATCGAACAGTTTCTCTCTTTTGTTTTTTTACATAGCCAATGGCGGTTTGTTTACATCACAGCTCTGCCAGAGCCATTGAGCTCGGTGAAGCTACAGTTTTCTCCTAATCTCGAACTGTTTCTCCTCCTAATCTCCTGCGTATAACTTTAAAATATAGCATTCTGTGAAGAATTGAGGTGGTTCTGATACATGTTATGGTATATGCCAACCCAGGCATATGATCCACTCTTTGCTATTGTGTCTCTGGACCGGATCAGACTTTGTCTGTGCTGAGGCATAAACAGACTTATTTACTAGGAGTGACACAGTTCACAAAACCCACGGTTCGGATCACGGTTTTAGGGGTCACGGTTTTTGGTTTTGTACAGTTCTTATTGAAGATTTTTTTCTTATTTTTAACACTCCAGAAATTTACTACAGCATATGACATATAGTTTAATTTTCCACATTTTAGGATACAGTAGGCTATTTTAAAAAGTTATATCATGTAGAAGTTTTCTAACTGGCTGTCTCCTGCTTACACTGTCCAACACATTGGCGTAACATTTTGCAGGTAAATCATGTCGATTTGGATCAGAACAATGCACTGTCCAAGCTTCAAAGGCCAGTTTAAATTATTAAAACTAGAAGCTTATCTTATGTAATGTTACATTTATCTTGTGAACTTTACTTGTATACAACATGTTATATGCATGTTCGGTTTGGGACAGAGGGGAACACGCATTTGCAGCAAATATGCTGCCCATCATAAATCAAAGCAGGAGAATAACAGGTGCCAGAGGAGAACACTGGAAAAGGTGACAGAATGGACGATATTTGTCTGTATTTGCAATACACAAGCCGTGGTTTAGCTGCGCGAGACAAACGCCCACTCTCCATAAACACTTCTTCTGCCCTGCCAACTCACTGCTTGCGCGTGCGGTGTAATACCGGCGTTATACGACACAGGCGCATCCTCCAACTCTGGCCAGCCTTCCTAATCTCTCCAAGTAACATACGGGCACAAGGCTATATTGCGCATGCGTCAAACCATGTGACGCACACTCTCCGAACCAAGACAAGCGTACCAAACAGTTCATTTTTTTCCTGTACCGTGCCACCTCTATTATTTACACTGTTTGAATTGTTCCCTAGCCCCTATATAGTCCATTATGTGCCATTCACCATGCAGAAAAAAAGTGACTGATTTTAGTCACAGTTTCAGTGTCTATTTGGGGGTGGGACCCTGTAGATTCTAGAGAGCATTTGATTGGACAGAAGATGAGAAGATGAAGTTTTGGGTGATGATGTCATCAAAATCATAGTTTCATATTGGAGGAAGTGAGAGACTGTAAGTTTTAAATGCTTATTTCTTCTAAATGCAAATGTTGTCATTGTTTTAGAGCACACTATTATAGATAACAATAAGGGTAAATTACTCCAAAAATGTAATTTTGATTTCATTGGGACTTTGAATATGGACATGGTTGTTGGTGCCAGATGGGCTGGTCTGAGTATTTTAGAAACTGCTAATCTACTGGAATTTGCACGCAGGGCCATCTCTAAGGCTCACAAAGAATGGTCCAAAAAAGAGAAAATATCCAGTGAACGGTAAAAATGCCTTGTTGATGCCTGAGGTCAGATGAGAATGGTACAAAGGCAACAGTAACTCAAATTACCACTTGTTATAACCAAGGTCTGCAGAAGAGCATCTTTAACACATTAGAGCAGCAGACCACACCGAGTGCAACTCCTTTCAGCTAAGGACAAGAAACTGAGGCTACAATTCACACAGGCTCACCAAAAGTGAACAGTAGAAGACTGGAAAAATATTGCCTTGTCTGATGAGTCTCAATTTCTGCTGTGACGTTCAGATGGTAGAGTCAGATTTCATACATAATAAAAATGAAAGCATTGATATATTCTGCCTTGTATCAACGGTTCAGGCTGGTGGTGTAATGGTGTGTGTGTGTGTGTTGGGGAGGGGGGGGGGGGGTATTTTCTTAGAACACTTTGGGCCCCTTAATGCCAACTAAGCATCATTTGCCAACACAGCCAATTTTATTCATAATAATACTACACATTTAAATGAAAACAAATTTTGAGCCAGTGATTTAAAGCCAGGAATATAATAAAATAAGGTTAAATAGGACGTGATGACTGTGATATCAAGATGCTTGGCTTGAATGACAGCAAATAGCTCTCGCTTGAAGCCTGAGGTAAGGTGATCGGTTACCTTAATGAACAATGAGTGAGCAAGCTGAAACAAGATGCTCTAGGGAGAAGGGATAACTGGGATTTTGTTGAAACTTTGATTCTTGGAGCTAAATAGCAAGAACCTTGTCCTCACGACAAAGCTTTGATCTTTGCTGAGGTTCTGCATTAGGGATCACCTAAACACTGACTTTTGTTTTATGTAGACTACACCCTGAGCTATGCTGCAGTGATCTTTTCATTACGACACACATTTTATCTTTTCATGTAATCATTCACAGCTGTTCCGTACAGTTCTGTGAATCAGAGCCAATAACGGACAACATAACAGTAGACTGTTCGTAAGCATATAAGGAGATTTTAATAAACCCTACCTGCAGCCACTGGGACTGATCACTGTGTCCAGATGTCCAGGCATTGACCTTCCCTTGTTTATCCAGTCTTGCTTTCCCAGGCTCCCAGGTGAACATGTCCATGTTAAGAGTTCTAAAGATGCTGGAGGCTGTGATTTGGTAGTCCTGAATGTGACCAGACTTCATACCCATTGGCTCCGAACACCCTGAAGAATTCAGAGGCATGTCATTAGCTCACAAATCATATTACAGCAAAATCAATTTCCATGCGAGTACAAGCCAATATAATTATGCAGGTGAGTGTTTTAATGCTGGATATGTTTTCAAGTAAGGAGTGCAGGTTAACTATCATTTATGTATTGTTTAGCTCTAAAGAACAAATTCAGCATAACAACGTTAGACAATGCAGCTGCCAGGCCTCTAACCGACTTTAATTTCTTTGCACTGGCTTCCAATTCACTCCAAAATTGATTTTATATTGTTTTTAAATCCTTGAATGGATTAGCACCTGCATTCCTCTCTAATTTGCTATATGTTCACATTTCATTAAGGTCTTTAAGATCATTCAACCAGGGACTCAACCGGTTTCCTGGGCTAGGCAGAAATTGAGATGTTATTTTGCTTTTGCTAAAATCTAAAAACAGCCTACCTGTTTTATTAGAACTGCCCCTACACTAATGTTGTTGCCTTTCGATAGCTAGTCTCAAGGGTGCGCTATGTGCTATAAGAAAATATCTTTGTGTGAGCGGTTGTGAAGTATGTGTGGAAAACATGCCAAGGACCTCGGCTTTAAACTACCTCTTACGATGCCATCATCGGAATTTGTGCTCATGAGAGGTTATAATATGATAAACAGGTGCACATTCAAGTTTCTTTGTCTTCAGAGATCGCATTATGTGTGTGTGTGTGTGTGTGTGTGTGTGTGTGTGTGTGTGTGTGTGTGTGCTACACTCTATCTTTCTACTTTTGTGAAAAGAAAAAGAAATTCACTTTCTCAATGTGAAAGTGTCGCGAACAATCAGGTGACGCATGCCTCCTTGTTCACAGCCCATCCCATATTTTGAAATGCATGAGTTCTGCTTTGGGTGTTTGTGGGAATAGCATGATGCCCTTCCGTTTGATTATTGGTAAGTGCGAGCACTGTGAGTTGTAAAGTGTCTCGCATATTTTCAAGGGCAAGCTCCTATATTAAGATTGTGGGGCTCATGAGATGATCCGGCTGAGGAGCGAGAGACAGGTTCGGCTTGGGCAAAGGGTGCTGCATCTCTTGTTTCTGGCGAGAGGGATTTTGTGTGTGCTGCCTCTGAGCGTGCCTCCCCTGATGATGAAGCGCAAGAGAATCTATTCAAGGTGGAGACTTGTGCAGTGGCCAGGTTACAACTGGACAGGCCACAGGAACAAGAGACTCCCAAATGTTCAAAGTTAGAGGAAAGATTTCTGTCCGGTGGCCAGGTGGAGGTAGCATGGATGCCAGCCGAACTCAGCCCCGCCCACAACTTTAGAGCTCGGGCAGGTCAGTCTAGACTTGATCCATAGAGGAGGGATTATGCCCGAACAGAAACTGTTCGAACCAATGAAATTGTCAGGGCGGGCTTTAGACGATGATGGACAGATGATAAACAGTAGCATAATCATCCACGTCATCAAAGGCGCCTGATTGAATTGGTTCTAATCCTAAATGGAAAACTTGTGTCTATATGCATTCGCCTTCACTATTTCTCTCAGAAATTATGATCATGTTGGTAAATACTCGGTGTAAGTTAAAATCTATTTTTTTTTTTTTTACAATACCGGCAAAGATTGTTTATTCCAGCGTGCGTGCAGACATGGTTGCCAAGTTTTTACATCAAAACCTGCCACTGCTACCCCAAAACAAAAGCTTCTCTTTAAAAATGGCATTTGGGGGGTAAAATGTGTGTTATTTTGGCAAAGTTGCCTACTAAAATTTGCATTCCTGGGTCTATATATCACATAATTGCGGTCGCGTCACTTCAACCCGCAGAGATGAAAAACGACCCTCGGGAAGACCGCAGACTTGGCAACACAGTGCAGTTAAGTTCTGTTGACATTTGACAACTAACGTTATGCGTCGTTCTGTTGCTCTGATTGGCTGTAGGTCTATCCTATTGAGGTCTTTCCTGCTTTGGTTGAAACACGCCCCATAATTACAGCCCAATGGAGCAGTATCAGACTAGAATTGAGTATCGTGCCCTTAGGCTAAGGTGGAGGGACATGATTCATGGTCTCCCCACTTCTTTGAAGACCTCCATGACAAATTAAATTGTTCATTGGGGAAATCATATACATTGTGTGTCTTTGTTCCTTTGACGTCGGCATATTCAACTATAAAGAGTGTGAAGGCACTTGGTTATAAGATGTTGCCTCATACTGAAAAAATGCTCTAGGGGTATCTCTCTCTTGGGAACGCATTGTCTTAGAAAAAACCTACGCTCCCCACTGCTGTGCAGAACAACATCTGCGCTGGTGGGGAAAGTGTTCCAATCAGCAGGTCAAGGTTAAAGGACTTAAGTAAGTGTGAAGAGAAGCCATCAATGAAGAAGCTTTCTGTGAACTTTGTTTGGCCATAGATCTGTCTCTTTGTGCGACCAAGCGAATGGCCAGTGCCATCTCCCTGTGCTCTGCTCTGAGCAGACAATCTGCAACAAGCCCATTAGAGCTCAGCCTCAAGTCACATGCATTTGTCCGGCGCCCCACACCCACAAAACATACAAAAATACAATTTGAATTTGTTGATTTTTAATAGGTGATAACATGACTACAAGTAGAATTGTATGACTAAATATAGTTAATTAGAAATTACTTTGCAATATATTTTTATTATTTTGAACATGTTGAAGTAACCTTCTTCTCTGGCTAAATTGAAGGGGGCGGTTTCCCATCGCCTCGTCCCCTATTGACCGGCTGCCACTGTTCCAGAATACAGTCTGCACAACTTCCTCCGAGTTTCAATGGGGAGGTCTCCACTACCGTGAAACCGGAGCAGGTGCATTTCCTGTCACAAGAGCTACAATCTCTTTGATCTGAGGAGGCATTTTTTCATACAGAAATTCTGCCACAACACAGGAAGTTCCTATTTTCTAGTTTGCATCCACATACTTGAGAGGTCCAGACACTTTTAGTGTGTCTGCGTTGGTATACTCGTTCCCATAGAGCATAGCGCAGCATTGCGAGTAGCTTTTGAAAGGGAAGGTCTTGGGTTACTTGACTATTATCCTGTTCCCTGAAAAAGTGGGAACGAGACACTGAGATGCTGAAACATTTTAATAGTGTTATATAAATAAAGGTGAAATAAAATAAATAATAAAAAATGATTAAGACTATCTCATACTCAAATACTGAGCTGGAAAACGATATTAATCATTTATAAACTTGAATGCCTTTTCAGGGCTCAACAATAAGGATGGCCTAAGGCTAATGTGAAAGAGATTCAGGAAAGTTAATGGAAGTTTTACTTTTGGTGTTCTTATGTCTTATTGATCATGAATATTTGTATGCCTTTTAAACATTAATATTTTACAATAAGGTCTTATTTGTCAACATTAGCTAACATTAGCATGAACTAACAATGAGCAATGCATGTCACAGCATTTAATCTTTGTTAATTAAATTAGCACCTTACACATATAAATATGCCATCAATGAATACACAGATGAGGTTTTGTTGAAATTAAATGTTTTGTGATAACAACTATATGCAATCATTTTCCAGCAAAAGAGTGTCTATGAAGTTATGAAGTAGTTGTCATTAAGTTATTTTATAGCTGTATGAATTCTAGCTATTATTTGAATTAAAAACCTAATAAAAAACTTATAAAAAATTATTTGTCATTTCTGTCATTTTGACTTCAACTCTGTTTTGTTGCATTTTATTGACAGTCTGGACAACGTTTCAGAGGCATAACACCATTTCCCCTCCGGATGTGCTCTCAGAATGATGTATGCTGTCTACTGAGGTGACTCACCCGTGAGCTCACAACCCAGGAGCTCCATGCGAAGAGTGCAGTGTCTTCTGCACACCTGCGGGTAGATTCTCACATACTGAGCCTCGATAGGAGGGGTGAAGGAGTTGGCAAATGGAGTGTTGTTGTCAATATTCCCACGGAAGATCTGGAGAGAGAACGTGGGGAGATTTCACAAGACGAGAGAGAAAAGAGAAGTCAATGCTGAGAGAAGTCACCCCAATTTATTATACTGGTCTAAAAAAAAGTCATTTGTGAAAAATGTTTGAGGTAAAAGGGTCCAATCTAAATTAAACTGGACAAGGTTTGCATTTCTCAAAGTAAATATCATGTCGTTTCCAATCCTGTATGATTTTTTTTTTTTTTTTTTTCATCATCTGTGGAACATAATATAATCTATTTTGTAGAATATTTGTAACCAAAATATTTCGGTTCCTATTGACTCCCATTGTAATTTTTGTCCATATAATGGAAGTCAACGGGAATATCTTCTTTTATGTTTCATAGAAAAAATAAAGTCATACAGATTTAAAATGGCATAAGGATGCTGCCATAGCACTTCATTGATATTTCATTTATTATAATGTATTTATATAGAGATTATGTATGCTACTGTACTTTTTTAATGTTCTCAAGGAATTTATTTTGTAATGTATATGATATAGTACATTGAAATTTTCTAAATTCAGTGTGTACGTGTCTTAACATGTATATTTAATAATTTTCTAATATAATGAAATGCTATTAAAATGTTATTGAAGTAATTAAAATTAATTATTGTGGTGTTCGGGGGGGGGGGGGGGGGGGTTGTTACCTTGTTTACACTTGTGGTGTTCCCGGTGGTGTATGTGTACAGGAAAATAATGAACATGCTCCTGAAAGCTAAATTGTTCTGTTATTTTCAGTCTCTCCCATTCACTTTCAATGGTCGGCCATTTGACCATTTTTGACCATGCCTACTCTCAGATAAATGGCCCACGATTAATCAATTTCAGATGCAAACAGAAATATAAAATCAGTCCTAATTGAAAGAGAACAAGTTGACAAAAAGATTGAATCCAAGATTGGGTGAAAATATGGTATAATGAGTGATTTATAAACTATTTTTTATAGGCCGGTCATTTTTGACCGGGAACACCACAAGTGTGACTGTGTGCCATAATTGTTACAAAACAAAAGTTTCAAAACAAAATTCCTGGTGAAACATTAGAGTAGACTAGTGTGATCAACAATACCAATTTTCTTCAGATTTTATTTAATATTTCCAAAATTATTCAAAAATTAAAATAAATAAAAAATACTCAAAAAATTAAATGCCTACTCTCAAATAATTAAGGCCTATGATTATTCAGATGCAAATCAAAATATAAAACCAGTCCTAATTGAAAGAAAACAAGTTGAAAAAAAGATTGAATCCAAGATTGGGTGAAAATATGGTATAATGAGTGATTTATATGCTTTTGTTTTATGGGCCGGTCATTTTTGACCGGGAACACCACAGGCGTTAAGGATTTTGAACACCACATGAGGACATGTTTAAAGATATACATTTAAATTGCACTAAATGTACTTAAAGTTTATATATTAAAATATATTGCAAATAGCTTAAAATTGATCTTAAGCCTATCTTAATAATAAAGCATAATATATATATATATATATATATATATATATATATATATATATATATATATATATATATATATATATATATATATATATATATATATATATATATATATATATATATATATATATATATATATATATATATATATATATATATATATATATATATATATTTCTTTCCAACCTGTGAGCGTAAATTATGACAGAATTTTCATTATTGTTTTCAATATTCATTATTTAAGTATGCAAAATAGACACTGATCACAACTGGGTATGCAAATACTTAACTTGAAATACTTAAATATCATGGAATTATCACTGTTGTTTTGAACATAACTTATAATGGCAAAAATCTCCAATAACAAAACAGTGTCTGAAATTATCAAAATGACAAATACTTAAAGTTTTTAGAGGGGATCTGGACACTGTCTAATAGTAAAAAAGATGGCATCTATGATGAACACCATATGTCCTCTGAGGCCCTGACAGCTCTCATTTATCCCCCGAAAATCTAGCCTGAAAACGCATACGGCGTGGAGGGAAGCAAAAGCACATGCTGAGTGACTGATGTGGCTCTTTTTCGCTAATTAAAAAATTTTCTCACTATATCTTCCTCCGTGCCCTTGACTTTGTACGTCCTCCAGGTCTTTCCGTCATCGCTGTAGGCCACTTTGTACGACTTAACATATTCTGGGCTCCCGATGCGCTTGGCTCCTTGGGTTATCACTCCTGTGACCCGCATCCTCCTCTGTAGGTTAATCTGAGCGAGGGTGAGAAAGAACACAAGAGAGAGAGAGAACAGATTCAGAGAAAACGAGAGAGACAAAAACAGTCTTCTTTACAGTTTTATTTTGGTACTATATATTTAGCTTGATATTCTATTATAGCATTTAATTATTTTTTTGCTTATATATATATATATATATATATATATATATATATATATATATATATATATATATATATATATATATATATATATATATATATATATATATATATATATATATATATATATATATATTTTTTTTATTTTTTTTTATGTGCCTTTCTCATTATGTTTTAAGCTTATTTTTATTTCAGTAATTTTAGTACTTGCAAAATAAACTCAGACGGCCTTAAAAACCCTCCTGTTTGTTGAACCTATAAATTCAGCATCTGCTGTATTGTTTTTGTCCAGTTTTCACTATTTAATACAAACGTCTCATTAGATCTAGCAATGATGGTTTGGGTTGCTTCTGAGAAGTTTAAGAATGAGGAGGCACGGTTGTGTGCTGCATGAAATGGAAGTTACTTTACTCTTTTCTTCCTTATATTGTGATGTTTATCTGAGTGAAATGGCATCCCGAACAAGAACAAATGTGACTTCATTTTGTTGATCGGGAATTTATTGGACCATTGGATGGCCCAAGGTCAGCGTTTTCATTTCCCGTTGCTTCAACATTGAAAAAACAACAACATTTTAGACACAACATCACCAATGAAAATTTTTCATGAAGCTTCAGCAATAAAAAAAGCAACAGTAAATGTGACTACAAGTACGGAATAAAATTGCAACTGAGATTTTCTTCCTACTTTTTTCATTGGGTCTATGTATCATTTGGGAAAATCTGTTTGGCTATACTTTTGCATTTACCTATACTAAACACAATATGTCAGTGTCTTCTGAATAATTTGGTAACATAACATCTTGAAACATTTTCATATGTCGATGCTAAAATCATGAGATGAAAAGCAGTATGCATGTATAACTGAAACATATAAGGGAACCTGCTGAAGATGAAACCAGTTAAGTTAACATTAACATGATTTCAAATCAAACCATAGACCGGATAATTATAGTGTTAATCCCTTTAGTTTTACACAAAGACAGTTTCTAACATGACTAGAATGACTCTGAAAATTAAACGTTGCTTGCAGTGATGATGGTCAAGGTCTGCATTCCACCCAATGCCATAAATTGAGTGCAATCACAGCTCTGGTCAGATCATTCATATTTCTTTGTGATTTATGTCTGAGTTGCGCTGCTGTGAAGCGAAGCTAGCGATTGGCCTCTCATGGGCCAATGATGACTACTGGATGTAGTAGAACAAGTGGGACTAGGTAATAGACTAGGGTGAAAAGGAGAAGCCAGTCTCAGAGATAAAAAGCTCAAGAGCAGAGGAGCTTTGGAAGACTGATTTGGGGTCCTGCAAAGTGCTGATCTGCAAGTGGAAAAGGGTGCTTAATATTGCTAAAATGGTTGAGTCTTTTATTTTTGCCAGCAAAGATTCCTGATTCCATGCTGATGAAGTGAAATGCATTGTGTTTTAAGAATCTTAAATGCATATAGACTATAAAAAGACCAAACTTGCTATATTGGTGATGCAAGCAGATGAGCCCAGAGGAATGCAACATGCTAAGCATTTTCTTTATAATGGCTTTCTATCGGAGACGTGAATCTTTTCACCCGGCGTTTACAGTATTTGAATCAAATATCAAAAACCAAAAAGGTGCATCATGCCTAACCAACCCGACACACATCACACATAAATGCGTATAAATAGTACAAGTGTGCAATGTCGTGGAATGTATACGCCAAAACTCATTTTGGCGTGCATATGATACGCTGTTTTTCGCGTGCATATGATACGCACTTTATGGCGTGTATATGACACGCTCTCGGGTAGGTTTAGGGTGGTGGGGTGGGGGGTTCGTATGTATAATACGGCATAAAGTGCGTGTCATATGCACGCGGAAAAAACAGCGTGCCATAGACACGCCAAAATGAGTTTTGGCGTATACATTCCACGACATTGCACACTCGTACTATTTATACGCATTTTTGTGAGAAACACCAACATGAACACTTTACAGTTGGTTTCATAACGATAAAATAATTCTCTTTAAATGCTATTGACCTTTAAATGATGGTGCATTTTGTGTATGAGCATACAGTAAGTGAAATTCATAGCGATATTTACATATGACTTGATCAAACATCAATAATCTAAAAGATGTGCATCGTGCCTGACACCTACATAGACAATTCGTAGTTGTTTTTTTACTGTTTTACGAAAGTCATTCTCTTCAATTGCTTTTGAAGTTTGAAATGTGTATACCAATGTTGTATGCAACTTTATGAGAATATCGAATGTCCAATGTCAAGACAACTATGCCAGTCTTTCACCGGGAAATTCTGAGTCCATCTGCTAGCCTGTAGCCTGATTGCTGCGTTTCAGTTTGTTTTATCATGCCCTTCACTTGCAAACTTCCCTCCGTCTCGTTCACTGGGATGTGCGTCATTGCTTACGTTGCATGAGTGCCCACTACTGGCGGAACCTTTGCAATGGACTGAACTGGAACGCCCTAAACCCTTGATCACTTGGAATCCACTATGTAGTTGATTCATTATTATTATTTTTTTTTTCTTTACGGAATTGTTTAATGCAGCATTCTATATGCATATAGGTGTGTTTGGGTTCTTTTAAATGTTTTTAAAAATAATTTAAATATCATAGAGTTGTTTGTGGTAGGGTAAATTAAATGCAATATGCAGTGACATCACATTCTTTTTGCATTGTGGTATATGAAGCTGCCTGAAGTGCTCATATGAAGTAGACTCGCTCCCTCTGTCGAAATCAAGGGGGCACGGGTCTGTCCATATAAACTTCCCTTGTCCACTTCAGGAAGTGGAGCACACTTCAAAATGGTGGTGAGAATTTCCCAGAAGGGGAAATGCTTAGGAAAGTTTGCAAGTGTGTGTCTAAAAGTAGAGTGGAATGCAGCATATATAGTAAAGCCTACACATATATAGCCTACATATATTTAGCCTACCTAATAAGGTGCGTGTTTAGTGGATCCTGGAGTATGATGTATTGAGGGAACCCCCAGTACAGCAGCACAGCACCACAATATAAAGTTAAGGAAATTAAACAACTGACAGAAATGACACACAATGAAATATATCCCCCAGATTTAACGTTTCAT
The DNA here is from genome assembly GCF_024679245.1 of Pseudorasbora parva. Taxonomy (NCBI): domain Eukaryota; kingdom Metazoa; phylum Chordata; class Actinopteri; order Cypriniformes; family Gobionidae; genus Pseudorasbora; species Pseudorasbora parva. Next base: position 26,595,085 of record NC_090174.1, on the reverse strand, counting down.
CTGGAAGTTACATCAGCATTGGTGAATAACATTATAATATCGTTCACAGTAGAGACATCTGTTTTCATACACAGAGAAAGTAAGCGTACAGCCTAAAGCATAAAAACAGCTTTTGTGTATGTATCAGCTTTTCTGCATCACATACACTTACCACTTGCTCCATTTATTTAAATCAGTTTTTGTGAGAGTATGAATGTTTTTCTGGTCATCGCCATCACCCGCTTGCACCACCTGCTGGTGAGGAGGACTAACAGCAGATGGAGATCAGGCATCGGCACTCTACTGCTATTCCTGCAGTTCCCGGATATGTAATGTTTAATTTAATGTTGAATTCAAACCACTGAATTTGTGGAAGCAAATTTGTAAAGGGAAATAAAATGGACCAAAAATATTATAAGCTGTATTTTTAAACAGACTGAATATTTTGGTGAAATCTGTGAAATCTGAAAGGTGAATATGGATCATTGATTTTTTTATGAAAATGTGTGTGAGATGTTTTGAATTGAAATATTTACAGCTTAAATATGACCATGTTGAATTTCAGTCCCAACAAATGCAAGCCCTATAAGTACAATGTATTAAAATGCAAGTATGGTTAATATATATTTTTTTTTTAAGTTAGTGCAATTCAACAAGCTGTTTTGTTTCAAAATACATTTGTCATTCATTTTCTTCCATAATTCTCTTTATGAATTGGGCAATAAGACATTGACTCACCGATTCATTAAAATTGGGTTGCAATCTAAATAAAATTGTAATCACGGTATAGCTTTTCAAATCAAAAAGGCTCTGATTTTATCAAATAATTACTTGAATTGCAAATGTTATAAGAAAATTTGCACATGATTGTTTCCCCAATTTGGCAGTAATACTTTATTGGTCCACAAAAAAATAAAAATAAAAAGCATGGCATTAGTTTTGTATAATGACCTGTAATGGTCATGTGCATTTGTAATTATGCAGAAGTGAAAAAAAAAAAAAAAAAAAAGGAGTGGAACTGGATATTTTCACACACACACACACACACAGTTCACCAGGCAAGCAGTTAATTTAGACCGTTGACACACAAGCCTAAATTCTTGCAAACATCCTTGAAACTTATCAAGTGTTGGCCATAGGCTGACAGAAACCATAAATGAGTGGGGCAGGACCATTTTTGCACTGTTTATGACAGTGCAAGCAGCATGAATCTGGTAATGGAGATATGGACCCATTCGTTTCTCTGACAGTCAGACATCACTGCTCTCCTACAAAGATTGCTTATACTGCAAGATGAGAGTCATTTATATAAGGTAAACAATGACTAGCCGACTAGTCAACTGCTCTTCCAGACCAGTAGTCGTGGAAGCCCTGCAGCCAGCATTTCCATTTAGACAGCCTGCCAAAAACTGTTTCCACAAGACACTCCCAGTTCTTCGTTACATAGTCGCCCTTACTGAAGTACACCGCTGGCTGTTAAAGCCATGCCTTGTTTCATTATAAATTCTTAGAAAGGCCAAAGACAGAAAAACAAAAACAAAAAACAACAACAACCTTTCCATGCTAGGAAAAGATCTGGCTGATTAAGATTTGTTATTCGTCCACAGAGCATATTTTAATGTATTGTGTTTGACACAACTACAGCTGTAATATCAAATGCATATCCACATAGCTTTACCGTTTAAGGTAGGATTCTACTGCAAAACTATAAAGCTGATCTAAGAAAAGACAGACACATCCCTCATTGAAAACAACATTGCAGTATACAGAGTTTGTGTTATGTATAATACCAATGAGCCTTCCAGGACCCCACTGATTCTACTTTTTTAGAATTTAGCAAGTATTTTGAGATCTGCACATTAAATTGCTAGAGGCCTCTGGTTTTAAAGTAGGCCACACAACCTGACAGTCTTCTGGGAGTGTCTTAGTTTTGCAGCTAGCCTGTAGAATTTCAAAGCTATATTCTTTTTGGTCTTTTTCTAAAATGCTACACAAGTAAAATGCAAGCACAATGGATTACTACTCTACTGCTTTCGGTAATCAATGTTCTGGAGGAAATGACTAGCAATGCTAATAACTTAGCTACTAATATGCAATGTTGTATCTGATAGAGAGAGGGAACGGTGTCATTTTTGGGCAAGTTATCCATCTCTTAAATACTTTCCTCCTTATATTGTCATTCAGCAAGTGTAAAAAAAAAAAACACTTTTTATATTGTGCTTTTCAATTACAAGACAGTGACTAATTATTTGTGTTATCAGATAAAAAATATATTAGGAAAACAAAATAAATATGCAAAAGTAAAATTTTACATTAGTCGATGAGAAGAAGCTAAGTCGGCCAAGATTTGATAAGCCAGTTAGTAGCAGAAAAAAAAAAACAGCTCCACAGAAAGTGCTGAAGTCACGCAGACCGTGAGGGACAGATCATAATTGGCGGGTTCTTGTGGTAATTACAGTATATCAGGAAATCCAAACTTTCACCTACCATCCACCAACCTCAAACATGGCTCATCATTTGAAACATGCAAGTAGTAGCAACTTTAATGGCCACTTGCTTAGCTCTAACATTAACTTTGATAAATGTGTGCCTCATTTACCCCCAACCATATGTTTAAGTAATTAAATTAATATAAACATTTGATTAGTCAACTTCATTCATCTTTGAAACACAAATTAAGACATTCCTGGTGAAATCAGAGAGGTTTCTGGCAGCAACGTCATTGGAACTGAGGCCAAGAAAGATACTAAAGAGATTGTTAAAAAAGTCCATTTGGTTCAGCCTTAATGTTATGAACTGACAAAATATTATTATTATTATTATTATTATTATTATTATTATTATTATTATTATTATTATTATTATTATGAAATATTATTTGCAAAAAACAACAACAACTCTAATCTGCAGCGGTCGGCCCTGGTGGCCCGCTGGGCAAAAGTGGCCCGCCAGCAATAATATCTGGCCCACGCCCCCATCTGCCGTATCTGGCAGATTGTTTTGAAAGCGCTGGTTCTGTAACATATCTGTCGATATGCAAGTGTGTGTTAATGAAAAATGTGCAAAAATATGCAACAGCCTCATAGAGCGTCACACTCCCGTGCGGATAGACCCGAGTTCGATCCCCGCTCAGAGCGAGCAGTGTGAATAGGTATATCAACATTCACTTACAATCAATTTTGTTTTTAGTGATTTTGCTTTAAAAAAAAATATGACAACGTATTTTTTACGACAATGGGGTCTGTGTTTCAAGTTGGTGAATGAAGATACTTGCCATGTCTCTAGGCGACTGCTTTATTCATTTATAAAAATAATGGATAAACTCACTGCAAGTTACAAAAGACACCAAGTCAGGCAATTCTAGTTGTATTTTTAATTAGTTAATTTATTAAATTATCCCTTGACAATATTATGGCCTGCCATCTAGTGGAGAATTTTTATTTTATTTTATTTTACAAATGCCGACCCCTGTCCTACGCTATTCACATCAAAAAACCAGTAGAGCACTTCCAGGTTCTATGTCAGAACGCCACCATATTATTGGTCAGCTCCTGCATCAGCATCACACATGTGCAATGCGGTGCTCTCATGAACAGCATCAGCCAGTGGTGAGTTGTGGGAGGAGACTGAGACATACAAGAAGTAATTGTTAAATTATTATTTTTTTCTTTCTTTTTTCGCATAATTAAATTATTTTGTTTGATAAGGTTGAACCACTGTAGTCAAATGGACTGGTTTAACAATGTATTTACTACCTTTCTGGACCTTGAAAGTGGCAATGATGTTGCTGCCTATGACTGGTTCAGAGAGCTCTCTCTTAATTCATAAAAGATTCATAAATCTTAAAACACGGACACCCGGAAAATTCTGTTTATGGCCGGGGAGCGTTTTCTCACAAATAACGAAAAATTCTATGTTAACTTCCGTGTTCCGAGTTAACTAAGCTAATGAGAAACAGGTGTGCAACTAAACCAGTAACCATGGTAACAAATAAAGAGCAGGGAAATGGGGGACACTTCCCTGGAAGTCCAAGAAAACATGAACATAAACCTGACGAAATACATTTACAGAATACATTTCTCGACACGTCACTACCTCAACATATGGTGTGATTGGATTACTGCACTGACCAGCGGACCAATTATATTGCACAGCAAATGCCAGAGCCAAAGTCAAAAGGTTTTGTAAAATTACCTCCTAGAACTGTCTCACATGGTTGCGTTCACAAACACCAGTCACTCGCCTCTGAATGCTAGATAACATAAGAGCTTTTATTGCGTTTCGTCTGCACGCTCTGAGGTGCTAATTTATGATTTACAGGGAAAAAAGCATGTGGCTTCCCTAATTGCAGCAACATCCCTTTTTATTAAAGATACAGTATATTTTTCACAATTTCACAGGAAATTAAGTTTTTGTTTTGTCGATGGGATGGTTTTCATTCACAAATGTTTTATGCAATATTCCAATTTTGCACATTAGTTAAATTCGCTACTTTGGATGGAAACATAGCTATTGAGAGGGAGCCGACTGTGTGATTCTGTTCTAAATCCTTTCCTTCACATCACAGGAAAGCAGTTGGACTGGCAAAGGCTCCTACTGTGCCTTTCCAGTGCCGTTCTTTCATGACAGTCAACCTGATCATGCATTCAGTCCACTGTGCACACAAATGAATAATCAACGTTCAAATGTCCATTTTGAATGTTGTGTAAATACATTAATGCTGAATCTATGTGTCAGTAAAATGGCTCTAGATAAACAAGTTTAACTATAACATAATTGGCTTATGACTTCACCCCATCTTCTTTTCATGCTACCCTTGTGAGTTTGTTCTTCCACAGCAGGGCATATCCTCAATGCTTATGTTAATCTGAAGCACACAACTGAACCCGCTGTGGAAGAGAGGGAGGACGTGCCCACAGGGATTGACATCATGCCAAATCAAACTGTTGTGTAGGTCACGACTCAGTGCTCTATGCACAACACAGCTCTGGTCTATTACTCAAATTTAAGTGCTTAGCGCATCTAAGATAAGAGTATGTAAATCAGTGATTCTAAGCTGCTTTTGCTTCAGGACCTAGAATTTTTATCGGACATCAGTTTTACCGAACACACTACATAATTGTCAACAAAATGTCCCCAAAACACAAACATTCATTACTATTACCCACAGGGCTGTCACTAGTTGGTGGTGACAATTCCACTTATACTTATGAATCAATATAGTTTACTATAGCGTATGCCTGAGTTTAATGAAAACCACAAAAACATGCAATTAGTTAAATCAATTTTCCAAATATCTATTTTCCAAACTTCTCGCCTCCGTAAAAACAGTTTAGCCCAATGGTTCATTATTTTAGCTCAGTCAGCGACACAACAGAAGGACCCAATACAATCGCAAGTCCCATCCCAGCTAGAGATCAGAACCAATCAGAGTTGATGCTGCTCCAAGAGCAGTTGAACTGAAGCAACAGTGAAGGTGATGCTGACTGAAAGTGTCTGGAAAAAATCTGGGTACAACGTCATGAAAGGAAGAGGGAGGCCAGGATAACTACTTAGTCTATCAAAATGTTCATCTTTCCAATATTTATATTGCTTTTGTTGATGTACAGTAAAAAAAAAAAAAAAAAAAAAAAAAAAAAAAAAAAACTTAATTTGCAATGTTTTATTTTTTTTTGTCTGTTATGTTATTTTCTAAGAAATCCATATTAGGATACATACCAGATGTGGGCCTCCAAATCGTATACTATATATAATATAAGTGGAGGGAGATGGTGGCTCACATCAATGGTTTTTTCAGGATTCACAGAATTCCCTAGCTACGGCCCTGACTACCCAGTGCACAACAGCAGGCATAATTAATATCACATCACATAATTTCTGTAATTTTAGCTATATAAAGCTTAACGTTTAACCCAGAGCAAATTTATTTTTTTTGTAAACTGACGGCAAAGTTTTAGATCTACGGGAGCAGCTACATATGGAGATTGTAAAGTGCTATTTTGTAGAACATCTTTTGCTCAGACTGTTTTTTTTTTTTTTTTTTTTTTGTGAAAGGAGCTATTCAATGGAACTCTATATGGAAATATCAAAGAACTAAACTATCTACCTTAAAAAACTGAAAAAAATCATGGCTCGTACAGTAACAACAGTGTGACCAAGTGTGATCACACATGTCAAAACATGTTATTTATACCTTTTTTAGACTTTTGATTGTATTCAGTGTATTGTTTTCTCTTATTTTTTTATTCTCTTCTTTATTTTTCATTCCCATCTAGTGTTATATTTTAATACAAAAAGCACTTCTAGGGACAGGTGTTAAGAATTAGCCTTTGGCTATAAACACTATGATGGATTGCTAAAAGAAGATAATATATGTTTACTGCATCTGTCCCTATTACAAACCCGATTCCAAAAAATTTGGGACACTCTACAAATTGTGAATAAAAAAGGAAAGCAATAATTTACAAATCTCATAAAATTATATTTTATTCGCAATAGAATATGGATAACATATCAACTGTTGAAAGTGAGACATTTTAAAATGACATTCAATTTGAATTTCATGAGAGCGACACATTCCAAAAAAGTTGGGACAGGTAGCAATAAGAGGCTGGTAAAGTTAAATATGCATATAAGGAACAGCTGGAGGACCAATTTGCAACTTATTAGGTCAATTGCCAACATGGTTGGGTATAAAAAGAGCCTCTCAGAGTGGCAGTGTCTCAGAAGTCAAGATGGGCAGAGGATCTCAAATTCCCCCAAATGATGCAGAGAAATATAGTGGAGCAATATCAGAAAGGAGTTTCTCAGAGAAAAAAATGAAAGTTTGAAGTTATCATCATCTACAGTGCGGAATATCATTCAAAAATTCAGAGAATCTGGAACAATATCTGTGCGTAAGGGTCAAGGCCGGAAAACCATACTGAATGCCTGTGATCATTGGGCCCTTAGATGGCACTGCATTACATACAGGATGCCACAATAATGGAAATCACAACATTGGCTCAGGAATACTTCCAGAAAACATTGTCAGTGAACACAATCCACCGTGCCATTCGCTGTTGCCGGCCAAAACTCTATATGTCAAAAAAGAAGCCATATCTAAACATGATCCAGAATCGCAGGCGTTTTCTCTGGGCTAAGGCTCATTTAAAATGGACTGTGGCAAAGTGGAACACAGTTCTGTGGTCAGACGAAAACTGGGATGCCATGTCATCCAGACTAAAGAGGACAAGGACAGCCCAAGTTGTTATCAGAGCTCAGTTCAGAAGCCTGCATCTCTGATGGTATGGGGTTGCATGAGTGTGTGTGGCATGGGCAGCTTACACATCTGGAAAGGCACCATCAATGCTGAAAGATATATCCAATTTCTAGAACAACATTATGCTCCCATTCAAACACCGTCTCTTTCAGGGAAGACCTTGCATTTTCCAACATGACAATGGCAGACCACATACTGCATCAATTACAACATCATGGCTGCATAGAGGAAGGATCCAGGTACTGAAATGGCCAGCATGCAATTCAGATCTTTCACCAATAGAAAACATTTGCTGCATCATAAAGAGAAAGATTCGACAAGGAAGACATAAGACAGTTGAGCAACTAAGCTTGTATTAGACAAGAATGGGACAACATTCCTATTCCTTAACTTGACTAACTTGTGTCCTCAGTCCCCAGACGTTTGCAGACTGTTATACAAAGAAGAGGAGATACCACACAGTGGTAAACATGGCCATGTCCCAACTTTTTTGAGATGTGTTGATGCCACCAAATTTAAAATCAACTTATTTTCCCCATAAAATTATAAATTTTCTCAGTTTAAACATTTGATATGGCATCTATGTTGAATTCTGAACAAAAAAAATATTCAAATTTGAAAAGTCCACATCATTGCATTCTGTTTTTATTCACAATTTGTACAGTGTCCCAACTTTTTTAGAATTGGGTTTGTAAATAAAATCGGGTATAAAGCCATTGATAAGTGACACGTGGACATGCTCCATGTACTGATTAAAGCTTATGTCTCTAGAGTTAAACATTTTTGGAAACGTGACAAAACATTATTATTATTTTTTTATATTAACCTAAGCTGAATCTTATGGATAATAAATGAAATACTTATTTTGTATTTATTTTAATATTGTAATTATTTGTTTATTTCAATGACAATTTGGAAAATGCATAAGAGCTGTGACTTACCAGTCTAACACATGAAACAAATAATGTACTAAAATATTAATGCCACTGGCTGTATTACACAGTCACAGGTGAATCTACTGTTTTATTGGATGTAAGAACTTCAACAACAAAAATATGGAAAGTATTTTCCCCCTTTAAAGACTTTATTTTGCTATCCTAACCATGCACGATTATATGGTTAGTTACATTTTATATTTTGCATTCAGCATTGTTTTCTTCCCCGGCTGTCTGTGACCCTATCACAACTATCCTGCGAGCCATTTTTGGGGTCGCGACCCACCAGTTGAGAACCAGTGATGTATTAAATATATGCAGTAGAATGCAAAAGACTAAATTAAAATAAAGACATTTTAAATCAGCTCCCTCCTACACACTCCACACTTCCAGCATGCAGAGAGAGAGAGACAGAGAGAGAGGGAAAGAGAAGCGCTAATGTCCTTCTTGCATGGCTTCATGACGGGGGGAGACCGAGAGCAATATGGAAATGAGCACATGCTGATGCTCAGCTCAGTCTGTTCCTCCTGTCTGTATGCGTACGCATGTATTAATGCATACACTTCTGCGCATATGGCACAACCCCATCCATCACACTCTACATATGTACACATAAACCAACATCATTGAGCAAAGAAGTGATCTGCACGTAATGAGCCTTTCAAAATAACTCCCACACAATTTCTCAGCATAACCCCACTGTCTTACTAATGGAGAAACGCTTGAAGACCCTAGACTGAGTTAAGGCATTTAGTCTGCCTTCAAACAGCGAGTGAAAGCAGTCAGTCAAGTCTTTGTTTTCCCCAGAGGTAAAAAGCTGTCTGAGAGGCTCCTGAGGGACGGGGCGTGGAGCGAAGCCGAGTGCTCGGAGTGTGGAAGGGAACGGGAAGACAGCTCAAGTTCGTAGACAGACAGCCATGAAATGGGGGAAAAGTAATAGTCATAATACAGGGTTTAAAATGATTTGTTATCGCTGAGTGGGGAGCGTGCATGTGTGTGCGCGCCCGTTGCTTCACAGTCAGCTACACTTGATGACAGCTAATTCACCATCCTACTGCGTGTGAGCAATGGGCTGGGGTTTTGAGGGGCCACACAAATCACTAGCTGAATTCATTCTCCTAGCCTTTAAGTCTCTCTGAAGATGCATCAGAAACTCACTAAACCACTGACAGCGGCTACAGCACAAGCCGGGAGAACACGTCAAGTTTTTGAAAGAACAATCACTTTCTGAATTTCTATAAGAAATCTCGTAGTCTGACATGGGTGCAGGCTTGTACAGTAATTAGACATAATTGTAACTGTATTTTGCATATCACTCACAGACATTTACTCTCATGGAGAAATGTTCACCTCTGAATGTTCAAAATAGTCTTTGATTCCGAGTTATAGCTCACAAGTTAAGTATTTTTACTGAATGTTAATTAAGGGCTTGGAGTTATGACAATTTATACCATGGTCTGTCTGAATACTCTATTCCGATTGGCTGGAATGTGTTAAAAAAAAAAAGGTAGTTCCAAGTCAACTGAATCACTGCTCTATTCTATATTAATGCTCTGATTTCAATAAAGTTCGCACACAAAAGCCTACTGATAACATAGCTACATGTTATATTGCTAATGATTGGGGGTTACATTGCTATTTTTAAAGTAATTAAAAACGAATTTCATTGTTCATGGAGTGAAAGGTGCTGCAGACATGGGTATCCATTTTATCTCATCTCTCTCTCTCCCTCTCTCTCTCTCTCTCTCTCTCTCTCTCTCTCTCTCTCTCTCTCTCTCTCTCTCTCTCTCTCTCTCTCTTTCTCTCTCTCTCTCTCTCTCTCTCTCTCTCTCTCTCTCTCTCGCTTGGTAATTCATTTAAATAAATTATATAATTCAGTTATTCATATAAATAGTCAGTTTTACCCTTCCAGTCAAATATTGTGCTGCAAACATCATTTGCAGCTTTGTGGTCAATGCTGGCCATGGTATAAATTGGATAATCCACGGCTAGCTGTACATTAAACAATTTTATGGCACTTTGCAGAGGCAACCCTCCATTTTGGCTCTATGTTATAAATAAAAACCATTTAATGCACATAGCCATGGGGTATCCCTTAAATATACCACACTGTGATAGGAATGTGCAGGGCCGGCCCTGGCCAATTTGCTGCCCTAGGCAAGATTTTACTTGGTGCCCCTTGTATCAAGGTTTTTATATGTTGGTTGTGTTTTTATAATTTTTAAAATAAAAGTAAACACACACACACACACACACACACACACACACACACACACACACACACACACACACACACACACACACACACACACACACACACACACACACACACACACACACACACATGTTGGTCTAGTGGTTTATAGGGACTCTCCATAGGTGTAATGGTTTTTATATACCGTACAAACCGTATTTTCTATCCCCTTACACTGCCCCTTCCCCTAAACCTACCCATCACAGGAAACATTCTGCATTTTTACTTTCTCAAAAAAACTCATCCTGTATGACTTATAAGCATTTTGAAAGTTGTTTTGAAGAAGTTTTGAAAAGTGACTACTATCAGCTATTACTATCCTTATGGGGACATTTGGTCCCCACAATGTAATATAAACAAGGACACACACAGTTACACACACACACACACACACACACACACACACACACACACACACACACACACACACACACACACACACACACACACACACACACACACACACACACACACACACACACACACACACACACACACACACACACACACACACACACACACACACACACACACACACACACACACACACACACACACACATATATACAAAAATGTGTGTAATACGTATATCCTCCACTAAACCATACTAGACATGCTCATGTTTTCAACATGAAGTAAACTTTTAAACCTGTATATAAATAGCATTACTAATTTCAGAAAATAAATTTTACAAACGCCATATGTCCCCTTACAATTGCACAACTGAGTAAAAACATTAGGCTATTAAAAAAATATATATATGTTTATAAACAATTGACATCATTTTTTACAGATTCTGATAACCCAGAACAGTTGCTTTACATAAAGTTTAAGATAAAATATAACTGGAATTAATTAGCAAACATTCATATTAAGATAATGCATTTAGATAAACTGTTCATTAGGGCTGGGACAACGCGTCGACGTCATCGATGACGTCGACGCAAAAAATACGTCGACGCAAAATATGCGCGTCGATTCGTCAGACTCAAAATAAAGATGGCGGCGCCGGAGAGTAGTAGCAACCATAGATGTACATAATAAAGTATATTATGTAATTAAGTATATTATTTATTATGTATATCTATGGTAGCAACACGAGTGGCTCCTCAGACTTTAAGAAGTGCAAGGCTTGCGGGTTGGCCACAGTCTATGGGGTTGGCGCGCGGTGCGCACGGAGCATCACAGGCATGCGCGCACGCGTTTTGTTGTCACGGCTACATAAACAAATTTCTGCACACAGGAAGACAGATGTTTTGGTAATATTTGATGTATTTTAATCACAAAAACAAACGTGTGCATCAAGTGAAAGCATCGGACACATTGGCTCCGTTACCTACATAATAAGCTGTTTTAAATTTAAAATGTTCAATGTCTAATCGCCCTGATGTGACCGAGGGTATCCATCCTCTAAGTGAGCAGTTTCATCCCAGGACTATTCCGGTTTTAAACGGAATAGTGGCGCCCATAATGCACTCTACATGTAACTTTTTTCACTGTCATGCCGCGGATGCGCGTGGCGTTTCTGTTGCGTGTCAGCCACGGGGCTGCGTGGCTTTTCTCTGCCTTTGCACACTAGAAGCGTGTCTGACGCGGCGCTGCTGCTGCTATTGATGCGGAGGGAAGCCCTATCCCTAATGTTAAACAGAAATAGCCTACTGATACAGCAAAGAAAACGTCGGGAGTAGCCACATATCTATGGTATTGAAGGCAAAATAGGCTACATAATATTTCGTTCTGTATTGACAGTTGCAATATTTCAAAATCGATAATTGACGTTTTTTATTATTACAATTAGGCCTATATCTGCATTTATGTAAACCTACAGACTTTCAAACATGAAAATGTAATTTAATAATATGTATTCGTGTCAAAATGATATATAAACATCTTTTCCTATTCTATTTTGCCTGGAGACGCTCCCAACACGTGAAAAATAGGCGCTCTTCTATTTCTAGCATGCACACATTTTCCGCGCGTCACAGGCAGTGAGCAAACTCCAACCTGTTAACATGGGAGCCGAAACAAAAACGGACACGCCACGCAGCCGAGACGCTCACGCTTGCAGTGTGTCCCCGGATTTGATTAACCAACTTGTTGATATTTAATCGATGGGCATAGCCTGTAGGCTGAGTTGCATACATAGAAAAATCGTATAATATGTTTCTTTGTTGTAGGTTAATACTTATTTGTGTGTGTGTGTGTGTGTGTGTGTGTGTGTGTAGCCTACTTTATGTTTTCAAGGTTTTATTGAATGCATTGCTCTTGTATAGTCTTACTTTGGAATTTTAAGAGCAATAAACATATATTGCAATGTTAAGGAATTCGTTTTTTCATTCAGATAATTAAATCAACATGTATAAATTGCTATTAGGCAATTAATGGGTAGATAATCGGTAATCGAATCGAATCGTAACCGAATCGGTCAGGAAAAATTAATCGTTAGATTAACCGATCCATCGAAAAAATAATCGCTAGATTAATCGTTTAAAAAATAATCGTTTATCCCAGCCCTACTGTTCATTCATTTCATCACTTTACCTCTGTCTTTATCCCCTTATTCCTTTATATTCCTGTATCAGAGGGCTTCGGTCTTTTTGACACATTGGCCATCCGTCATAAATAATTAGGCAACTTTCCAACTTTCACTGGTGCGAGCAAACAAGCACATTCCTGTCTGTTTGATGCGCGAGAGGCGACACAACAACAAATTCCCAACGTTTAACTGATCGCGTGTTCAATATCGGACACACTAAAGCACTCGCTGGGCAGGAGGAGAAAAGGATTTGTTTAAAAAAAAATTTGGGGTAATATTTTGAATTAATATTAATAAAAAGTAGCAGTAATAAAACCGGAAAAAACACTAATCACTAAGTGTATATTAAATTCATTATAATTTATACTATAATCAATTTTTAAAATGGACATAAAACAAGACCAATAAAAACAGTAACAGAGTAAAAATAAAGCAAAACATTTTAAAAAGGAGGAAAGAAGAAGAAGAAGAAGAAGAAGAAGAAGAAGAAGAAGAAGAAGAATTCTGTAACTTAATACATTTGCTTAATAGCTAACAGCTAGACAACACAGCAACACAGCTAACTTTGCTAAATTTTGTAAAAGATTCATATGACTTCTAACTTACTCTACTGTCATATTTATTATTCATGAGCTCTGAATAAGCTTAACTTTTGCTTCCGACACACCATAAAAAACAAATAAAATAATGAAATGCAAAAAAATCTTTCATTTGTAATATAGGTTATTTGCTGGATTATCGATAAATAGGTATCACCACATGGCTATTTATTTTAATTAACTCTATTCTATATCTGTTGATGCAATATAAAATTACTCCCACCATGATATAATATTCTGGTCACAAAGCCCACCCATAATGTTAATTATACACCAATTAATCTCAATCTGTCTTTTCATAGACTTCCACAAGACGAAAACAGGGGTGACCAATTAAAGCCGTGTGACTAAAAGGCCATGACTTGGTGATGCTTCATGCTCATAATGGCCACAGATGCTGGAGTCACTTTATCTAATGGAGATACATACCGGTGCCATGTGTGGAGGGGCATTGGAAACATCTGGCATGGCAATATTTGTCAGTTTTGCGGAAATTGATTCGGATGCGGACAGAGGACATTAAACGGCTGTAATTCCCAGAGGCTGTTTATCAGCCTGACACCCATCACACATGAGTCGTTTACCAATCATGATCTCAATTCTCCAGCCACTGACAGGGTTTTTAAAGGGTTAGATCACCCAAAAATGAAATGTATGTCATTAACAGAGTATGTGAGTGGAGTGGAGTGGCAGCAATATCCCCTCCACGCTCTTTGCATTCAAGACTCACTCCGCTCCAGCTCCGCTCCGGGTTCACAATTTCCAGCTCCCCACTCCACTCCTCCCTCACTGATATCAGAAACACTGCTCCGTCTTCGCTCCGGGGAAATTTGCGGATAACCGCTAAAGTATTAAAGTAAGCTCTGAAATATTACTATAAAGTTCGGTATATAACCTGCATTAAATTTAAAAAATAATAAAAAATAAACAATAGGTGATTAGAGGCCTTATTTCAACGTGGTTTATTGGAACATTAGTGTGCATTTCTATGTCACGATTAGTCTACTATTTGTTTATTATTTATTAAATACACGCAACTGGCCGAAGAAACCTTTATTAAAATTAAGAAACAATTTGTACAAAACGAAAGAAAGGCTTTTTACAAAAAGAAAACTTCATATTAAGCTAAATATAACCACCAAAATCATTTCTGACCCACTAGCATCTTTGCACTGATATCATAATCAGATGAAATGTAAAAATAATATTATAATATTTAAACATAAATATGAAAAAAAAAAACATTGTTTAATGGCTACAACAAGTAGCCTATAGTAAGCTACAGATTTATGTCATGTCTAAGCTGGATTTGAACGAACATCCTTTTACCGTGAGCGGTTCATGAGCGCGCGTCTGCGGATTATTGAGCTGAGTCACACCGGCTTCACTCCGCTCATTAGTGAGGTCAGGCTATACCTCGCCCACGTATTAAAAATGGTCGGGTTTAAAACGGGCTCATAATTACAGTTAATGTGTCGGACAGGGCCGGTCTCTCGGGTGCACGGGCTTGGGTAGGGTCGGGCTTGATTTTTTGAGTCGATCTAAGCTCTAGTTCTGGCTAAAAATGTAGTTATTATGTGCTGGCCGGTTTGCATGAATTGTACTCATGATGGAGCGGTAGTGGAGCGCTCTCGGAGCGAGTGAAAACCACAACGCTCCGACTTTTAAAAAATCCGCTCCTCACTCCATTCAAAATCTTGCCGCTCCACTCCTCCCTCCACTCCCACTCCACTCCGCTCACATACTCTGGTCATTAATGACTCACCCTAATGTCGTTCCAAACCCGCAAGACCTTCGTTCATCTTCAGAACACAGTTTAAGATATTTTATATTTAGTCCGAGAGGATATGGAAGTGTATGACACACTACACTGTCCATGTCCAGAAAGGGAATAAAAACATCATCATAGTAGTCCATATGTGACATCAGTTAGTTCATTAGAATCTCTTGAAGCATCGAAAATACATTTTGCTCCAAAAATAACAAAAACTATATATGAATTTATTCACCATTGTCTTCTATTCCTTGTTTGTGTTCAATCCTCAAATAAAGATTCAAACGGTTGTGAATCAGCTTATTGATTCATGATTCGGATCGCCAATGTCACGTGATTTCAGAAGTTTGGCAGTTTGACACGCGATCCAAATCATGAATCCGATAGGACCTGGACAGTATAGTGTGCTTACACTTTCATACACTCTCAGACTAAATATAAAATATCTTAAAACTATGTTCCGATGATGAACGGAGGTCTTACGGGTGTTGAACTACAAGTTGAGTCATTAATGCAAAATTTCATTTTTGTGTGAACTAAGCCTTTAAGTTGTTTTGGTGGGGGGTAGGAGAACGAGAGTCCTGCACAGACATAAACAGACACAAACTCCTCTACTGATTCCAGTATACCACATATCTCCCTTCATGAACACATTAGAGATCAATTAAAAAAGTACACTGCAACATTTTAAACAAAAAAAGTTACAGTGTACTTTTTTAATTGATCTCTAATGTGTTCATGAAGGGAGATATGTTGTATACTGGAATCAGTAGAGGAGTTTGTGTCTGTTTATGTCTGTGCAGGATTCTCGAGTCAATACATCATCCATCATTCTTCCAAAATATGGTTTTGTTTCACACTAAGCATAAGCAAATATGCATATTACAAGTGTTTATATTTTACCCTCTCGTCATATCCATAAACAGATATCCTGCTACTTTGACGTGAGTATGGTGTGGGATTGGTATAGGTTAGATGTCATAATGAGTGAGAATGGTTGACATAAAGCAGCTAAATCTCCGGAAAGTTACGGAAAATTATAGCCTAGAAATCTAGACGCACCCTAGCGGCAGCAAATTTAATCTGCCCGCCAGTGTCGTCTAGCAACTCTCAATAGCCTTCTGAGCTGTATTCCCCTAACTCTTGCCGGGCCAATCACATCGTGTATAGAGTCGGTGGGCGGAGCCATAATGACGGTGGCCGAGTTGCGTTTGTGTGCTTCTAGTAAACACAGAAACTGGCGAACGGCGGTCTTTCGAATCAGCTTTGACCGTGACTCTGGAAGACTTTGAGTTAAGCTTTTCTCTGAGAAAAGAACAAAGAACGGCACTGAAGTCATTCTTAAAAAGGGAAGATGTGTTCTGAGTTTAGCCGACCGGATACGGCGAATGTTTAATCTATCAAGGAGCTCTGTTTCACCTTCGTTGCTCTGGTTGGTGTACCGCTATCCTATCGTGTGCAGAGGGAGTTTGAAAGACAACCGTTTATCCCGCCCCTCGGATTGAGCCCTGTCTATGGTGAGTTTCCAGACCAAACATCTTGATGTGGGTCTGGCTTGTCAGGCTAGGAAAATTACCTTTTTAAAGAAAAAAAAAAAAAAAAGCCAAAAAGAGGAGATTTGAAATGGTGTAAAAGTAACAGAGAGATGGAGTTTTTATTAGTATTTTATTGAACAGATAAATAAATGGCCATATGTAGCTCTCACAGAGTTCATTGTAAAGCGTTATCTGTTGTGAAGGGTCATTTTATTATGGTTGTTGCTGTGCTGGAGTTTATTTTCAAAGAAGTACAGTGTCTATGGGTATAGCTAGTTTAACATCTTCAGCTTGTCATCTTGAGATTCTTTCCATCTAAACTGGTTATATCTCTTAAGTCTAGTTGTGAAAGTTTTATGAGCAGTAGAATAAACATATTCATATTTACACACTAATGCAGAGCTGAAGTACAAACAAAACAGTGTTGTTCTGCCAAAATTCATGCACAGGGCCAGAAGTTATGCAATGTAGCTTTGATCATATATTTAACAAAAAAGAAATACATAAATAAAAAATCCCCCTTTAAATAGTCTTTCTTTCTAGGCCACACATTTATTTTGACACGTGATATGTTTTTTTTCCCCCCTTCTATTTGTATATGTAGAGTATAGGTAATATTATGATTTTAACCATGAGTATGACTAACTTTGAGATTACATTTCAGAATTTGCATTTACAGTATGGATATAATATGGTGCCAGTATTATGTCCATACTGTAAATGCAAATCATACTGTAAATGCGCATATCTATTCTATAAACATGTTTAGGTCAGTAAGGCTTTTATAAATAAATGAATACTAGTGTTCAACAAGGATGCATTACATTTATAAAAGTGACAGTAAAGTAATATATATATATATATATATATATATATATATATATATATATATATATATATATATATATATATATATATATAATATATTATAACTCTTATCCTAACAGCTATTTTTAACTGTAAATATACATCATGACATCATTATAGTTCTGTTTTTACTGTATTTTAGAACAAATCAATTCAGCCTCTGTGAGCATAAGATACTTATTTCACAAACTTTTGTTATTGTTGTTGTTAAACAGTATATTTAAATTGTTTGTGTATACAGTATTTTATATGTAATGTGTGTGTATGTGTGTACACACACACACACACACACACACACACACACACACACACACACACACACACACACACACACACACACACACACACACACACTAAATATAATATACTGTATATATTCTGCTGCTGTTTTCCATCTAGACATTGGCATGGCTTACAGCCCTGTTCATTACCTCTTAATGAACTGACTCATCTCATGCAGGAACATGCTTGCAGATAACTCTACCACCAAAAAGCGTTTAACCAGCCTATTAAGCCCATGCTAAGACACAATCTGCTAAGTCATACACAGTCATAATTATCCCACCTCAAACATTCAGGCTTTCTGCTGTGGTGAGGACATTTTCAAAGATACTGTGATGTGCTACTTTTTACTCTCAGTATCATCCCTCAGGATTGTCCCTGGTTTCTGCAGGGATAATCTGCAGACAAAAAACGACACACTTCAGTATATGTTGTCTATGAGAAACATGCCGCAAAGCAGAAACGACATTTAATGCTGTGTATTCAAACCTTTTTAAAATTGGATGGAAAGCAGATTTTAGGCAATAATGCAACGTAATCCTGACTTTGACTTTCACTTCTTCCCCTTTGGTCTAAAAAGGTTTTTTAGACCTACGTGCAATTAAAAGTTTGAAGGCCAATATGGAGAGAGAGAAAAGTTTGGAGTTTTCAGCCAATGAAACATTGAGATTTAAAATCGTTATACGGTGAGACAGAGAGGCCAGGTAGCAAGGGTCTGATGTAAACTCATATACTGAAGATTGACAGAGACCACATTGAGTAAAGGCCAGAGTAGCTCTAGTTCACCCATGATCATGACTCAATGCATATTATCATAAATCAGCTAATGTTTCAAAGTTTAGCCTGGTAGAAATTTTAGTTTGTTTGCTTATGTTGCCTATTAGCATGCATATTACTATAGTAATTTTTTACTATAGTAATATGCTAATATAGTAATATGCATATATTGGCTGTTTATTACTACTTATGAAGCACATATTAATGCCTTATTCTGCATGACCTTATTCTACATCCCTTTATCCTACTCCACACTTAAACGCTACAAAATCGTATTCATTAGCAGTAAATGGAGGCACAAGTTTTAGTTAACAGTGCTTATGTGTTCACCATCTTAAATCTGCACTATGTAACTTTTCCGTCTGCTAGAGGGCACCTATTCAAAATCTTCACTCTCAGAAAAAAAGGTACAGCTCTGTCATTGGGGCGGTACCCTAAGGTACAAAAGTGAAAAGGTACATCTTTGTACCTTACTAACCCCTAAATGGTACATATTAATACCTTAAAAGGTACATATCAGTACTTTAAGAGTGCAAATTAGTACCTTAAAGGAACATAGTAGTACCTTAAGGGTACATATTAGTACCTTTTTGGTTTTGTACTCTAGGGTACCGCCCCAGTGACAGCAATGTACCATTTTTCCTGAGAGTGTTGGGACATGTGATTTTCACCTCACAGCTAGTGGAAAAGAATTGGGATATGACTCTGGCAGAAATCATGTTCATGGATGCGATTATTAACATAACTGTAGTGTGAAGCAGATCAGGGCCGATTGTTGTGGAGCTGAGCAAGGCCGCTGGAGTGATTGTTATGCAACACAAGGCTCAGCGGGACTTTTATTGTGATGGGACACAGTCGCCGGCGCCATTTTGGCTTTTTTGGTCATGAGTATGAGGTAACGCAGCTATGTTTATCATATTAGATACATTTTAATGACATTACTCAGTGGCTGCTGTGACACTTGTTGCACATGGCTAAGAGTAAAGTCTTTTCGACAACTAAAACCGGAATCCAAAATTAATGCAGATATAATGCAATTGACAGGCGACTCCCTCAAATGTCCCGGCTCCTTGGTTAAAATAACAATTTTCGCAAAATAGTTGGAAACATTTGGGATATTGTAAGAACTCAACTGAACAAAATATATGGTACATGGACTGCATTTATATAGCGCTTTTAACAGACCCTATGGCCATCCAAAGCGCTTTACATTTTGCCTCACATTCACCCATTCATACACCGACGGCGATGTCAGCCATGTAAGGCGCCATCCAGCTCGTCGGGAGCAGCTGGGGTTAGGTGTCTTGCTCATGGACACCTCGACACTTGGTCAGGTGGAACCGGGGATTGAACCACCAACCTTTCAGTTTGTAGACAACCTACATGAAGCACTGAGCCACTGCCGCCCTACACTGGCCTGGTGGTTTTCGGATATTTTACTGCAAACATCCAACATGTTGCCAATTTTTTTAAAGCAGTCTCTAATACTCACTGCAAGGCGACATTTATTTAATAAAAAATAGAGTAAATCAGTAATGTTGTAAATATATTATTACAATTTAAAAGAAGTATATAATTGTAAATATATTATTACAACATTATTACAATGTTGTAAATATATTATTACAATTGCAAAGGCAAAAGGCCGTAACTTCGTTTTTGGTCGAAAATGAGTTATTGACATTTTTGGGACTTTCAAGACCTCCTTTATCATGTGGATAAATATCGTTAGTCAATTATGTTGTTTTTTCGAGAAAATTATGGATTGTCTGAACAGTAACTTCCAAAAGCCCAGGAGAAACCAAGGCAGAACACCGTAACAGCAGTTACCGCTCTTTGCCTTGGTTTTAGAACACTCAAACTGAGTTACGGTACTCTGCCTTTGTTTAGCCATGCGTCTAAATTAAGTTACGGTACCGACATGCAGTTATGGTGTCCCGCCTTTGTATTAATGTCTATTAAAGTTTGCCGCGTTTGAGTTACGGTGTAGCCTGTCATACATGTTTTCATAATGCAGAATATTCTCTCAGCGCGCTGTCAGGCAGTCTGGGGCTGCCCACTGCACGAGTGTGTGTAGGCTACTCGAATCCAGTGACAGCGTGCGATCACGCATATACAATCAGTAGGCTAGTAACAGTTCGCAATTATATCCATATATCCTACCTTTTCTTGTAAACCCGATAAAATCCATGCCAATGAACGTCATCGGAGATGTTTAATCCACAAGCATTCTGAGAATTATTCCTGTCACATCAATCTAAAAGTTGTCCTTTTAGGCTTGGCGATTTTCATTCAAAGATGTAAAAGTATAAGCTATGTAGCCTATTGTATCTTTTTTTACTAGATAAAAACATTAAAAACATATTGCAATAAATAATTACTCTGTTTAGCCTATGAATGGGCAATCCGATCCAGTCAGCGCTGTCATTAGCCAAAATATAATAGCGTGATAGCCAAACTTAACCCTTGATTAACCAGCGGCACTGTTTGCTATTTGTCTTATTTATCACATGCATTTTTACAAGATTTTTTATTTGTTCTATTTTTTATATCTTTGCATTATATATGCAAATGTTTACTCAATAGAAATAATCTTATCTTGTTCATATAATTCAGTGTCACCTATCAACCTGAAGTTTTGCTGCACACCAATGAAGATTCTCTTTACTAGAGGTATTGTGTCCTTAATAATAAGAAGATGGCTATAATTAATTGTAAATCATCCAAAATAAATGCCAAGATCATTAGATTTTATAAAGGTGTTACTATATTGATTTTGCAAATGGTGATCAGCAACCAAATATTGATAATATGGAAGTTACTGCCTTTTGCCTTGGCATGACTCCACATTTTTTGCAGACAATACAAAGGCAGAGTGCAGTAACTTCAAAATAGGGGTCAAAAGTCAAGTTTGAGTAAAAAAAAAAGTGTATGTAGATAATTGTCATTACTAAAACATCTAAATGCCAGATTTCCAGTGTCCTACCTATAACTAATTTGGCTGGACAACAAAAAATCTTTAAAGTCATTTTTCTCAGTTCCACACTCCAGTGAGTTAAGGTGTTTTGCCTTTGTAGGGCAGAATAGGCACCAGGATACTTCCGGGTGGCAGAACGCAAGCGGCTTCTATTGACAAACTGAAGAGATCAGCCGGCTACTGTAAACGGTTACATAGTTAAGAACATTGTTGTTGATTAAAGTTGAAACTATGATAAAAATGTGTTGTGTTTGAGGTAACGCCGTCAGATATACAGCAAAAGGTGTAGGAGTGTATCGATTTCCTTCAGAAAAAAGTAAATATATCCAGCAAAACCTGTGGGTGAGGAGGCTAAAGCGAGTGGACGTCGTCAAAAGTGGCGCTACAGAGAAGTATTCTCAAAACGGTCCATCTACAAAATCACAGCTGAGCATGGTTATCTTCAGCTGGGGAAATTCAAGACTAATATTAGTAAACTTTAGATCTCTTTTAAAGATTGAACTCATTGCCAGTCACTGCCTGAAGTAAAAGTAGGAAGAGACCGAACTTCAAGTGTCATGTAGGCTACTGATCGAATGTCAATGGAAAAAATAGGAAAAGCAAAACATAGATGTAGGCTGATGGATGATTGATAATTGTGTACCCCATTGGTTTCATCATCACCGTGAGTTTAGTTTGAGTGAATGCCTAACGTTAGTGGAGTAGCGCTGGTCTACAGCACGCTATCCTTTTGACCCACAGAACCTCACGTCTGTGCCATCTGATCCGAGTCCAACCCCGACCGAGCAACAGAAAACCATCATAGCCTATTAGTTAGATAACAGGGAAATAGTCCATCTACGATAGCCTAACATATTGTAAGTCAAACAGCAACAGTCACTAAAATAACTACTCAATGTAGGCTGAGGCTCATTTAAAAATTATGGTATTAGACTAGCGCTACATCTACTGGAGCAAGGTTAGGCATTTCATGTATTGCTGTCTCCTGAATGAATTAATCAGTCCCTCAATAATCATGTTAACTATGTCTGAATCCAAAGCAATTTACTAGTTGCCATTGGAACGCTTTGGCTTTTGCCGGCTTTTGCCCCTGTACTGTTGTGACGTCATGGTGAATTGTCGTATTTGAACATATTTTAAAATGTAATTTATCCCTGTGATGCTAAAGCTGAATTTGCAGCATCAATACTCGAGTCTTCAGTGTCACATGATCCTTCAGAAATCATTTTTGTGGACATTATGTGGAAATAAAGAATGTTCAAAATAATAGTGCTAATTTAAAATATAAACCCTATAGAAATGTAACTAGTTTTTAACATTATAAAAGCCCGCCCTGTCTTTTTTGATCAAGTTAATGCATGCTTGCTTAATAAAAGCACTACTTTCTTAGAAGAAAAAATCCTGACCCCAAACGGGTCGGGTTATAATGGTAGTGTAATATTTGTGTTCATTAATTTAAATGAGCAATATCACATGAGCAACAGTGTGATATGGCTGTATATCAGCAAGGCTGTGATTCGGCCATAGGTGTTATATTGTGTTTATACAACAGTTTGACTGCAAAAGTGCGTAAATAAGTAAGAAACACCAACAGAGTGTCTTTAACTCTAGAACCGCCACAGGGTAACATTTACCCATTGCTGTTTTTCAAATGTACATAACAGATTTTTTTCTCAGATCTTATTTATTTATTTATTTATTTATTTATTTATTTATTCATTCATTCATTCATTCATTCATTCATTTATCATTACCCCACATTTATTGTTGTCCTTGTATTCAAATAATAAATTATATAACTAAACAAATTAATAATTAATCAGGTAAAAAAAAAAAGGCAGTACTTATTATTATTGCTCTTTATTGTCTATTTTAGTCATTTAAATAACATGATTTATCTTAATATGTGATTAATGATATTTTATTATAATATTACACCACCCAAATATGTATTTATTTCCTTCTAATTCTCATTGTCATTGCAGGCTATAGTTAAGCATATTCACCAAAAAGTGATTATTGTAGCCTGCTTAAAATAACATAAAACAACACGACAAAAACATATTGATGACTAAAAATAATAATCTCACGACTCTAGACATTAAAAGTGTAATAATGTGACTTTCACTGAAGACAAAATCACAATCACTTACACGGTCAAGGTGTCTTTACTAGTACCCAAGGCTTCATTTGTTGTGCAGACAGGGGATTCAGGAATCCATGCTTAAGACAATCAATACAACGTCTAAACATAGGTTACAATAAACATAACATTTTACAAAAATAACAAAAGTATAATAAGCAAAAGTTCATGACAATGTGCCTCTACACACACACTTATCACCCCCCTTCTACAAACACACTCCCCCCTGAAAAGCATAAAGTGCCATAGCCAAGAGTCATCTCCTGCTATTTGTATGTGTTAATTATATGGCTGCAGGTACAAAAGTATGCCAATAGCATCTAGTTATCCACCTGGGGTCACAAACCGACACTAAAAGCCAGATAGAGTCACTAAAAGCCAGTTACTAAAAGCCAGATATAAAAGGGTCATCATAGATTTATCAGTATGAAATCTGGACAGCTTTCCGTGGCAAAACAGACGCTGATATCCCTTTTTACATACAGTGTCACAGTTCTTTCCAAAAGGGCATGATTGTAGTGTCATAACATGAATCACAAGTTCTAAAATGTACAATCATGTCTTTTGTTTTAGTTCTGTTTAACTTCAAATAAGATTCATCACACCATGTGACAAGCTCCACAAAAACAGGGCCCTGACCAGACTCATTGTCACGTAGCAGACTGACAATAACTGTACCATCAGCAAATTTTAATATAGTCCTATTTGCATACTTACTTTGGCACAATTAGTGTACAGTTTATAAGGGTGAGAGAACACAGCCCGGGGAGAGCCAGGTAATAAACGTAATAAATCTGAAAAAAATTCCTTTTACTTTCACCCTTTTAATTTTTTGGTCTGTTTGTCAGAATAATCCAATATCCAACCCACCAAATTGTTGCTCAGCTCAAAAATCTCTGTCAGTCTCACGGTTAAAATGTGAGGTTGGATAGTATTAAAAGCTGAGTCAAAAAAAGTCAATAGACAGCAGTTTAACACAGGCACTTTCTCAATACCAAATACAGCATGTTTTTTATATAACATACTATACATAGAAAAAAGTATAGTTAAACAATATTAGCTATTATAAACGTATAATAAGTTTGTACAATATGAAAAAAAAAAAATAGGCCTGATAGATTAATAAGACCAAAGACTGCCCACTTGATATACCCCAAATTAATAATAATTCATGATTAAATGTTGAATTCCCAAAGGACTGGCCGAGATGAAGCTGTTCTCGGCAGGTACAGGAAGTGCTGAATAGCCACTGACGATCTGGATCTCAATCTCAGAAAACATCTGTCCTTCGGATAAGACCTTAAACCGAGGTCCTGACTCTCGGTGATCATAAAAAATAGTAGGGGTGTAACCCCGGCATTCTGGACAAATCCTGGCCAATGGCCTCTGTCCATCATGGCCTCCTAATCCTCCCCATATACTGATTGGCTTTATCACTCTGTCTCTCCACCAATCAGATGGTGTGTGGTGGGCGTTCTGGCGCAATATGGCTGCCGTCACATCATCCAGATGGATGCTGCACATTGGTTGTGGTTGAGCAGATTCCCCCTGAACAAACATCTACACAAATAGTCAAATATGTTTTACATTTAACATATATACAGTGGGTACGGAAAGTATTCAGACCTCCTTAATTTTTTCACTCTTTGTTATATTGCAGCCATTTGCTAAAATAGCTTAAGGCCGTGTATCCACCAAACCGTTTTTAGCAAGCAGAAAACGCTAGGCGGGCTGCTGAAAACGCCTTGTTGTGAATGCTTGAGAGTGTTTTTTTTTTTTTTCTTCATTTGAGATTCTATGCTTGTTATGATGTGGAAAATCTGCGGAAGTCTTACTAATTTCACAGGTAGTTTTTTTCTGTATTGATTCTATTTAAAAATGCAGATCCAATTTAAAGTATTTGCTCTGGCTTTTGTTTTAAATCATTTTGTTGCGTTATTATTGCTTGTTTTCATCTGATGACGACACGCAGAATGTGGCAATTGGTCTGTGTTGTATTTGTCCTGCCCCTCCTCCACTGTTCTTGGACGGCTGAGTGAAGAGTGACAGTGATGAGCACTGCGTTTTACTCAAAGTTAAACATTCTCGAACTCTCTGCGACCAGTTAAAAACGCTGAGCGCTCAGCGCTTGAGCGCGAAATACTTGTTCAGCGCCTCGTTGCGCTCCAGGCCTTCTAAAAACGCGGCACTTTCATTGAAAACAATTGAAAACGCCAACCAGCAGCGTGAAAAAACGCTTTGATGGACACACGGCTTAAGTTCTCATTTCTCATGAATGTACACACAGCACCCGATTGTGGCAAGGGGGGCGTGGTTCAGCGAGGTCTGCAGCGGGAGAGAGGGCCGCGGGACGAGCGGTAAGTGAGTGGGTTGGACGCA
Source organism: Pseudorasbora parva (assembly GCF_024679245.1). NCBI lineage: Eukaryota > Metazoa > Chordata > Actinopteri > Cypriniformes > Gobionidae > Pseudorasbora > Pseudorasbora parva. The sequence goes on along the minus strand of NC_090174.1, from coordinate 26,568,787 downwards.
GATTAATAACACCTGTCTCTTGTTCTAGTAATGAGCGCGGAGACGGGATAAAACACCAGCGGAACCGGAGACCGGGGAGAGAGAGAGTCGGACTGTTGACGCGAGACCCTGAGATATCCGGAACCCGGAAGTGCGTGACCCGGAAGCGAAACTGAGCATATACAGAGACAAACACACGCTGAAGCGTGCACATTGTGATTTGAGTTATTGAGAAAATAAAGAGCATCAACAGTCCTGCCGACCCCCGTGTCCTCTTCCTTCCTCACTATATCGAACTTGTTACACTGGTGCCGAAACCCGGGAAGGAAGCAGGACAGAGCCGCCGCCATGACAACGCCCTCCGCCTCGCCATTTGCGGAGATCATCACCTCCCTCGCGGCCCTCCACCAGGAACATCATACGGCGTTGCTGGACCTTCGGACTGAACAGGAGCGCCGCTTCGCGGCCATAGTCCAAGGCCAGCAAGAGGACCGCGAGCAGTTCCGGAGCTGGATGGACCGGGAGGTTCGCGCCGAGGCCGCTGGGCGGGCCAGCGCACCGGTGCACGTGCCCCTACAGAAGATGGGGCCGGAAGACGACCCCGAGGCCTTCGTGGATCTCTTCCAAAAAGCCGCGGAGGCCTGCGGGTGGCCCCGGGCACAGTGGCCGGTGCGCCTCATCCCTCTTCTATCAGGCGAAGCCCAGGCGGCCGCGCAACATCTACCGGTTGCGAACCTCCTGGACTACGACGATCTGAAGCGGGCCATACTTCAGCGGGTCGGCCGGACCCCAGAACAACACCGCCAGCGTTTCCGCTCCCTGGAGTGGGGCGAGTCCGGTCGACCCTTCGCATTGGCCCAACAGCTCCGGGACGAGTGCCGCAGATGGCTGCTGGCCGGAGGCAGCGACGTGGACCATGTCGTCGATCTGGTGGTGCTGGAGCAGTTTATCACTCGGCTCCCCAGGAAGACCGCCGAGTGGGTCCAGTGCCACCGGCCCACGTCGCTGGAGACGGCCATCAATTTGGCGGAGGACCACCTGGTGGCGTGCCCGGGGGTCGGCGCACCCCCATTAACTTCTCCCTCTCTCTCTCCTCCCTCTCTCTCTCTCTCTCGACCTGTCCCTCTCCCCAGGTCCCGCCCTCCAGGCCCTCCTCGCGTTCCCCCCAGAGGCCGGGGTGGGATGGGCCTTGGACCGTCTGGGAGTTCGCGGGCCCCGCCCAGGGGGGCGGGGCCGCTGGGGACGGGTAGTGACTATGGATCCGGTTCCGCCCCCTATCCGCGCTCAGCCTCCAACCCACTCCCCGCCGCCGGGGCGGCGGGTAGGCCTGGGCTGGCCTGCTGGCGGTGCGGTGATCCGGATCATTTTGTGGACCGATGTCCGATGATGGACATCGGAACAATGATCCGGATCCCGGACGTCCAGCGGACCACCCCCGATCAAGCAGGAGAGTACCAAATTCCTGTAAGTATCAAGGGGGGTACATATCAGGCCTTGGTGGATTCAGGATGTAACCAAACCTCGATCCATCAAAGCCTGATTCAGCCTGGGGCGTTGGATACAAGCCGCGTGGTTAAGGTGCGGTGTGTGCACGGGGATGTGGTGGAATATCCAGTTGTCCCAGTCACGATACAGTTTAGGGGAAAAAAGCATAGTGTTGAGGTGGCGGTTAGTCCCCACCTCCGGCATCCGCTAATTCTGGGGACGAATTGGCCCGCCTTTTCGGCGTTATTGGGGTCGTTGTGCGCGGATGCCGCTTGGGAAAACAAGGCTAGGAACGGGGCGGTGCGAGTGCAGGTTGGCGAGGCTGATACGGGGCCCTTGGGAACGGCTTCAGAGGAACCGAGCGGGGTTGAGAGACTGATTCTCTCGGACCGCGATGACTTCCCTCTGGAGCAGTCTCAAGACGAGACGCTAAAACATGCGTTTCAACAGGTCCGCACTATCGACGGTCAGTCCCTCCAACCCGCATTGCCCGTCACGTATCCTTATTTTGCCATAATTAAAGATAGGTTGTATCGAGTGACCCAAGACGCTCAGACAAAAATGGATACAACCCAATTGTTAGTACCAAAGAGCCGCCGGGAAATGCTTTTCCAGGCGGCTCATTCTAACCCGATGGCGGGCCACCTGGGACAGGCGGCCACGCTGAATCGTTTAATGACCCGATTCTTTTGGCCAGGCATTTATGACAATGTGCGCAGGTGGTGCGCGTCTTGTCCTGAATGTCAGTTGGTGAACCCACTGGCCGCCCCAAAAGCGCCATTGCGCCCTCTTCCATTAATGCAGGTCCCCTTCGAGAGAATTGCGATGGACCTCATCGGGCCATTAGAACGATCCGCACGCGGGCATCGTTTTGCGCTAGTTATCGTGGACTACGCAACACGATACCCGGAAGCAGTGGCTCTCCGCAACATCTCGGCGAAGAGTGTTGCGGACGCACTGTTTCGTTTAATCTCCCGGGTGGGGATTCCGAAAGAAATCCTCACTGATCAAGGCACGGCGTTTATGTCACGCACGTTAAGCGAATTGTACGGATTATTGGGCATTAAATCCATTCGAACCAGCGTCTATCACCCACAAACAGACGGTTTGGTCGAACGATTTAATCGCACTCTTAAATCCATGATCCGTAAATTCGTACAAGAAGACGCCAAAAATTGGGATCGGTGGTTAGAACCCCTCTTATTTGCGGTGCGCGAGGTCCCGCAAGCCTCCACGGGGTTTTCCCCCTTCGAGCTTCTCTACGGGCGTCAGCCACGGGGGGTGCTGGACGTCCTACGAGAAACTTGGGAGGAGGGGCCGTCGTTGGCCAAAAACGAAATTCAGTACGTCATGGACTTGCGAACAAAACTCCACACATTGGGGCGGCTATCTAGGGAGAATTTGTTGCAAGCCCAGGACCGCCAGAGCCGGTCATATAACAGGGGTACTAAACTGCGCAAATTCACACCGGGAGAGAAAGTGCTCGTTCTACTCCCAACCTCGAGCTCAAAATTAATGTCGAAGTGGCAGGGGCCGTTTGAGGTCGCACGACAGATAGGAGAGCTCGATTATGAAGTGATACGATCCGATAGGAACGGGGCACGTCAAATATACCACCTCAATCTGCTGAAAAAATGGAATGAGGTGGAATCGGTGTTGTTGGCAACGGTGATCGGGGGAGAGGATGATCTCGGGCCAGAGGCGAGCATTAAGGCGCAATCAGTCGCGCTGGCCCCTGGGGGAGACCACCTCTCACCGTTACAACTCGCTGATTTATCGAAGTTGCAAGCGGAGTTCGCTGACGTGTTCTCGCCCCTACCGGGACGTACCGACTTGATTCAGCACCATATCGAGACCGAGCCGGGCGTGGTAGTTCGCAGCCGGCCGTATCGCTTGCCTGAACACAAAAAAAAAGTAGTTCAGGACGAATTAGGCGCAATGCTCGACATGGGAGTAATCGAGGAGTCCAACAGTGACTGGGCGAGCCCGATAGTTTTGGTCCCCAAAACGGACGGCTCGGTCAGGTTCTGTGTGGACTACCGCAAGGTGAACGCTGTGTCGAAGTTCGACGCGTATCCAATGCCACGGGTTGACGAATTGCTTGATCGGTTAGGCTCGGCTCGATTTTATTCGACACTGGACTTAACAAAGGGCTATTGGCAGATCCCCTTGTCTCCATTGTCCAAAGAAAAAACAGCTTTCACCACGCCGTTCGGATTACACCAATTTGTCACGCTTCCTTTCGGCTTGTTCGGGGCGCCCGCAACCTTCCAGCGACTCATGGATAGGATTTTGCGTCCCCATGCTGCATATGCTGCTGCGTACCTAGATGACATAGTGATTTATAGTCACGACTGGCAGCGGCATATGCAGCATGTGAGGGCGGTCCTGAGGTCGCTGAGGAGAGCGGGGCTCACGGCCAATCCGAAGAAGTGTGCGATTGGGCGGGTGGAAGTAAGGTATCTGGGCTTCCACTTGGGTCATGGGCAGGTGCGTCCCCAAATTGATAAGACTGCCGCAATTGCAACCTGTCCGAGGCCCAAGACCAAAAAGGAGGTAAGACAGTTCTTGGGGCTGGCGGGATATTATAGATGGTTTATACCAAATTATTCGGACCTCACCAGCCCTTTGACTGATCTTACTAGAAAGGGGCTACCAGATACGGTCCAGTGGACGGAGCCGTGTCAACAGGCTTTTACCCAAGTAAAGGCTGCCCTATGTGGCGGGCCGCTGTTACACTCCCCTGACTTTTCTCTCCCTTTCTTGTTGCAGACTGACGCGTCGGACAGGGGGCTGGGCGCAGTCCTGGCCCAGGAGGTGGAGGGGGGAGAGCGGCCGGTGCTGTACATTAGCCGTAAGCTCTCCAAGAGAGAAGCTAAGTACAGCACCATAGAAAAGGAGTGTTTGGCCATCAGATGGGCCGTTCTCACCCTCCGCTATTACCTCCTGGGGCGGGAGTTCACTCTCTGTTCGGACCACGCTCCTCTCCAATGGCTCCACCGCATGAAGGATACCAACGCGCGGATCACCCGTTGGTATCTGGCTCTTCAGCCGTTTAAGTTCAAGGTGGTCCACAGGCCGGGTGCTCAGATGGCTGTGGCCGATTTCCTCTCCAGAAATGGGGGGGGGGGGGCTGCAGGCCGGACGGCTCCCCGGCCTGAGTCGGGCGGTGGGGGTATGTGGCAAGGGGGGCGTGGTTCAGCGAGGTCTGCAGCGGGAGAGAGGGCCGCGGGACGAGCGGTAAGTGAGTGGGTTGGACGCAGATTAATAACACCTGTCTCTTGTTCTAGTAATGAGCGCGGAGACGGGATAAAACACCAGCGGAACCGGAGACCGGGGAGAGAGAGAGTCGGACTGTTGACGCGAGACCCTGAGATATCCGGAACCCGGAAGTGCGTGACCCGGAAGCGAAACTGAGCATATACAGAGACAAACACACGCTGAAGCGTGCACATTGTGATTTGAGTTATTGAGAAAATAAAGAGCATCAACAGTCCTGCCGACCCCCGTGTCCTCTTCCTTCCTCACTATATCGAACTTGTTACACCGATATTGACAGAAAAACAGATTTTATCAAAAAATAAAAAATAAAATATCACATGGTCCTAAGTATTCAGACCCTTTGCTCAGTATTTAGTAGAAGCACCCTTTTGATCTAATACAGCCATGAGTCTTTGTGGGAAAGATGCAATACGTTTTTTACACATAGATCTGAGGATTCTCAGCCCTTTCTCCTTACAGATCTTCTCCAGTTCTGTCAGGTTGGATGATGAACGCTGGTGGACAGCCAATTTCAGGTCTCTCCAGAGATACTCAATTGGGTTTAAGTCAGGGCTCTGACTGGGCCATTCAAGAACAGTCACAGAGTTGTTGTGAAGCCACTCCTTCATTATATTAGCTGTGTGCTTAGGATCATTGGCTTGTTGGAAGGTGAACCTTCGGCCTAGTCTGAGGTCTTGAGCACTCTGGAGAAGGTTTTCATCCAGGATATCTCTGTACTTGGCTGCATTCATCTTTCCCTTGATTGCAACCAGTTATCCTGTCCTTGCAGCTGAAAAACACCCCCACAGCATGATGCTGCCACCACCATGCTTCACTTCTGGGACTGTATTGGACAGGTACTATTTTTCTCCAGACATACCTCTTAGAAATAAGGCCAAAATGTTATATCTGTGTTTAATCAGACCAGAGAATCTCATTTCTCACCATCTTGGAGTACTTCAGGTGTTTTTTTGTTTTGTTTTTTTTAAAGTAAACTTTCACATGTCTTGCACTGAGGATAGGCTTCCATCGGACCACTCTGCCATAAAGCCCTCACTGGTTGAGGGCTACAGTGATGGTTGAATTTCTACAATGTTCTCCCATCTCCCGACTGCATCTCTGGAGCTCAACCACAGTGATCTTTGGGTTCTTCTTTACCTCTCTCACCAAGGCTCTTCTCCCCCAATAGCTCAGTTTGCCTGGACGGCCAGCTCTAGGAAGGGTTCTGATCGTCCCAAACATCTTCCATTTAGAGATTATGGAGACCACTGTGCTCTTAGGAACCTTGTGCAGCAGAATTTTTTTTGTAACCTTGGCCAGAAATGTGCCTTGCAACAGTTCTGTCTCTGAGCTCTTCAGGCAGTTCCTCATGATTCTCATGATTGCTCTGACATGCACTGTGAGCTGTATGGTCTTATATAGACAGATGTGTGGCTTTCCTAATCAAGTCCAAGCAGTATAATCAAACACAGCTGGATTTAAATTAAGGTGTAGAACCATCTCAAGGATGATCCGAAGAAATGGACAGCACATGAGTGAAATATATGAGTGTCACATCAAAGTGTCTGAATACTTAGGACCATGTGATGTGTCAGTTTTTCTTTTTTAATAAATCTGCAAAAATGTCAACAATTCTGTGTTTTTCTGTAAATATGAGGTGCTGTGTGTACAGTAATTAGAAAAAAATAAATAAAATGATTTTAGAAAATGGCTGCAATATAACAAAAAGTGAAACATTTAAGGGGGTCTGAATACTTTCCATTCCCATACAGTATGTTGAATATTTGAGTTCTAAATAACTACATTCTCATCTAAAAACTCTTAAAACTACATCTCTTGACACAATAACATTTGAAAAATTACGGTGGTTTGTTCATCCACCATGACACTCTCTGAGAGAAATGTTACAAGCGGAGTGATACAAGTGGTTAGAGTACTGATACTGAGGGAATATCACATGGCTGGAAAAGGCTCTCAGCCAATCAGCTTTGAGAACCAGAAATAACTTGTGAATTATGTTTAGTTGGGTCATGTAGATAATTAGTCCATGTTGTGTGGCATTGTCTCACCTTTAATATATTCCTCACACAGTCAATGTTTTATGTGATTGGGTAACAATAATATAAAAATTGTGATGCAAAAAAAAAAAAAAAAACTGACACTGAACCCCAGTTACAGATTCACAGACACACAATTACTCAACAACAACATTCTTTATAGGCTGTATAAGTTATCTAATGCAGTAAATGACTTATAGGATCCAACAGCAATAGCAGTGCAAATAATGCCTTAAACATTGAACTTTAAAGCACATGCATGATTTATTATTGCCACAATGCATGCCAAGAACTCTTTTAAAGTATATTTACAACTTACTGTGCTGTTTTTGTTATTCTACAGTTAACTAAGTTATGTAGTAATTTTGTTTCGTGATGACTAAGGAAAGGGGGAAAAAAAATCATTATATTCAATGACATTTGAGAACACACACAGTGGTCCATCCAAACAAATTTGTACCCTGATATAGTTGATTTAGTTGTGTGTGGTTGAGATATCTGAAAAGATAAACTACACAAATCAATTCTGACAGTTTACACTAAAACATGCCTGCCATTGATAAGTGCTGATATGCTTTAATAAAAGCCTCGGATATTACAACAGATAACTTAAAGGGTGAGATTCAGGATATTAAGGAGATGTGCCAAATCCTGATCCCTCCCCGATAAATGAAATAAATAAATGAATAAAGCATGCTGCTGAGTATTCCATTTCCTTCATGTTCAAAAGTGCCACTTTTTCAAGTTATGAAATCTCATGCTTTTGTCCACTCTGGGCTTAAAGAAATTTCCCCAGAGTGTCACAAAGCAATTTCACACAAGTGAGAAAGTCAAGATGCAAGTGCTACTGACAAATCTGCCTCTTCCCACCCTCACAGAATCCCATGTTTACCTCTAGCTCTTTGTACCTCTATTTTATAAACAAATAGATTTATCTTCATTCAAAATAACTGGGAAATGTAAGATTCTATTATAAAGAAATAGATTTTTTCATTAACCAAGAATCCATTACATTGATCAAAAGTGACAGCAAAGCATTTATAATGTTACAAAATATTTTTTGTTCTTTTTCATCAAGTAATTCTGGAAGAAAACTATGACTTTTCCACAAAAAATAGTCAGCATATTAGAATGATTTCTGAGGGATCAATTCACAATATAACTGTTTTTTAACAGATAACTTCAGAAAAAAATACTGAACCTTTATATTGGTGTGTGTGTGTGTGTGTGTGTGTGTGTGTGTGTGTGTGTGTGCGTGCGTGCGTGCGTGCGTGCGTGCGTGCGTGCGTGCGTGCGTGCGTGCGTGTGTGCGTGCGTGCATGGAAACACGACATGTGCGTGTGTGCGTGTGTGTGAAAGTCTTGTCCTTGTGGGGGGGGGGGGGGGGGCGTTTTTGGTCCCCATGCAGAAACAGCTTTTAAATCATAGTGGTGTTTTTTTTTTGTGTGTGAAAATTGTTAAAAAGCAGAACACGTTCTGTGATGGGTAGGCCCCATTAAAACAGGTAAACCAAACCTTTGTCATCATAAAATGGCAAAAATGCATAATTAATTATGCACAAACTATTTAACAAGACCTTTTATAGTTTTGAAAAAGAAACAGTATCCTATAAAAAGATCAGTACATTCAGGACAAAAATGAAAATGGTGAACAATATCATAGTTAGAAATTAGATTAGAAGATTAGATTAAAAAAAAAAAAAAAAAAAAAAAAAAAAAAAAAAAAAAAACCTCATAGCTAAGTCCTCATTACACAGTGATTTGAGGATCAGTTCAAGTTCTTAAATGAACTCTGAAATGGAATTTTATTCCAGAACTTTATTCCTACATCTGCCACTGTAAGTACTGGGATTTCATAGCTCAGTGGATATGCATGGATCAACAGCTTAATCTTAAAAATGAATCACTGGTATAGAGATAACATTTTTGACTTGAGTATTCTGAGTTCTAATCCACTAATATATTTCCATAATTTACCTCTCCAGCTCTGCGGTATATTTGGATTTTAAAACAGTGATTTGTCCACATACATTATAGAAAACATTTATTTGAATATGTCTATTCATAACTATAACTTTTCCATTTATTTATTTCCTCATTTTAAGAAGCTTGCATTTGAGTGTTATTTAGGATATTTATACTTCTTTTGATTCCCAGCATACAGCGGGAAACTAATTTGGAAAAATCATTTTTCTATCACCTTCAAAACAAAAGTTATTGAGCTTTTCCTGAAGGGAGGTGATGGTATCTGATGGTGTCTTCAAGTGTCCATTTAGGGTCTCTATTTTTAATTTCCACAAGAATTGCTTGCATACACTAATTTAAAAAAGCCCTTTTGCCCGAGAATAAAAATTCTCATTTTGCACAAAACTTCTTAAATTTGAATGCATATAATAGTTCATAATTATTCCATTTGCTCAGAAAAAAACAACAACATTGTTAAACATGGCAGAAAGGGTCGAAGACGTCCCCTCTGCACCCATTGTAAATGATGCTAGAGCTTGCATTTTATTCACCACCCCAGCACCGGAAGGTTTGAAGACAGCTGTTATGCTAAGGTATAGATGACAGGAAAGGACGGAATAAGAATGACAGTGAGGAAAAAGCATGCTAACGAGTGGCAGATAAACAGACACACTATATGTCGCCTCTGATTTAAGTGATGAGAGCTCAAGAGAGGTCATGTGGCGGCTACCTCAGCATATGGCCTTAAGCCAATCTGATATTTCTAACACACCTCTCTGTGTTCTAACCCAGCAGCTCCAGAGCACCAAAATCTCCATCCCAAGTGGCATCATTAAAGTCAGACAAACTCCCTAAATGCTTTAGATTTCCCCATTTTTATACGTTCCTCTCCTTGTCTTTCTCTCTCTTGCTCCACCTCTAATCCTTACTCTTTACCTATGATCAACCACCGGTGCACAAACAGTGGTTAACTTGTTACGCTTGCAAGTCTGCAGTCCGCCTCTCCATATTATTTCTTTTTTCAGCCGAATTTTATCTCAGCTCCTCACTGAGGTCAGAGTTTTACACTATGCTGCTGCACAGACAACCTGCTGAATATCAATTCAATGAATGAATTCAGTCTCTCTGTCTTTTAGAAGCAGGCATTTAAAGAATAAATCTGAGGGTACTCATCGTAAAACTAGAGGTAAATGGACTGAGACTTCCATCCACTGTGATTGTCTGCATTATCAATCAAATGTTCTCTGCTGAAGAAAATGCATATGAATACTAAACCATCTACTGAAGAAACTCAAATAAATGGATTGATACACAAAGATGTAAGTTTTCCATCACCATCAATCAACAGTAGTGGACTAATATGAAGCGGTTCTGTGAAACATTTCTGACAGAGTTGCAGCCAAAGTGGGAATTTGAGTGGATAACAGAGTGACTAACAGAGAGATCCCACTAAATTCACAGCTTCCCTGCTGAAGAAAACAAAACACAAAAACTTTCCAAACTTTTGAGTCTTGGTCTAAATAAAAAGCACAACCATATTAAGCAGCTCAACTGTTTTCAACTGATAACTGTCATTTCTTGAGCACCAAATCAGCATATTATAATGGTTTCTGAAGGATCATGTGACTATATAAAAAAAAAAAAAAAAAAAAAAACTATCAAAGCAAACATACAAAAAAAAAAAAAAAAAAAAAAAAAAAAAAAAACATTCTACTAATGATCATCCTTTTTAGATAAACACACCGTCAGGAAGATAATATTTCTGCCAACTACAGGTTCATTCACTGTTGATGGATCTGTATCCAGACTTAATCTGCCTGTGTTAATCTGTTACCTGAATCCAGGGCCATCTGTCATTCTCGGCTGCGGTCCAAGCGTTCACAAGACCCTTCTTATTCAGCCGGGCAAAGTAGGGATACCATTTCTGGAGGCCGAAGAGAGCTCGGTGAGTGGAGGAGGCTGTTATCTGCTGGTTGGAGATGATTCCACCCTCCATGCCCAATGGACCGGAACATTCTGCTCAATACACACAAATGACACATACATGGAGAGGTTAGACTGACAGTGCACAGACAGCGCATCATATATTATGGCTCAACTTTACATAAAACAAGCTTTTGACAAATAACAACAGCCCTTTGTACAAACTTGTTATTTTTCACATCATACATTTTGTGTTTATGTGAAGGTTCCATAAGCTGGATCCTTATAGACACATCCCCAATATGTGTAATAATGCGCACTTTATTTATTTAAGGATGCTAAATGTATTTGTAATTGAGTCTATTATCGATAAACAAACAAAAATAGGCTTTCAATAAAATGTGCCTGCCTAAGCAAGTTATATATTATTATATATATTATTTATAAATACATTTAAATTATTTAAATCAGTGTTACTTGACTAGAGAAATTTGAGAAAAAGGGCTGCTATCTTGTCAAATATGTAGGAAAACTTTAACAGTCATAATGCACTGGGCATGTTGGCTTCCAAGGCAACTCCCAATCTGCTCTTATAGGGTAGACTTGACCAGAGTCAAATAGCACCTTGTTGCTTGACTAGGAAATAATTCTTAGCAAACTTTCAGTGGACTTGTTCCCCAGGTCCAAGAATTCAGAGTCAACATTTAGCGGGAGTTATTTTCAGTTACCATTGAAGGATCCACAGCATTGTAGACACTAGCTAAAGGCTGCAAAGAATCAATATGGAGATACAATATGTATGTATTAAAAAAAAATATGGAGATAACATTGCGGCAGAACATCTGAAAAACCTAAGAAACCTAATAAAACCTTTAAAAAAAAATGCATGGCCCATGCTTATCAAGGAGTCTGCTGCCTCCATGTTGTATGCAACGCTTCTTTTGACCATTCCAGTGTCAGCGTCCTTGTTAGAATCGCCCTGGGAATCACTATCCTTGTTGTATCCTTCTCTGAGATCTCTCCAATGGACACCCTTTCTTCCTTCTCTTCCGTTACAAAAATGATTTCCTTTCATTCAGCCTGAGATGATTTCCAGCTGTCCCACCAGGGGACATAATTTCCCCAGCAGGAATCCCATTTTGCATTTGCATTTGTTTTCATTAAGGATAATATCAGCCTTGGTGTTCTCATTTTCAAAATAGTGAAGTTCACATTGTTAAAACAATGAATGAATTGTTTTATTGTTTTTAAGTAAGTGTTTTACCTGTATTTTGAATTACACATTGCATTGTTGTCAGGATCCTGCCCTGACAGTCTTGTCTGTTTTGTCCTTGTTTAATGTTTCTTTGTTTGTCTTGTGCTTGAGCACATGGCTGTCTTTGTTTGTGTGAGCCATGTGTTCTGCTTGCTCCGTCTCCTCGTTTGCCGTTACCACGCCCTCTTGTTTAGTATGGTCTAGTCCCCATTTAACCAATTGTACTCACCAGATTCTCATGTGCTCTTGTGCCTTTATATTGTGCTCCTTTCCCTCATGTCTTTGCTGGTTTGTTGTGTGTGTGCGCAGTTCTCTTTATCTTTTCAGTCAGTGCTAGATTTAGTTTCCCTTGTCTGATTTTATCCTTTTTGATAAACTCTAGCTTTTCTTTTTTCCTGAGTTTTTCCTCTAGTCTAGATCTAGTCTTTATTTTTGATCTAGTCTACCAAGCCTTTTCTTTTAGTCTTGTTTTTTTTATTTATTTTCTCTCTAGTTCCCTGTTAGATTACAGGCTTGTTTTTGAATTCCATTTTTAGAATTTGGTATTTACGTAATTTCTCTTTGCTAGCTCGAGTTATCTGGGTTATTTGTGTGTGTGTGTGTGTGTGTGTGTGTGTCTTGTGTTGGTTCCTGCCCTGTGCCCTGAGTTTTCCCTGGCCACTGTTTCTAACTGCCAGCCAAGACTGGAACTACTTCTGAGACATAAAGCAACAAGCCTGGGGTTCCTTGTGTTCCTGCCTGGTTTTTCCTACCATCACCCTGCCCAATCTGTACTCAAGTCTGTGCTCTCCATAGACTGGTCTCAGGCTCTGTACACACGAACACGGGTATTTTCAAAACCACAGCTCTTTCTACGCGGTTTGGCTTTTTTTCCAGATGCAAACGCAGTATCCGGTTACTGAAACCAGATTTTTTTTGGAAAACTCATGTCAAGGTGACAATTTTTAAAAACTCTGTTTGCAGCGTTGTTGTGTATACGGTGAAACCAGGGATTTTGGCTTGCGAAGTTGAAGTGTGCGCAGTTCTCTCCTTTGTTTGACGTCATATTGTGTGCTGTTATCTCTTATGTGTACATGAGTCGAGTCTATGCAATGGCGGACGTAGCCTTTAATAAGTTGGCAACAATTTATAAAAAGGTGCACTAATATGCATTAATTCATTCTTAATTAATGCACAGATAATAATGAGTTAATGTATTATTAATGGTGAACTAACCCATTTAGTAAGTGGGTCACCCTGTGATGCAAGACCTGATCACTCTGTCGGGGTTTATTCTGCGATAACAACCGGCTGGGTGTACATTATCCCGCATATTACACGGCTACTAGTCTCAAATAAATAATTTTTAGACACAAAATATTGTCTCGAGATTAAATATTTTATTAGCTCTTCCGCAAAGCTTCAGCGAAGATAAACAGTTCCAACCTGCTTTAAGCCTTTATCTATTTGCCATATGCCCTTGCTAAATGTTGAAAATGAATGCTGAAAGGGTTAGTTCACCCAAAAATGAAACCAAGCCTATCATTTACTCACCCTCAAGTCATTATAGGTGTATATGACATTCTTCTTTCAGACAAATACAATCGGAGTTATATTTAAAAAGTCCAGGCTAACGTTAATCCCAGCAGTAGTTGTAGTTGTGTTTGAAGTCCATAAAAAATGCAGCGGTCCGTCAAATAACGTGCTCCACACCACTCCGATGGGTTAATATTTAGACAAATATCTATATTAAAAACGTTATAAAGGAAACCTGCCTTGAAGTCTTCCATTGTAACCCACGGCTGTTTAAGCCACAAGATGACGCCAGCGTTAAGCATAGAAGTAGTACCGGTCAAGATAACTCGTAGTACCGTATGAGGATGTTATCTGGAAATAACGTACCGCTGGAATGCGCGATTGACCAATCAGAATCAAGTATTTCACAGAGCCGCGTAATAATTAATGATAACTGCATCAGCAACTAATGGACATTCAATATTATTGATAGATTAAGTAATCATTAAATTGTTCTTAATTAAATGTATCATAATGTATTAATTCCTTAATAACATATTATATTAACTAATAATGTAAACTAACGTGTTAATTACCACGACGGGACAAAGCCATGCATTTCAACTTCCAGTTGTCTGCTTTAATTAATAATTTGCTGATGATTTATAAAGGTATCATTATGTTATGACATTTCTTGTTGGGGCACATGACTATTAACTAATTCAGAATTAATTCAAAACTCATAACCACAGTTACATATTACTTAAGTCAGTTAATAGTCATGTGGCCCAACAAGTAATGTCATAACATAATAAATCATCAGCAAATTATTAATTAAAGCACCCGTATTGTAAAGTGTTACCAGTAAGTCTGCTAACAGCACTTATCACATGTATACCGATACATGCGCAGTAATCTCATTGTATTGCAGAACAGAGGCGCCAGCATGCAACAATACAAAGTAGTAAGGAAAAAGTTTAAAGGTATTACAGTCCACTAGGACCCTGCCTCTGTGTATATTACCTTTTACTGAGTCCAAAGTAAAGGAACTTGTAGGACTGAGCCCATGGCATCCCTCAGTGGTGCAGTGGATGGGACCCATGTGGAAATTAGGCAGCCAATCATAGCATGTTTTTTTTGCTTTTTGTCTTTTAAACTGTGCTTGAGGGGACGAGATTGTTTTTGTTTTTAAAACAGATGAGGAAAAACTCATACAGTGAAAATATACCAGTGTACATGTGGACTAGGCCTAAGTGATCATCATCCCTGATTGTCATCATGTCGGCTGTCCCCTGCCCTGCTGTTTGAACTTTCTCTCCCTGTTGTGTCCTCCCTCATTCAGAAACTCTGACTGTTGTGTTTTGGGGTCAATAAAATTGCAATGTCCTGGCAGAAAATTACCAGTACACTTCTCCTTTTTCATTTCTGTACGGTGCATAACAAGCCATAAGTGAACATGTTTTCATGCTCCTGTAAACTTTACTTTAAAAGTTGTGATTTGTCCCCTCTAAAAAGAGGCATTCAGGTGCATGTCTCTTACTTTCAAAGTCAGCATGGTGTTTTCACAGGCTGTACGCCTCTTTGTGCTTAAATACCTCAACCGTGTGAACATTTAATTGGAAATGCATGACTTGCATGGAAGTGTAATGCAATTAGATAGTCTACAAGTGTCTAAAACAGTTTTTATTTTGGTTCAAAACATCACTTTAAGCTTTCTTTGGCTTTTTGCCTTAAAGCCATTCTCTCTTTCATCTGTCTCTTTATATCTCTGAGCAAACATGCTTAAATCTCTTAAAGTTGAAGCATTGCCAATGACCTCAGCAACGAAAGAGCATTAACTAGAGCTTGTGTTTTTAATCGTCTGAAATAAAATGTGCACACTGTCAATGCTTAAGTCTCTTATTCTCATCATGCCTGTATTTATTTGATCAAAAATACAGTATTAAAAAGGGATATTATATTTATTTTTTACTTGGGAAAAACAATATGATAAATACATCAAAATTGAATGCATTGTACCAGATTTAGCCAATGGCTAATTTTCATCTGTAGTCCATAACAGGTCACCAATAATAATCTTCCATTTGAATATATTCTAAAATGTAATTTATTTAATACTCAATGCACCTCTATTTAGTGTCACGCTATCCTTCAGAAATCATTCTAATTAAAAACATTAATCTCTTTCACAAAAAAAGTATAGTATGAATGGTAAGCATTAGGGATGAAACGATTACCAGTTTCATGATAAACCACAATATATTGTACTGACAGTAAGTAATATCGATTAAAATGTAATAATCATTAAAACCGCATGATATTATCACGATTTTGAAAACTTGCGGTAAATCCTGCATCAATCAGCATCAATCTGACGCAAGTGGAGCACACAATGCTGTTTTCTGAATGAGAAGATATGGCAGCGCCGGGAGATTTTTCAGATTTTTCAAAAGGACCAAATCTGAGGTGTGTCATATTTTGGCTTTTACAAAAGTCCTGAGGGAAACTTAATTGAAGATGGTCACCCTGTCTGCAGAACATGCAAGAAGAAAGTTGCTGTAATATGAAGAAAGAATTAAAATCTGCGAAGATTTCAATGCACACCTTTTGGATATTTAATACAATGAGCTGTCAAATCATATGAAAATATGGATATGCATTATTGTTAGGGCTGTTACTAAAAAAATGCTAGATTTAAATGCATTATAGCTGATCGAACACTGATGAGAATATTGCTTGAGAACACATTTACAGAGAGATTAAAATTAGACAAAATTATTATTATATATGCGTTATACATTGCTATTGATGATAGTCATTATAAGGGAGGAAATCCCACAGAATAGAATCTTGCTTTAAAAAAGTGCATATAGCTGCTTGATTTATTTTTTCATTTTCAAAAAATATAACTTGTATATTAAACTATAAAATATATACTAAATATTGTATATATAACTTGTAAAATATAACTATGTTTTACGGGTGTGCATCTGTTATTTTTGAACACTTTCATCTAATTTGAACAAAACGTGATAATATTGATAACCGTGATAAATTGGTTCTCTATAATCATGATGTGAAATTTACATACCGTTTCATACCTAGAAAGCACATAAATCTGCATCTCTCTCTTTTTGTCCCAGTGGAATTACTGGGACACTCAGAGCCTCTTTAGTCCTTGTATCACAAACATCCTTCTTTATGCAACTTGCAAATGAACCTTGTCCGTTCTCATTTAAAAAGGTTCTAGTAATTAGTCACCCATCTAGCAAATCAATACCGGAATGTTGAATCATCATCCTTAACATGAACTTCCTCCAAGGCTTCTGGGAAAGAGAGGATGTTTGTGAGTTTGTTTACTTAACACGAGATGTACAAGATGTACAAAGACATTTCTCCATTACCTCCCATCTTGAGAACTATGAATATGATTCAATAATTCAAGCCCTTATTTTCTTCATTTTCTAAACTATAATCTACTGGCCTGTACTGTACTGTATTGTGTGTGTATGTGTGTGTGTATATATATATATATATATATATATATATATATATATATATATATATATATATATATATATATATATATATATATATATATATATATAAAGGGGTCTCATCAAATTCTTCGTTCATGTTCACTATGATTTGAATACATATCTAATCAACTGTTATTTACATTACATTAACAAGACATTTTATGTATTCATAAACTTAAAATGCGTGCAAGATTTAAAACCAAATTGTGGAGAAAGACAGCATTTCTGCATATTTTTCCAACGACCAACAAATGACAATGACAGAAACCAGATGAATGCAGTGCTGCAGGAAAGATAGCATGCCTGCTGTTAGACAACCTACTGTTTCCCAGGCATTTCTACTATGCGGCTGGCTAGTTCAAAAACAGTTCATTTTTAACATTTTGCTGAAAGACTTTTAAACATTACAAAGTTTGTCTAGAAGAAATCCTGCATAAATCTGACTGCATTCATCTGAAATTGATGGATGCGGTTATGAATGAGAGCAAAAGGTCAAGAGGTGTAAATCATGAAATTTCCATCAGAACCTTTACACTAGGGGTGTAACGGTACAAAAAACTGACGGTTCACTACACACCCCGGTTTTGAAGCCGTGATTTGGTAAGGATTCGGTATAGCGGGGGGTTATACTAAATTGTATACTAAATATACAATTACTTTTAATTTATTTTTTATTAAAACAATGGTTTACTGAACAAATTGTGTCTGTCCGTAAATGAATTAAATTATAACTAAAAGTTTCTTAAAGATAAATCTGTAAACTATATAGGGGTTACACATTACTATATTAAATGTTAACGACATAGCGCAAACTATCAGCCTAAATTAATTTGCTGTTTATTTTTAGATATAATAATCAACGCTCAAATGACACATTGTATGCAAACATGTTACCTTCACATAAGGTTTTTCTAAGACTTCTAAATCTAATGATACAATTATGTTTTTAATCAAATTCGTTGTTCATTTATACACAGTGGCTGTCAATTTCATGACAGATTTATATAAACAATACATTAAATAAACAAGGCATCACTAGCCGATTAAGTAGAATGACTATATAGTGCATATATTCAGCAAAAGAGTTAATCTCTCCAGTAAACTGACAAGCTGTGGACTGTTGCCTGAGGTGAATTTAATGCTGCGGACATTGTTTACAAGCTGTTTTATTGACATCGTTCCACCGTTGACACTGATTGAGCGATTACATGGCATATGATACATTTCAGTAAGTTATACCTTCAGATGTTGATTCATGTATCCTCTTTAAAATAATTTAACTGTTAACTGTTAAAAGAATGCTTTCGGTATCCATCCATCAATCCATCCATCCATCCATCCATCCATCCATCCATCCATCCATCCATCCATCCATCCATCCATCCATCCATCCATCCATCCATCCATCCACCCATCCATCCCACCTTACAACTACACAAGATAAAAACAGTGTTAGTTCCCCATCTGATTGTTGTCAAAACCAAACAATAAGGTGATGAAATGAGCATGATGACATCTGGTGTTCCGCTGTATATGGATAATCTAAATGTCCATCGCCTAGTGCTTGTTCTGAATGCACAGCATCACCACACCATACACACACGCGTGCCCTTATTTTCCACTCCATTTCTGTGTAATTTAACAATGTTGCCAGGGTTGTAACCCCACAAATACATTTATTAATGTTTTTCGGAATCCCTCTTCTCCTGCATAGCAAACATGTTCCAAGTGTTGGTCTGATTGTTTGAAAATGCGCATAGGCCACTGTGTTGATATACATCTTCAATTCAATTTGGGCTTTGACATTTCAGGTGCCTTTTCTTCATCCTGGGTGCTCACTACTAATATTTACCCAGGCTTGGCACTCCATAGCTCCCGATTGATTCATCTCAATTGCCTGGTGCTGTTTGAAGGAGTCAGAAGTTTCTGTTTTGCCTCTTCCCTTTTCATCCCTCAATCACAAAGACAGTTTTGTGAGGAATCAAAGAACAGACACATCACAAGAGTAAACTTATGACACCTACAGTCACAGCAGATTTATGTTCACTGAGAATCCATGGATTCAGAGATCAATTATGTCACCCAAAAATAAAAAAAATATATATTATTTTTTTCTCCCTCTCTCTTGCCATGTCTTATTTTTATACTGAGCCAATTGTATTATTTTCACAATTTTAACATCAAAGAGATATGTTTCACGAATGCCATGCAGCCCTTTTATTATTGGGGATCTGTTGTATCTCTGTGGGGTACTATCTATCTATCTATCTATCTATCTATCTATCTATCTATCTATCTATCTATCTATCTATCTATCTATCTATCTATCTATCTATCTATCTATCTATCTGTCTATCTGTCTGTCTGTCTGTCTGTCTGTCTGTCTGTCTGTCTGTCTGTCTGTCTGTCTGTCTATCTATCTATCTATCCATCCATCCATCCATCCATCCATCCATCCATCCATCCATCCATCCATCCATCCATCCATCCATCCATCCATCCATCCATCCATGGAAAATTTCATTAGTTTTAAAGCTTCTTTTAAAAATTGTTCTACTTTAATTAAAAGAGAAATTATGCATTTTGGCCACATCCGTTTGCATTCAAGAACCAAGTTTGCAATTTGAAAAGTATTATACATACACTTCTGAATGGCTGCATTACAGTTTTTCTCAGTCGCTTTGGTACATTTCTCAGATCAGAATTGAAATTCTCAAAACTACCTGTTCAATTCTCACATCATTGTGTCACGTGTGCACATCAAAAAAACAGGTTCTCATTTATTTGAACAAGTTGCAAATGCTTTGGAACATCCATGCCAATGATTATGTACAATTCTCTGTTGTTTCCTACATTATCAGTTGCTAATGTCATGTTGATCAAAATGTATTATATTGGGTCTCTGTTGAATAGTCTCATCCCCCACAACATGTAGGCACAAGCTCATAGCATAAGTCTTTACATGCATATTTTACTTTCTATATTTCCATTAGACTTTTTTCTATATCTGTCCTGAATTGGTAAAATGCTCCCAGGTGAATCTTAACTTTCTCTAACGAAGGTGCTTCTAGCATCAACCAGCAGGTATTATATATATATATATATATATATATATATATATATATATATATATATATATATATATATATATATATATATATATATATATATATATATATATATATTTCTACAGCACAGCATGTACAGTTTTTCCTATGTTCACATTTCTTCTTTAGGTTTTTGTTTTGTGCGCTATTCAGTGCTGTCTTTTCATTTCTGTATCTCAATGACATGTGCTGTCAATAAAATACAGTACAAACAGTAAGTATGTAAATTTGAATCTTTTCCATTCACTTGCAATTACACTAACACATACTCTAAGATGCAACTTACAATTGACAATAATTGTCATCAAAACGTTAGCCAGTTTCCATCAGAACATCCCTCCAGAGTAAACTTTTATATTGACAACATGACTAAACAATTTGAATGTCTTATCCATACACAATGACACGTAAGGGATAATGTACACCCTGCCGGTTGTTATCGCAGAATAAACCCCGACAGAGTGATCAGGACCCCGACGCGAAACTACTAGTACTAAGGACTACTAGTCTCAAATAAATTATTTTTAGACACAAAATATTGTCTCGAGATTAAATATTTTATTAGCTCTTACGCAAAGCTTCCGCGAAGGAAAACAGTTCCAACCTGCTTTAAGCCTTTATCTATTGCTGAAGATTTGCCATATGCCCTTGCTAAATGTTGAAAATGAATGCTGAAAGGGTTAGTTCACCCAAAAATGAAACCAAGCCTATGATTTACTCACCCTCAAGTTATCGTAGGTGTATATGACATTTTTCTTTCAGACAAATACAATCGGAGTAATATTTAAAAAGTCCAGGCTAACGTTAATCCCAGCAGTTGTTGTAGTCGTGTTTGAAGTCCATAAAAAATGCAGCGGTCCGTCAAATAACGTGCTCCACACGACTCCGATGGGTTAATAGAGCCTTCTGATTCGAATCAATGCGTTTGTGTAAGAAAAATATCTATATTAAAAACGTTATAAAGGAAACCTGCCTTGAAGTCTTCCGTTGTAACCCACGGCTGTTTAAGCCACAAGATGGCGCCAGCGTTAAGCATAGAAGTAGTACCGGTCAAGATACCTCGTAGTACCCGTATGAGGATGTTATCTGGAAATAACATACCGCTGGAATGCCCGATTGACCAATCAGAATCAAGTATTTCACAGAGCCGTGTAATAAAAGGACTTGTCATTCTGATGGCACTGACATGTTCATTGACACACATATTTACTAAGGATTTTGAGTAAGAGAGTGGCTTTCGCAGGTTATCCATGGTGTTTTGCTTTTTGTACAAATTGTTTTGAGAAATGCACTTACTGTTTTGTAAATTGTGAGTTTAATTCGAGAAATGTACCAAAGCGACTGAGAAAAACTGTAATACAGCAGATTTGAATGATGAAGAGGAGGATTTTCTGTGTATAACGACATAGCATTTGATCTGTGAATCATGAAGTATGTACTATTTTTAAAGATTTACAGTTACAATTACCATTCTCTCATCCCTTGTTCCTCTCCTTTTGTGTTCCAATAGATGTGGCAACTGGATTAGTCCTATTAACGATGATACACAACATTTAGGCTTACATATTGTGAAGCACGACTGGCAGCATTTCCCAGAAATATTCTGTCTATCATCCTATGAGTATGAGTGGATCCCTTTCGTTTTCAGATTTTCTCTCTGGCGGCATTGTGACTTGCGTTGACACAATGCTCTCTGTGTGATCTGCCATCTTGAATGAGTTGCCTGCCAGCCAGCCACCACAAAAGCAGCAGCGTGCAGCTCTTCTATACTGACCTTCCAGCAAATATCAGCATCCCGACAGACAGTGGCCATAACTAATGCTACAGCACAGCGGCGTGACAGTTGAATCTATTTCTCACCAGACCTATAGAATCTATAAATTAAGTTGAAGTCCAGCTCAAACTTTGGTGCTTGTGCTAACGAGGGATAACTGGAATTAGCTCCTCCTTGTCAAGATTAAAATGAATACAGCCACAAGCACAACATCAGAAAACAGGTTTGATTAAACGGGTGATGAATTGAGAAATCAACTTTCCCTTTAGCTTTTGAGATATAACAGGTCATGGTAATATAAAAATATGAGCCGGATCTCACGAAAATGCGTATAAATAGTACGAGTTTGCAATCTCGTGGAATGTATATGCCAAAATGAGTTTTGGCGTGCGTATGGTACGCGGTTTTTCGCGTGCATATGATACGCACTTTATGGCATATTATACATACGAACCGTGGCATTATACATACGAACTTTATGGCATATTATACATATGCACGCGAAAAGCCGCGTACCATACGCACGCCAAAACTCATTTTAGCGTATCCATTCCACGAGATTGCAAACTCGTACTATTTATACGCATGACCATGAGATAGTGTTGAAAAATATCCTCTAAGTTTCAGAGCTGAAAACTTCCTTGTTAGTCAAAGAAAAACTTTTATATTTCAAATAAAAATGTTGCCATAACTCAAATAAAGATTATCAAAAGTAGGCTAAGTGTTACCACTTAAACTAGTATATGTTCAGCTAATTGTCAGTCTCTTACAGTCTGTATCTCGAGAGATTGCAAAATTTAAGCGAAAATTATGTTTTATAAGTAAAATTTGTGAGGAGCACATTCAAACTGTAATTGTTTTGCTATTCAGTCATTCGTATGTGTGAAATCGTTAAAAAAAATAACTACCACATGCCAACTGAAATTATTATTATTTATTAAAGATACATTATCATTATTATCTCAATGGTGTTCAGTGTCTTTGGGCGGATTGCAGCAACAGTCATTAGGATTGTTTGTGATTTGGTCTTAGTGACTTATAGGAGTCCCCTTGAGTACCCCTATAGCGTTTCACAGATTTATCTGTTAGTTTTAGTGCTAAAATGCTTCGTGACATACTCTTAGAGCAAAGATTAGTACTGACATACACATTTTTAAAGAGTTGCTCCTGAATCAGCAAGTTAGGAGCTACTTTTAGCCTTGAATGTTTTGTGAATATGGCCCCTGATAATTAATTGTCCACAATCAGACTACATATGGAAAGGCATTTACATAGTTTAGCCCAAATCATACAAAATTGTCAAAAGTTGTTCTGGGCTCACTAAGGTCATCTATGTTATAGACCACTCATTAAGCTCAAGGAAGCAAGCATCCAACGATAAATATTTTGTCCTGGGCCCCATTAATTTTAGCGACAGCCCTGGCTCCATGAATTCACTGGCACTTTATACTGACTAATGGTTGGATGGATAATAAATGTGTATGAGGAGCTCCTTCTGGAATAAACAAGCTGCCAAATATTGATTTCAAAACTGATGAAAGTGATGGATGTTCTTTCAAAAGATGAATAATCTGACTATGTCATTTTCCACAATAAACTTTCATTCATACCACTGACAACTTTTTATTTTTATTTTTTTATTTTTTTATTTATATATTTCCATTAAAAACTGTTTTTCTATTTTTGAAGAAACAACATAATATTATTTCAGTTATTGACATGCATCTGAAAATTATATTTTAACTATAGTTGTGCCCTTAATTTTACAGATATGTCCCATTTTAAAATCCAGTTATGTTACTGTTACTAAGTTCACAAAACAGGGTACACAATTGTATTTTGAATCTAAATTGAAATAAGTAAAATTAAGATGGAATGAATTAATAGAAATTAATATAACTAATAGAAAGTGTGGCTTTTAATAATGCATTTGATTTTTCCTAATGAATTACCTATGTATACATACACATGTATTATTGCATAGTATTTAATAAATAACATTATATGGGGCTGTTGAATTTTGAATGATTGGCTGACAGACATTCTAAAGTGTGCAGTTATTTTCCAAGAATCCAGGTTTTGACTGCATTACAGTGCCATATCAATGTGCATCATTTTCAAATAAATAAATGGCCCATTGTAAATTATTCCTTACTTATTATGAACTAGAGTTGGGGTGGGCAGTGGAGGGGACTTAAAAAAATCTAATTTACCCTAGTCTTTCTTTCAAATGTAACTAAATAATCAACAGTTTATGAAGGTATTTTTGGTGCAAAACAACTGACCAAGTGTGAGAGTGAAATTTGTAGCTGTAGAGCATATCCACACATGTGTATTAATAAATTTGATGTCACAGAGAAAAATCTTTTAGGAGTGGTAAACTTGTAGTTTTTTTTCTCTCTCTCTTACAAACACAACACAACAGTTAAACCAGCGCAGGTGAACAAATCCTATTCTACAAATCACACATGAAGAAACTCATACGCTCAAATTTTTGCTACTGTTGCTGCAGTGCATATGGTGCAAATGCAGTCACATGCCCGTATAAAAAATGTGAAGACACGGGCAACTTTTGCATATACGCAAATAAACATATGAATCCATGCAATGAGAGTTGAACACTTGTAGAATATTTGGTCACAAATGCATTACTTTTCTTTTTTTTTTCTTTTTCTAATCACAAGTTCAATCATTACAACTGCTTGAATCTGCTGCTACGAGTCTCAAACGCAGTTCTGCGTGCTCTCACTTTTGCACTATATACTATGTGAAATGTGGAGCAAAAGTAATTTGTGCACCTGGGAGGCAGCGGCAGGCCCTGTGCAGATAGCAGAGAATTTCGGCCAATCAGAAGAGCTCGCTTGTAGGGAGCCTGCGCACACAACGGGCATCAAAGATGTAGGTTTGTTTGTTTCTTCAGTAAACACAAATTAAGATTTTTAACTCCAACCGTTGCTCATATAATGCATGTCAATGTAGTCTAAATATTTTTTTTTTTTTACGGGACGTTGGGGTTTGTGAGCCGTAGCCCATACTAGCCGTACCCACTAGGCCACACTGAGGGTAGCGCATGCCCTAGTGTGAAGCCGGAACCCGGGCACAACTAGGACTGGAGCACCCTAGCGCCAGATGTCGTAGGGAGATGCAGGCTATAAAACCTGATAAAGGTGTGTGGGGTAGCCCACCCAGCTGTCTCGCAGATATCCTGCAAGGGGACCCCAGAAAGGAGGGCCACCGAAGAGGCCATGCCTCTGGTGGAATGAGCCCTCACGGCCATAGGTGAAGGCAAAATGCGTACCTGATTGACCATGGTTATCAGGTGCACATTTTGATGATTTTGTACCCCCGGGATATACATTGCCCTGATGGACAACAGTTTCCCTTGGGACCACAGGAGGATTAGATGTGCCAATCTGCACAGAGGGCGCGACCTCAACCCTCTTTGGTGATTGAGGTACGCTTTGACAGCCATATTGTCTGTCCGTACCAGGACATGTTGGCCACGGAGGTCCGGGAAAAGCTCCTGAGAGCTTTGTAGACCGCCATCATCTCCAGCCAATTTTTGTGGCAATTTATGTGGCTCAGTTCAATAAAAGCGGCCGTCCATGACCCCGCCCCAACCAGTGAGGTGAAACAGACCTCCGGCAACAGGATGCTCCCAACACTGGTCCCTGGGACAGAAACCAAGGTTTCTTCCATATGACTAGAGAACGAAGGCACCTGCGCATTTCCCTGATCATACGAAAAGGAATCCCTCTGGGGGAAAACCCTTTGGTTTTCAGCCACCACTGGAGGGGTCTCATGTGCAGCAGCCCGAAAGGTATCACGTTGGACGCTGCTGCCATGTGCCCCAGCACTCTCTGAAAGTCCTTCACAGTGATGCTGCGAACTAGCCTTATTTCTGAGACCATCGCCCGTATGGTCTCGACTCGTGTGGCATGACTCGACAAATGTGCCCGCATCGTTGTCGAATCCCATACAATCCCTAGGAACGTAGTCCTCTGGGATGGTGTCAACACACACTTTTTTGTATTGAGTCTCAGCCCCAAGCATTTTATGTGGGCCAGAACGACATCTCGATGCCAAACTGCCATCTCGTATGGCCAATATGAGCCAGTCGTCGATATAATTCAGCACACGGATGCCCTGAAGCTTCATTGGAGCCAGAGCTGCATCCATACATCCACTTCGTGCATGTGCGTGGGGAGAGGGCTAGGCCGAAGGGAAGCACTCGATATTGGTACGCTTTGCCCCCGAAAGCGAACCTCAAGAACTTCCTGTGACACAGAAGGATAGAGATATGGAAGTATGCATCCTTTAGATCTATCGTGACGAACCAGTCGGACTGGATCTGACCAACGATGATGGGAATAGTGAGCTTTTTGAATCTGAACCTCCTCAGAGACTGATTCAAATGCCTCAGATCTAAAATCGGACGCAACCCCCCCACCCTTTTTGGGAACTATAAAGTACCGGCTGTAGAACCCGAATTCTCTCTCCAGCGTAGGAATGCGCTCAATGGCTTCCTTTGCCAGTAAGGATTTTACTTCTAGTTCCATCACCCGAACCCGCTCTGGTACCACTGCGGTCCAGTTCAACCCCCTGAACCTTGGAGGAGGGTGACCGAACTGCAGTCTGTTACCGTTCTCTACAGTACGCAAGACCCATGTAGAAATTCTCGGAAGGTACTTCCATGCACCGAGATAATCTACTAAGGGAACCAGCCTCTCGAGGCTGGCGTCAGGTGTTACACGAGGCTCATCCCCAACCCCCTGAAACGGCTGACCGGCAGGAAGTAGTTGTAAACGAGTCTCTGTGTGCGGATGCGCAAGCTGCCCAGCTGCAGGTCTTTCCAGAGGTGGCTGGAGCAGCATGCGTTCACGGGAAATCGATATGGTCCGAAGCGTCATAGACGCGGGATTACCATCGATTTCCCCAGGGTGCCACAAAGAAAGAAACCTCGGTTGCCCCTTCCCATGAGGGACCACCCTTAGAAGTCCCGCCATAGCTAGGACTTCTTCCAAGCAGCCTTCCGCGCCTGAAGGACGTTCCTCAGATCGCCCTTAGGAGCGTAAGACTGCTGGTGAGAATGCTGCCTCTGTTGCCAAGCTCCCGAAGGAGGGGCTTTTAGAGGGGCTTTAGATCGGGGAGTCCAGGAGAATGGCTCTATCCTTCTCCTTTATCCCTGACAAATTCAGCCAGAGATGTCTCTCTACAGTTACCATAGCAGCCAAGGAGCGGCCGATGGCACGGGTCGTTTCCTTGGTAATGCGGAGAGACAAATCTGCGGCCTTCCGCAACTCTAAGATGCCCTCTAGAGATGGACCCTCGCCCTCATCAAGCTCCTTTAGGAGGTCGGCCTGGTAGGCCTGCAAATTGGAACGAGTATGCAGGGAACTACCAGCCCGCCCAGCCGCCATATAAGCCTTGCTCATGAAAGATGAGGTATCCCGACAGGGTTTGGTGGGCAGCGCTGGGGCCTTTAGGGACGCCGCCGATTCGGGCGAAAGATAGCTCGCGAGAGCATCCTCCACCCGCGGCATCACCCCATAGCCCGCCTCGCGTGCCCCCAGAACATTGGAGTAATCCAATACCGGGGGATTGGAAACACGTGAGGAGATGCCTTAAAGCGGGCTTCCACACGGGGAGGAAGATCCTTGGAACTGTCAGAGAAGGATTGGGAAAGTGCCGCAGCAGTCCCAAAACCCTCTGACAAGTCCTGCTGAGAACCCCATGATCTGTGACGCCGAGCCACCTCAGCGACCACGGGTCCAGAACCATGGGGCTCATGAGGCTAGACTGCTCCGAGAGCGGAGCAGTCTGAGTGTCAGCCACTCACAGTGCTCGCAGGCGGCTCCCTCGAGAGCCACCCGGGCATGCTGAACACCCAGACACTGCACACACAGCAGGTGTGTATCCGAGCCCGAAATGTAGCGGGGACACTGATGCACACACTGCCTAAACTCTCTCTCCATATTTAATAAACTTTCAGACACTTTAACTTTCGCAACTGGACAGACAACAGTAAATAGACAGACAATCACAGAGAGCGCTATGCTAAAGAGCAATAGCTGCCGCAATTATGCGCCGGCTCCCCTTTTATACTTCCGGGTATGCCGTCACAATGACGTCATCACGCACACCAATCGGATTACACTAGTGTCTATTCAGACTTCAGATTCGCTGATGCTTAGGGAGCAACCCTCAAATTCGTTGTTCCGACGCAGTGGGAAGTTCCCTCGATAAGGAACTGAACAGAAACAGGGCTGATGGTGAACAGAAAACAGAGCTGATGGTGACCAGAAACAGAGCTGATGGTGAACAGAAACAGAGCTGATGGTGAACAGAAAACAGAGCTGATGGTGAACAGAAACAGAGCTGATGGTGGAAGTCTCTGTAAGCTCCGCAGCACACTGTGGTCCACTCCATGTTTTACATTTCTCCCAGCAGCAGTGTCCTGAAGACGTTGTAGAGGCATGACAGCTGAAGACCAGATGATGGGTCTTCATGGTGATTCAGACGATGGGGATCGCCGCAGCACCATGCAGGAGGCAGATAAAGTTTTCCGGGCACTTCTGTGGACACACTGGGGTCGACGCAGATGTCCAAGCCGCTCCACGGCCGCAATGCAAGACGGAAGAGCGGCGCAGCCGAGAAGTGAAACATCCTAACGTCATGCCGGACTCTGATGACGCTGGCCCGGTACAAACTTCAGCCACCATGCAGCTCAAGCCTGAGGGAGACCACCAGTAAGCAGCCAACACCCAGAAGAGAGAGCAGCCGCAGCAAGCAACATGAAATGTCCTTCAAACCAAAACCAACCACAGCAATTCAAACATAAACGTCAGAAATGCGGTGGAAAACGGCGAAACGACGAACAACATCCTCTCAGTGGCTGCCAGCAACCAGCAACAGTCCCAATTGTAGCTCTGACTGTTAGACTAGTCACAAACATAATAAAATAAAATCTAAATCTAATAGTACAGTAACATGATTTTGGTTTTACAACATGATACATGTCTCAGTCCAGTGTGCTAAAGATTTATAACAATGCGCAAGCCGATCACCTCTATGAGTCAGTGGGTGAGGCTACTGAATTAGACGTGCTGTAGTGGCGTGTTTCCTTGTGCGATGACGTAAGAATGAAGCACACGATCGTTTTCTGAGCCTGGTGTCTACAAAAGCTTTTCTTTGACTAACAATGAAGTTGTCAGCTCTGAAACTTACAGGATATTCTTATATTACCATGACCTTTTATATATCAAAAGGGAAAGTTGCTTTCTCAATTCATCACCCCTTTAACACTTTTATACTGTTTTGGTAAGTTTTTGCAATAAATACCCGTGATTGTACTTTTATTTACCTGTTATGTGTTTTATATTGTTTAGAAGTGGATAGCAGTGAGGTTAGTTGATCCAAAATCTAAAAGTGGCCTATATATTAATAAAATCATGGCTGCTTCTAAAACTGCAAATAATTAAATGTGTCTTGATCTAACACATTGGGCAAACAATTGAAATCAATGGAGTACCTCCGCGTCGATATAATGCCGCCTTTAGCCCCTTCATTGAAGGCACTTGACCATGCTTCGAGTTTTGACGCCTTGGGAGTGAGAATGGTTTGGCATTGTGAACACAGCTATACAACTATTATTATTATTTTATTTTTTTTCTATTTGAACACAGGACCAATCAGCACTTTTACAAGGTATAATGTCAGTCAATTTTCCTCAAATAAAAAATTAAAATTATAAATGCAATAATAAACAAACAAATACATAAGTCATAATACACTATTTAATTTCATAGCAAAACAATATTGAGTTCTGAAAGGAAAGAGACTGGACAATTCTATTAGTTTGTTTATATAAAAAAAAGGACATAACCCAGTTCTCTTTTAGTTACTCAAACCATTAAGCCATTTAAAGCAAAGGCCACTTTGTACAACAACAATGTAACTATACATTTACACAGGAACTTTGTCAACATGGGGGCAACTGAAAACATGCAACCAACCTGACAATATACTCATGTCAGTTGTGTTGTACAAATGATGAGCACAAGTAAATGTCAAAGCAAACTGTGAGAACATTTCTCTCAGTGGGAAAACGTTTCTGCAGACTTCAACTTATGCCTTCAACATTTAAGCCAATAGCAGCTATCTGTGGTTACACAGAGGAATGCAGTGTACAAAAATGGCCTTTTGATTTGACTGTGACAGCTTATCAAGATAACTTGTCATACAGTCTGAGATCCTAATAGCATTACGCCATGATGATATGCTGGGAGCTGCATGCTTTATCATTATAAATAGTGAGAAATATTGCCTTTATATGCAATTGCACATTCATTTAATGTTCTGCTCATTCACAGCTTTATGCACAAGATACTTTATTGTACAAGAACATGCAGTTTGACCATGTGAGCAAAGCCAATAAGCAAATTCAATTAATTCTTAAAGTATTAAAACAATACAGGATTTGCCTTGTGGTTTATGATGTCTCCTGATATACACTGGCCCAAAAAATTAAGCCATATTTTTAAACACATTTCAGGTAATTCGATAATATAAACCTATTGTAAATGGCAAGAAAGAAAGAAAGAAAGAAAGAAAGAAAGAAAGAAAGAAAGAAAGAAAGAAAGAAAGAAAGAAAGAAAGAAAGAAAGAAAGAAAGAAAGAAAGAAAGAAAGAAAGAAAGAAAGAAAGAAAAAAGAAAGAAAGAGGCTTTGACTAAGTAGATTTATTTGTTTCTTTATTTTATTATTACTCTTAAGAATTATATGGCTTCAGCTTTCCCAACCCAAAGAAAGCGACAGAGAGAGAGTGAGTGAGAGGAACCTTAAACTTTCAACATGCAAATGATTTGCAGTGTGCCAGCTTGCCACACATAATAAAGCAAAGGAGGTGGCAGTGATTCAACATGACAAAAAGGTGAAATGAATAGAGCGAGTCTGTCAGTCAAACGACTGGGGGAATTTAACAGCAATCGATTTAAGCAGTGTGGGAAGACGTGAGTGAAGGCTTTCTGACAGGGCTTTGGTCAAACTCATTCTAGGAAGGTTGTGACACATCTTCCTGGGCTTGATATGGAAGAGCATTTATTTATTAATTTTTAATATGGATGCCTGTGTTTGTGTGTGTGCTATTGCTAGGGATGTCAATCAATTCAATTTTTAATTGGATTAATGAAACGATATCCTGAGTAATCAAATTAAATCACAATTAATCCTTTAAATTCATTTTTGCAGACAGAAGCCCCCAAATTAAGATAATCCATGCACACAATATCAGTTAATTTGTTTATTGTTTTTCACATATAAAAAGAAAAAGAAGATAATTGAAAAAGACATCACTATGGTAGATGAAAGCATCCTATTCCTTTCTGTTTGAAGAATTAATAGCTTTTATTACTTTTAATATATCATTAGTGACGGAGTGGCTATTACCGTCACCCCATCCCTTGAATCGCTGTCCTTCAGCAGGTTCCCAACAAGAGGTAGTGTGAGAGAGAGGAGGGGTGCGGTAACAACCAGGACTAGAAGTGTGTGATGAGCCACACCTGAAATGAATGGAGCCTAGTCACCACTGGTATCAGATGCCAAGCACGCCTCTCTTCGAGAGACTGGTTTCTTTTCCCCGTGCATGCATTTCTAGGAGTTAAGCCGTTGGACCCATATGCCTGCGGAGGGATGCATGAGTTGCCGTCATCAGGCTGAGAATAGCTGGGCTGCCTTGTCCATCCAGCGTCTCGGCCCTTGGGAAGATAAGGCTGAAAAAATTGCTGGCCCAAACTGAGGAGGGGAGCGTGTGTGGTTGTATATACGGTCTCTGTGGTATATCATGGCCAAATTGTGATGGCTAGACAACTGGGTTAGAGCATCTCAAAAAAAGTTCCCTTCTTGTAGGCTGTTCCCAGTCTGGAGTTGTCAGTATCTATCAAAAATGGTCCAAGGAAGGAACAGTGGTGATCCGGAGACAGGGTCATGGGTGGTCAAGGCTCAGTGATGCTGGTTCAAATAGAAAGATGTGTTGTATATTGGACTGCATAGCTATTATTAGTCAGGGTGCCCAAGCTGACCCCTGTCCACCACCAAAAGTGGCAACAGTGGGAATGTGAGCATCAGAACTGGACCATGGAGCAATGGAAGAAGGTGGGCTGGTCTGATGTATCATGTTTTCTTTTACATCGCGTGGATGGCCCGATGCGTGTTCGTCACTTACCTGGGGAACACGTGGCACCGGGATGCACTATGGGAAGAAGGCAGATGCAGTAAGATGCTTTGGGTGATGATCTGTTGGGAAACCTTGGGTTCTGCCATCCATGTGGATGTTACTTTGACACGTACCACCTACCTAAGCATTGTTACAGACCATTCATGGAAACAGTATCCCCTGGTGAATGTGGCCAATGAGTGAAAATAAAGGCCCCACCTCGTAACTTACATGACTTAAAGGACAACTCCGGTGAGAAATGACCCTAGGGGTAATAAACAGATGGTTACAGAGTAGATCGTTCTCTGGGATGCGTTTTCATGAAATATCGAATGAAAAGAGTTTCACCTCTAAAAACAGATTAGCTTATAGCGCTTCTCTATGGGGCACAGGGTAGACAGAGGGTAGTGAAATTAAATCGCTAGTTAATACCACTAACAAGGCTCAAAATAGCCTCACACTAACACGGTAGCATAATGAGGGTCCCTACATGCAAACCGAAGCATTGAGAACTTTGTAAATGTACAAATAGTTTAATAAGAAGATACTTTATAAAGACAGTGCATTACGCGTTCACGGACAGGCGCCATCTTGGAAAACAGTCTCGACGAATCAATCCACGGGCACTGTTCTAAGAGGCTGGTCGATAGGAATTAAGTTTGTGAAATGTAATTACATGGACATTTTTATTTTTATTTATTTATTTTCTCTGTTGCGTTCAGTGTTTTCTTCTGGAAACAACAGACCATATGAGATTCCAAGTCACAGTTCATCACTTTGCAGAGCGCTCGTGGATCGCCTCGTCGAGACTGTTTTCCAAGATGGCGCCTGTCCGTGAACGCGTAATGCACTGTCTTTATGAAGTATCTTCTTATTAAACTGTTTGTACACTTACAAAGTTCTCAATGCTTCGGTTTGCATGTAGGGACCCTCTTTATGCTACGGTGTTAGTGTGAGGCTATTTTTAGCCTTGTTAGTGGTATCAACTAGCGATTTAATTTCACTACCCTGTGCCCCATAGACTAGCGTTTTAAGCTAATCTGTTTTTAAAGATAAAACTCTTTACATTCGATTTCCATGAAAACGCATCCCAGAGAATGATCTACTCTGTAACCATCTGTTAATTACCCCTAGGTTCATCTCTCACCGCAGTTGTCCTTTAAAGGATCTGCAGCTATTTTGACATTCGTTGTTCGAAAATAAACATCTAAATATTTGTGAATAAATAAACCTTTTACATATGCCCATTCAGTGTGGATAGATGTCCGTTTTCTCTTAATTAGGATTTCAGCTCTGGGATTGGTGGTCCAGTTGTGAAATTATAAAAAAAAAGCCATAGCAATTCAATGAGAGATGCATTTTAAATGACAGGAAAATACACCAATCACATTGTCGCTTTAATGGATGGGGCTTGTTTTCTTTCATGCAGTATTACATTTATCATGCGTTCCGCCCAGTGTGAATTTCCTTTACAGTACAGTAAGTAACATTACTACAGTAACCAATGGTAACAACTGTTTGCCTGCCTGCACACTGTATGTGAGAGTGATATGATGTCTGCAAGAACAGGCTGCGCAGTGATATGCAAACATACGTTGACTGACAGGGTATACAGTACGTCTTATATTCGGACTGAATGCAATGATGGTCATGAGCCTTCCACAGACAATACATATTTAAAAATATAAATATTTAGGCCGCTTAACATAGTGATTGCTATTGGGATATCAGGAGACTTTTAACCAGCTATTCAAAATTGTTACTGAAGAGAATCACCTTTTGTACCTTTAATGGTAACCTTTTATTAAATACATTTTTGCAACCTCCTTTTCCCAAGATAACAGCTCTGAGTCTTTTTCTATAATGCCTGATGAATTTGGAGAACACCTGGCAAGAGATCACAGACCATTCTTTCATACAGAATCTCTCCAGAGCCTTCAGATTCACAGCTCCATGTTAGCAGAGGCTTTTTATCTGCTGGTCTTTGATAGAATCCATGATGCCATATCTGAACAAGAAGTCCAGGACCTCCAGCACAAAATAGGCCCTCATCTGGTGGGTTTACTGCCGAAAAGCATTTTTTGTTTTGTTTCATCTGACCATATAATCCAGTACTGCTTGATAATCTGGTCGTGTCTGGCAGCTGAAAATGTAGTTTTTTTTTTTGTTTGTTTTTTTAGGGGGGTAGAGGATTTTTCTTGAAACCCTTCCAAACAACCTGTGGCGATGTAGGTGCATTTTGAAAAAATAAAAAATAAATAAATAAATAAATAAAAATACTTTCTGACCGAGAGACTCAACTACTTTCTGCAATTCTCCAGATGAGATCCTTGGAGAGTCTTTGGCCACTCAAACTCTCATCCTCACCACACATTAAGACAATAGATACACCTTTTGCATGTAGATTTTTTTACATTTCATGTTGATTATAACTTATTTTTATTGCCCCAATGGTGGAAATGGGAATTTAAACATGGATGATACTTCAGAGATATTGTACTCATAATTAGGGCCGGGACTTTAACGCGTTAATTAAGATTAATTAATTACGTGACTTTAACACGTTAATTAATTACGCAAAAAAATAAAAAATGTTACCGCATTTATTTTTGCACCGCGGAACGTTTTTCAATGAATCAGTTTCGACGGACCGATTATACTGGAACACCAACTAGCGCGACAACGACGACAACAAACCATGGGTGCGTCTCAATCAGCTCCCTAGTTCAGTAGTCAGGGCACTGATCAGGGAGTCAGCCCATTGACTTATGTCTTGATCAGTGCCCTGACTAGTGAACTAGGGAGCTGATTGAGACGCAGGGCATGAGTGAACATGAACGAAGAAGCTGATGAGACCGCTTTGCTTGGCCCCGTGGATGGGAAATTTTGTTTTAAAAAACGAAAGAATGGAAGCGTCGTCAAGAGCAGGGTTGTGTGCAAGCTATACAACAAGGAATTTGCGTATCACCGCAGCACATTGAGCCTCAAATATCACAAGTATGCTTTTGCTAAACTTAATGGCAAACATTGCGCTGGTCTGCTGGACTGAAATAAATAAACAATATTTTGTTGATTAAGCTTATGTTTTCAGTCATTATTCAATGGTATACTAAAAATACATTAAAAAATTACTTCTCATTGTTCTCAGGTCAAATATTTATATGCGATTAAAATGCGATTAATTTCGATTAATTAATTACAAAGCCTCTAATTAATTAGATTAATTTTTTTAATCGAGTCCCGGCCCTACTCATAATATTATCATAATTTCTAGTGGTAACATTCATTGTGGCCATAGTGTATTAGAGATGTTTTTTTTTTATTGTTTTTTTTTTTAATGATTTATATTTATAGCATGATTTATATTTTTTGTAAAAGAGATAAAAGAAATAAAACTTTTATTTTCACAGTCTTTTTTGATAATATTCTCAGACGGTCTTAAAGGCTTTTTGCATTATATATATAACTTCTGATAAGTCTGTCAATTCTTTAAGTCTGTCTAATGTTTTTCTTTAAAATAAGCATTTTTGTGAGGCATCTATCTATAGGTTTCTAGGTTATAGGATATCTATAGGAAACTAAGTATCAGTACACCTGAATGGGCTAAGGCTGGGATTTAGTGGGTTTGAAGTGAAAGTATTTTATGAATGTATACTATATGTGGAGAGCATTCACTCAGTATTGTTATCTCATTTTTGACCAAGGTGGCGTTTAGAGGTTTTTGCATCTTAACTCTTATACAATTGATGGTAAATATGTAATCTGGCATACAATTGCTGGGTGTTTGAGGTAATAAATGTGTAAAGGATGACAGAGGTGTCTTGATATATGTAATAAATATCTTGAGATATGTCTAATAACCCAGAGAAAACCAATATCCCTTTTGATTTATGGCGATAAAACATATCCAGTGTGAACAATGACATTTTCAGTCTCTTGCCATCTCTCTCTCTCTCTCTCTCTCTCTCTCTCTCTCTCTCTCTCTCTCTCTCTCTCTCTCTCTCTCTCTCTCTCTCTCTCTCTCTCTCTCTCACACACACACACACACACACACACACACACACACACACACACACACACACACACACACACACACACACACACACACACACACACACACATCATCCTCATTGGCCATTTATTAAAAAAACAGCAGCAGCAATATAAATGTTTTAGCATAATACATCTAAAACGGTGATGAAATACTTTATTTCATCAAAGCGTTTGACCATACCTAAATCAAAGTTTCAGTTCTTTTATAGAGCTGATCTGCACTAACTACTGAAATGAAAAGGAAGGTTAAATGACATACTCTGATTCCAGTTTGCATAGTGCAAGATGAATGTGACTAATGTAAAGCCACCATGTCCACTCAATCACTCTTGCCTTAATTTCCAAGCATGCCTCAGTCTCTTCCCTCATACACACAGTTTGAGGAAGGAATTGAGTAAGTTAACTTTTGGGAGTGTGAGCCATGGGTGGCAGGTTCCAAAAAAGGTGCTAAAACATCTCTCCCCGCTTTATTACATAACAATGTTCCCAATAATCTATTTTCAATAGTTTATGTTTGCTTTATTTCAAACAAAACCCTCTCCGAGGAATGGCGCCACACCCACCGTGCCCGTCTCTGTTCGCCCTGCCACAGTGTGTCGTGTGTGTGTGGGCAAAACTGTCTGTTCTCCACTACTCTCGCATGCTTCTCCATGGACCAGGTGAAACAGATGCTCTGAACTGTCACAAAATTCACTTAATACAAAGCCCACTGGATAGACCGAGGGAGAAGAAATGAGGCAGGGAAGGAAGCATCCATAAAAACAAGAACATGAACTTACTGTACTGGCAGTTTCTTCCATATATTCCCCTGGGCATTCACAGGAATAGTTCGCAACCAGATCTGTGCATATCCCTCCGTTTCTACAGGGGCTTCTTTCACATTCATTAACATCTGTAGAAGAAAAAAAGGAAAAAGGAATCATTTATATCAGGCTTAAAGGCACTTTCTGGAACGTTTCTTATTCAAATGCACTGGTAGAGGCCATTTATTGGGTTTGTACTGTTTGTTTTTTGATATTTGTTTCTCTCCTCACAGCTTAGAAGATCATTCCAGCCATGTAATCAAATTATAGCGATTCAAAATGAAGACTATAGACAATAAAGCAATAGCATCATCTCGCTATGAAGTCCTTGATGAATTAAACATGTATGAATACAAAACCGTTACAATGGAAACAGAGAAAATAAATAAAAAAACTGGCATAAATGGCATAACATTGATTCTTTCAAGATTGTTTTATTTCTCATTTTTAAAAAGAAATATTTTGTCAATTAAATGGATAAGAACAAGTAAGACATTTGGAACCTTAAAGGTGATAATACACGGGGCACATTTTTTTAGAGCGATGTTGTCTGGGCACTTTCCCATTGAGAATGGCCAACACATTCCTGTCTGGATACTTTAGATTGGTTGTGGGACCTGTGTCTCACCTGGTTGCCCGTTGGCAGCAACATTGCCCAGCAATATTACGCAAAATGTTGCCTGTGCATCATCACCTTAACAATAAGTGGAAATATTGCCTGGCTTCCTTCAAATTACATTTCTGTATAGGCGTAATGTTTTTTACTGTGTAAACTGTATATGTAGTATGATATTTCAACTTTTTCCCTGATGGGGACCAAAAAAATAAAAAATAATTCCCCAACAAGGTCAAAATTTACTGACACTACTATTTTAAGAGGGGCTGTAGAACATCTGAGAAAGCTCTCGTCTGTTGTAAATGGGTCCAAAGTATTAATGCAGGCATACAGAGAAATATGAAACTTTAGTGACTTAATTTATTTGCCAGAGCTCATATATTGAGACACATGCAATCCAGCTCACTTCAACCTGCACTTTTCTAAGCATGTCCATTTTTATTCCCCGTACGTATTATCAGCGTCACCATTGCTTCATCCATGAACTGCAAACAAAATTACTTAATCTACAAATTATTGTTTTTGTGAAATGTGGGGACATTCCATAGGCGTAATGTTTTTTTTTTTATACCGTACAAACCGTATTTTCTATTTCCTACACTGCCCCTGCCCCTAAACCCACCCATCACAGGAAACATTGTGCATTTTTACTATCTCCAAAAACTCATCCTCTATGATTTATAAGCCTTTTTAAAAATAGGGACTCTGCTAGGGAGGTAATGTCCTCATATTTCACCCTCTCCTTGTAATACCTATGTCATACCCATGTCATTATAGACATTTGTGATATTTCACAAAAACAAGCAAACACCCCCCCCCCCCCCCCCCACACACACACACACACACAGAATATATTAATGTGTTCGATTTATGTAGCGCTTTTCAAGGTACTCAAAGCGCTTTACATTGAAGGGGGGAATCTCCTCAACCACCACCAATGTGCAGCATCCACCTGGATGATGCGACGGCAGCCATTTTGCGACAGAACGCTCACCACACACCAGCTGATTGGTGGAGAGGAGACCGAGTGATGAAGCCAATCAGGATATGGGGATGATTAGGAGGCCATGATGAACAGAGGCCAATGGGCAAATTTGGCCAGGATGCCAGGGTTACACCCCTACTCTTTTTCCGAAGGACATCCTGGGATTTTTAATGACCACAGAGAGTCAGGACCTTGAGAATTGATTGAGAACACAGCAGGGACAAAAGGCATTGTGGGATTGGGAGATGCTCCAAACTGGATTAAAACTTGTTTCGCCTACACGTAAGTCCAGGTTAAAACACATCCCAAATGTCTTTTATTGTAAAATATTCTTCAAAAAGTATATTTAAAAAGGCACATCACTACTGGAGCATCCTGAGGTTGGTAACAACAATGGTACAAATAATTCCAATAAGCAATTTGTACTGTTAACTTCCTGTTGAAGTGACTGTTGTGCCACAGTTGAAAACAGCAAGAAATTCAATATAAATGTAAATGTCAATGTAAAAAAATGTAAAACACCACACAACTCCCTTGTTGGGAATGCAACCTTTTCTTTTAATAACACATGTTTACACTGACACATGATAAGCTACCAGACCTATGCATCAGCCTACATCATGAGCCCCTTAGAGTGTTTGAGCAGAGAGCTGCAACCTGCTACTGAAGAGAGACTGCTATCCACACAGGAAAACATGCTATCTGTTCCAACACATACTGAGCTCACCAGTGATGGAGGTCATCATTTTAGCATCTAACGCAGCGTGCACACAGAAGTGAGACATTATAATTCAACCCCATCATCCTGAGGCCTCTTCATAAATTAGCCTGATGAAAAACACACCTCGGTTTTTATTCCTCAGGGGTTAGACTAACAGCTTATAGACAGCCACTGTCTGAAAAAGAGCAGTCACAATGATCCAGCCGTGTGGTCCAACCCTTAACTCTCTAAGACTAAACGGCAGGAGACTTATTGACTTGTGTAAGGCCAAAGAATAAAGTTAGAGTGTAACTTTTTGGATGTAAAGAGTTCACCCAAAAAATGAAAACTGCTGTCACCTGCTCATCCATATATCATTCCAAACAACTTAGTCAGATTATCTCGAAAATACAAAACTGTCCTCCAAAAATACGAATTTATAGGTCGTTTTCAAGCACCTTATTACGACCTATATTTATGTTTTAAAGTCATGCGCCCTCTAGCTGGCGTAAAAATAATGACAATGTTGTGTTATGTCTGACGTCATGAAATGGTGTCAGAGATAAGACACATTTTTTTTATTTACAACTACACCCACCCCATCCCTAAACCTTTATGAGTATTGGTTGGAGGATATGTTGCTGAAACGGCAAGGCTGGTTGCTCTCGGTTAGCAGGGGTGAGAATACACCATGAGTGGGCTGAGGAGGGACAAACCAGAACAGGGTGATGGGTGACCTAGGCTCATCTCTTTGATGCACAAGGGCAGCGAAGGCAATCCCATCTGGTCCGAGCCAACAGAACACACAACATTTTTAGTATGGTTATTGGAGGAATGTAGCCTGACAAGCCAGACCCACATTAAGATGTTTGGTCTGGAAACTCACCATAGACAGGGCTCAATCCGAGGGGCGGGATAAACGGTTGTCTTTTAAACTCCCTCTGCACGCGATAGGATAGCGCTACACCAACCAGAGCAACGAAGGTGAAACAGAGCTTGTTGATAGATTAAACATTCACCGTATCCGGTCGGCTAAACTCCGAACACATCTTCCCTTTTTAAGAATGACTTCAGTGCCGTTCTTTGTTTTTTTCTCAGAGGAAAGCTTAACTCCAAGTCTTCCAGAGTCGCGGTCAAAGCTGATTCGAAAGACCGCCGCCGTTCGCCAGTTTCTGTGTTTACTAGAAGCACGCAAATGCAACTCGGCCGTCGTCATTATGGCCCCGCCCACCGACTCTATACACGACGTGATTGGCCCGTCCAGATTGTGAGGAATACAGCTCAGAAGGGTATTGAGAGTTCCTAGACGACACTTGCGGGGGGATTAAATTTCCTGCCGCTAGGGTGCGTCTAGATTTCTAGGCTAGGAGGAATGCGTAACAACACACAATGTATCACACTCTGCGGCATATGGGACCTTTGATGACCCCTGTCCACCATCGAACGTCGGAACTGGACCTTGAAACAGCGGAAGAAGGCTGTGCACGTGTGCACCATTTACCAAGGGAAGTGTTGATGCCAGGATGGACTGCAGGAAAACATCAAGCCGGTGAAGGGAGTGTGATGCTTGGCAATGTTCTGCTGGGAAAGCCTGCATCTGGCCATTCATGTGAATGTAAATTTGACATGTACCACCTACATAAACATCCCGGAAGGTACACCCCTTCATGACAATGGTGTTCCTTAGTGGAAGTGAACTTTCAGCAGGATAATGCACCCTCCCACACTGCAAACATTATTCAGGAATGGTTTGAGGAACATGATGAAGAGTTTAAGGTGTTGCCCTGGCCTTCAAACTCCCCAGATCTAAACACAATTGAGCATCTATGGGATGTGCTGGACCAGCTAGTTCAATCCATGGCGGCTCCACCACCTTGCAACCTACAGGTCCAAAGGAGGATTAACAGCATATTAAACAGGATGTGTAATGTTTTGGCTCAGTATATACTCTATTTTTACATATTTTGTTTTTTTTCTGGCAAACACACACGTTAGGTTTTCATGTTTTTTAAGGACTTTCCATAGACATAATGATTTGTATTCTGCACAAACTGTTAGGGGATAAAATATAACCCCCTAACCATAACCCTATA
Source organism: Pseudorasbora parva (assembly GCF_024679245.1). Classification (NCBI taxonomy): domain Eukaryota; kingdom Metazoa; phylum Chordata; class Actinopteri; order Cypriniformes; family Gobionidae; genus Pseudorasbora; species Pseudorasbora parva. The sequence continues at coordinate 26,527,487 of NC_090174.1, read as the reverse complement.
CCTCTAAGCACAACCCTCACAGAAACGTCTTTGCATTTTTACATTTTCCAAAAAACTCCATCTAGTATAAGCTGTTTTCCAAAAGTTCAAAAATATCTACTTTTACTATACTTGTGAGACCCACACACACAAACACATACACATAACTACAATAAAAGCTCATTCTGATTCCAAGTTACAGTGGCCGAGAGAGCTCAACATGCTGCAACTGAAGAAATCACATACAAAAAGAAAAAACAAACAAACAAACAAACACATCAGCTCATTAAAAAAAAACGGAAAAAAAAAAAAAACATTAGTCTGACAACACGTGTGCTGTCTAACGTGTGCTGCAAAAGTTCACAACGCACCCAGATACAAAAAAGTGCTGCAAAAACCAAACGTTTCAAGGAGACCCCAAGTGACGAAACTGGCTGGGACATGATATTTGATATGTGGTGTTGTCGATTTAACATCCTGATCGTATGTGTTATTAGTATTTATTACACGGCTCTGTGAAATACTTGATTCTGATTGGTCAATCGCGCATTCCAGCGGTATGTTATTTCCAGATAACACCCGCTCATATGGGTACTACGAGTTATCTTGACCGGTACTACTTCTATGCTTAACGCTGGCGCCATCTTGTGGCTTAAACAGCCGTGGGTTACAATGGAGCGCGTTATTTGACGGACAGCTGCATTTTTTATGGACTTCAAACACAACTACAACAACTGCTGGGATTAACGTTAGCCTGGACTTTTTAAATATAACTCCGATTGTATTTGTCTGAAAGAAGAATGCCATATACACCTATAATGACTTGAGGGTGAGTAAATCATAGGCTTGGTTTCATTTTTGGGTGAACTAACCCTGTCAGCATTTATTTTCAACATTTAGCAAGGGCATATGGCAAATATTCAGCAATAGATAAAGACTTAAAGCAGGTCGGAACTGTTTTCCTTCGTGGAAGCTTTGCGTAAGAGCTAATAAAATATTTAATCTCAAGACAATATTTTGTGTCTAATAATTATTTATTTGAGACTAGTAGCCGTGTAATATGCGGGATAATGTACACCCAGTCGGTTTTTATCGCAGAATAAACCGGTGTTTTCCAATTACCAATTTTTCTTTTTGCAAACCATATAGTAAAATTCACATATTTTTGTCAGTAAGTTGTCAGTTGTCTTTGCAAATATGTGATGCTAGAGGCCACAGAAATACTCTCAGAACTAAACTGCAGCAAAACATTCAACAAGTACATATGTGTTGATTTGTTTGATGGCATGATCTGTGGAAATTAGCCTTAATAGTGACCCTGAAAGAATTCACAGTACTGAATAAAATCTCACAAGCAGAAAATGTTACACGCAGCCATCACAGAGCTGAAGGACTTAGCTTTGATGTTCAGAGGATAAGCTTCCATTCAACAGCAGCCTTGATTTGCTTAACTTATCTGGCCTTAATAAATCAAAGACTTAAAATCCTGCTGGTATTTTCGGACATTGAATGCATATGTAAAATTAATCCTTAAATCCCTATATATATTTAGGTTATTTAGGTTTTGGCTTGAGATTAATATATCCTTCCAACAAAGTCAGTGCCAATGCTCATGTAACATACATGAATTTAATTTGTGCTCCTATGAATCTATGAATTATAAGTCTAGTAGTGCCTGCAACTAGTTGCCCTTCAAAACACAAACACACACACACACACACACACACACACACACACACACACACACACACACACACACACACACACACACACACACACACACACACACACACACACAAATAGGTGCAGTAGATCTGACTTTCCAAAAAAAACTAAACACTTTTGAGAACTGTAGGTTTCACACACACGCATATTTTGGTTTATCTGAAACGCACACAAACTCTGCTTGTGATAGAAAACCAAATGCACAACAATTTCTTTATTACTTCACACATCTTAATGACCATGCGACTTCAAATTAGAAGACTATGCTCTAAGCACTCCTCTCCGAACAAGTGCTTTATTAGCATGGGTGCACAAACAAGCCCTTGTCAGACATAGTGCCATCGTCATAGCAGGAGATTGTCACAATCACGAGGATTATGTTTTAATTAATTCAAGTGAGAGGGGCTTAAAGCTCTCATTAACGATCATTAACTTGACAAACAAAGACCTGGGAGCACACTGCTGACAACGACAAGGGCAAATTATCATTAAGTTAATAGCTACTTCAAAACCAAAATTAGGTGCTAATGTTTGCTTTTATATTTCACAAATCTTCTGATTCGGTAAAGGGGTCATATCATGAGGAATCAAATTGTCCTTAATCTTTGTAGTTAAGAGGTCAGCCTACTATGAAAACGCCATTACTCAAAAAATAAACCCAAAACATGAAGATATAATTACGCAAGTTTACACATCACACAGCAGCATTACACTGCTGCTTATTTGGGGTTCAAAAATGTGTTTCACAAAGTGAAGATAGATTACTAAGACAGCGTTTCTCAACTGAGTCGTGACCCAAAAGTGGGTCGCAAATCCCTTTCGAGGATTGTGTAATCAAAGAAACAACAACAGCAACATTGTAAATTTTTTTTTTGGATGCAAGACTTTTATCTTGAAAGACATGCGTGACATCTGTTGACTATTCCACAAAGACTGCTCCCCTGCCAGACAGAACATGTTTTCCCATTCCACTATGCGGTAACATGCGCTAGGCCGGCGTGTCTTTTACGGTGTCTTGTGCATAATAATAGTTATCTTCACCATAATTCTCTCCACCAATCAGCTGGTGTGTGGTGAGCGTTCTGGCGCAATATGGCGGCCGTCGCATCATCCAGGTGGATGCTGCACATTGGTGGGGGTTGAGGAGATTCCCCCTTCTACGTAAAGCGCTTTGAGTACCTAGAAAAGCTCTATATAAACGATTTACAATTTATGTGCATGTAAGTAAAGCGGCATGTACTTCTGTGTGTTAAGGCTGTCAAAATTGCTCAAAAATGACGTTCAACTATTCCCTCTAAAACAAACACGACATTTTGTCAATGACGTGCATTATGTCAATAACAGGACAAATTAATAAAATGAGACATAACTACTTGTATAGGTTGTCTATTTATGTTTATACATATTTGACAACATAATACTTACACAAACACAAGTAAATTAACTAATGGCCAAGACCACAGAGCGCAGACCGCCCTCTCTCTCGTCACGCATAACGGTTTAAATGAACAAACTTTGAGTGTTGATCAAGAGTTTTGTGCAAGCAATTTAAAGTCGCGAGACTTGCGACTCTTGTCCCAAATATTGCAGGCTTCATTCAGTGATTGAAACAAATATTATTAATATTAATTAAAGTTTTACAGCATATTGAACGCTCCGAGCAAGCTCTGCTGTGCTAAACATGGAACTTTTCCTTGACATGAAACGGTAAATAATTACATCAGTGGAAGCAGTGCATTTATCCTTTACTCATGCAATATACCTTCAGTCAGTACAGTAGCCTACACCTTAGTGTTTCTGTTTAACATTGTATAAAATATGGCATGGTATGCTAACTGTAGCTTACATAACTTGCATACAACTTTATCTCGCGGCTCAACAATTTTACCTCCTACCGATCAAAATCCAACGTACTTCCAGACATGGATTTTTAGATTTTGAAGTTAAAATCTCTTTCTCTGCTGCAGAGTTGGGCTCTGCACTTTCTGCCATCTTCACAGCAAGACGCGTCAACTTTCAGCAGTGATGTGACCTGTCCCTGAACCCCCATGCGTGCTCACTCGCAAAGCAGACCGCTGCGTTTTGTTTTGGTTTTGTTTTTTTCCCCCACTTTTTTCCGCTTTATTTTATTTATTTTTTTAATTCGAATATTAATTTTCACCTTCGAAATTCGTTTTTTAAAAACTATTCGAATATATATTCGAATATTTGTTGACAGACCTACTGTGTGTTAACCATTTTTAAGAAATACAGATTTAAATTCATAAAAATGTGGGTCGTAGCTTAATGACCATGGTAAATTATGGGCCAAATCATGGCCAAACCAGTTAAGAACCGCTGAATTAGGCCGTTTAGTAACAGTAAAACAAGGAGTATCACCTGTGTAGCACCATCTGCTTCTGTCTCCTAAGGAATCCTAAACGTTGATAAATTTACATTTGAACAGTTTCTGATAATTCCAGTCTGCCTGTCACAAGATAATGCAGTTTATGGATGTGTTCACACTTGTAGTTTTTGTTTTTGTTTGTTTTGTAGTGTTCACACTTTCAAGGATGTGTTCACACTTGTAGATTCGCTTGGTTTGTTTAAAAAAAAAAAAAAAAAAAAGTCTGCTTACAGTACAAAAAGTCTGTGTTAACATTTAGCCTGGGAAAACCCAGACAACTTCCGGCAAATTTTGATTTGCTCTGCAAGTAGTCTGGCAAAGAGCCCATTCAAGTCCATTTCTAATCCGTCGAAATTGTGGCACCAATCAGAAATGTTGGGGCAGCCTTTACATGATGCGGCGGTGAAGCAGATTTTGTACATTACAAAGGTGGATGCCGCCATGTAACATCACTCATTCGAATCAGCTATATCGTCTGTTCTCGGCTCCCAGATGTGGATTACACCGGCTACTTTGATGAGCAGGATTGGGAGTGTGATCATGTTCTAACACCACACAGCACCTTTGTATCTGACATTTCTGTGCTCATTTCCTCAGACTAGATCTGGTAATCATGTAAATATTGTGAATAAATAACTTGCGTAACTATACTCAAGTCTGAAAATGTTCTAACACATCTGAAATGACTGAATCTGAATAAAGTTTGTGAGACACAATTTTCCAAAGACTCATCGATATTATTTTATTTTCAAAATATTGCAAATCACATTCTAATCGCAATGCAAATGCCTTACAACGGGGGCAAATGCGATCAGAGCTTGAGGTTTTCTCTTCGACCGTCAATCCGAGATGGTTCAGTTGGTCTGAGATGCTATTAAGTTTTCCAAATTTTGCAAAAATGTTGATGGAGTGGCGGTGGACACCAGCTATTATGATATTTCTATTACAACAACGGCAAACGTTGTCAGAAGCCATTGCTACATCTTCCTAGAAATCACAAACAGACAATTGCTGTCTCAGATGTTGCTCCGTCTCTCTGCATAGGCTTTGCCATTGTCCGTTGGGGACGCCCCTTTGGAAATGATTTGTCTATGAAGCTTTGCCAGACCATAACTCTTACTAAAACCTTACTACTTAGAATGGTCTGGTTTTAACCAGGCTAATTCACATTGGCATTTAACAATGAACCAAAATATAAGGCATAGGGATTGTGGCAAGCAGAACAAGGCAGAGGGCCGTGAGAATGGGGTGAGGATTGTTAATGAGCCACACATGTCTAGAGTTTCTCATGGAGGAGCTTCAGAAGCATGAATGGATGCCCTGTCATGGAGCCCTCGCCAGTCTGCAGCGGTGGGCTGGAGTAAGTTGCCTGGGGGACGGATGAACCCACTGCTGGCGGAGGAGATGTTTGCTTGAGGCCGGAGCCTGTTGCCATATGCCATGATGAGGAGGAGAAGGAAATGGGCACACCTGCCGGCTGCCTGAACATTGAGAAGCCATCACCGTCCAGCAGGGGAGTGTCGAGCCGTCCACCGAGGGTTATCCAGAGCCACCACCAGGCTCTCCCTACTCTCGGCACACCTTATGCTTCCGTCTCCCTTTGTCTCGCCTTGTCTGTCCTTACCCCAAGGTGCCGAGGCTGCCGAGGGGAAGTAGAGCACTGTCTCGTGGGTACCCCTGGCCTGCGATGGGCGATGGGGGTATGTGACAAGCAGGACAAGGCAGAGGGCCGGTTGCAGGATTTCTAATGAGCGCCACCTGCGGACCACACCAGTCTCGTATCTCACTTACTTTCGTTTTGTTGTTTGTTAATTTTATGTCACTAAAGTTGTTGAACATTCACTGTTTCCTGCCTCCTTCTTCCCTGAACAACTGATTCCATTACAGGGATAGGTTAACAACCTCAGTGTTCAGCTTTTATTATATACAAAACTTAACTAACATCCAAAAGAATAATGATAATAATAGTTATAATGATTATAATTATTATTACAAATGTACAGGTGCAGTTCCCTGTAGTATAAAGTTTAGTTCAAGAAAAGAACGTTCTTCCAAAGAATGCAAACTGGTTTGAATTAACATTTGAATGAAATGCTCTCTGATATATAGCACAAAACAACCTATGAAAACATTTGAGACTCACAAGTATACTAAATGGGCGTTATCAGAGCTTCCAGGGCTGAGATCTCATGTGTATTTAGTGCAATTCAGATCATGACACAAGTGTTCTGTGACCACACAATACATTTAACCTTTCAATAGCAGATGATCTTCAAGAAAAAAAAAAAGAAAAGAAAAAAACACTCGACAAATTATGGTACCTTCTTTCTCAGCAGAAAGTATTGAGAGCTTTATCGTTCGCTCTAATGAACATGGGGGCGCGGACTGCGGTTTGCACTGCACATTCACTGCAATTTGCTACAATTAGACCTTGCACCTGCAGTGGGCATGTAATGACACAAGTGTCTCAGCTCTTTTTTTTATTGGAAGAACTCCTAAATTTCCTTCCATTGTGTTCACAGGACCACTGGAGTCAAAATGATAGACGGTCAGGTGGCATTTGGCATTTCAGGTGTACATGAGACAAAGCCAATCTGGCAAGAGTGGACGCCCCTTTTGAGATGGTGTAGAAACCCTAGACTGAGAGGCAGCTTAAGGAAAGAGACTTAAGATCAGTGAGGGGCAATTAAATCTGCTGTGTGCATGTGTGAATGTGAGATTGTCGGGGAGAGCGAGAGTGTGTGTGTCCGCCTGTCAGAGCGCAGAGTGTGTGAGAGAGAGAGGATTACCTCAGGGGAAGAGTAACTAATCCACACAGTCGGGGAGACACAGACACTGAGAGGCTCAAGGTCAGGTAAACAAACCTCTGCCATACCTGACATCAAGATCCCTCAACCACAAGCCATCAGAGTCAATGAACTCCCGCTCGTTGACCAAACACTCTCTCATGTGCACTGTGCTACTCTTAGACATGAAAAATACTTCAATGAAATATGATTATAAATATTATAAAACTCACACTGCTCCAGAATTCATGCAAGACATGATCATACAGAATAATATGAGGTTTACTGCTAGTACAAAAATGATCATACATTTAATCATGATGATCAAATGTCAGTAGTTAGGACACTGATCGGTGAGTCTGCCATTTTAAGGGATGTCTAAATCGCAAAATCCTTCCAGTGCACTAAAACATTTGCTCCCTTAAAAGTCCCACAATGCACTGCAAAAACATGGTGCATTGATGCTCATTAAGTTTTCTTAACAGAAGATCTGAAGTGCAAAACTTAAATCACGCGAGTCAACTCACTAGGCATAACGACATGTGATCAATATTTTAAACATTTTTATGCAAACCATTATTTATTACATTTCAGCATACATCTCTAGAGAGGTAATTAGCATAGCTTACATGTATAATTTATTTATGGATGAAATGTTGCATGTATATGTAACAAGCAGAGTATTTGTCATCATTTATTTTAAATAACATTACAAGTAATGCCAGAAAGATATCAGCTCTGCTTTTGTTCATAAATACCTGGAGTGATGCTGAACAATGAGGAAGTTGTGACTTCCAGAAATAGTCATCAGTGTCCAAATGTGCAGTGAGCCAGCCAAATTAGTGAACATATACTGAATAAGACATAAATAAGACTATGTGTTTTTCTTTTCAAACCCTCATGTTCTGTTTGTGGTTTGAGAGACCCCACAGGCTTTACAAACATACTTAAAAAGTAAGTATCGGGTTAAAGCGCATGTTTTTCATAACCTAATGAGAATGGATTACAAACATGATTCCATTCGGAAGCCTTGAGCCATTTATTTGTATGAAAACAAGCATAGATGTAATGACTGACCATGAATAAATGAGTTTTCATTGACAGACTGGTGTACATTCTGTAGTCGATCACACCTGCCAAATAAATTACATTTCAAAGCATTTAAAGAAACCAGTCTTGTCTGAGAATGAGGACTAATGAGGAAACAACATTACCATAATATGTATCAGTCAAATTCTTGTGCATGTGTAGTGAAATTGAGAGATAATGAGTTAGACCTTAAAAGCCTGATATATGGCATAAGTAATATTTTAATGATTGTTAAAACGATTGTATGGTGGCTTTAAATACTGTAGTCTATGCCAGAGATGTGATGTGCTCATCTGTGAAAATATGGTGTCAGGCAGGTTATGCAAATATTGATCTTGTCATTGTCATATTTGACATATTAGCCTCTTGTCTTTTTTATATCTCTTAAACTGTACATTTAACTTGATTACTTTTTGTTTTTTTTTACAAGAAAACAGAACTTATTAATGAATTAGAAGCCTATTGTAGTGTCTCAGGAAATGTTGCTCATTGTCACATAGCTCTTCTGTGGCTCCTACACTGAAGCGGCAGTTTAAGATAAACCCAGAGTGCAGCGAATGTCAAATAACTTCTGTCTGGTTAATACTTTTAAAGACATTTTCCCTTGGCCATAATGTCAAATCAAATGAAAGAATTAAGGTGATTCTGATAGCATGCATTTATTACAACACAAAAGACCAATGAATCAAGAACAAGAAAACAGGAACAACACTCAGAACGGAACTCTGGATTTACATTTCACTTGTAATTAGCAGCACGATTCACTTTTTTGTCATGCAAAGAATAGTATAGGCTACTAAATAACCACTTAACATCTGGTACCATTTTTGGAATATCAGCCTGGATATGGCCTACCCAAATTGAAAAGCTTCCCATACACACATATAGTGGTCTAACTTCAAAATGTTGGTTTCATTTTACAGGAAACCAGTTGAAGTAACATAAAACACTGATAAAAGTGATAAACATGTACATATATGTTGTCTGCATCCATTATGGTTTTCCAGCCTTGACCCTTAAGCACAGAAATTGTTCCAGATTCTCTGAATCTTTGGTTGATATTATGCACTGTAGATGATAACTTCAACTTCTTTGCAATTTTTCTCTGAGAAACTCCTTTCAGATATCACGCCACTATTTTTTCACAGCAACAATGGTGATCCTCTGCTCATCTTGACTTCTGAGAGACACTGCCACTCTGAGAGGCTCTTTTTATACCCAATCATGTTGCCAAATGACCTAATAAGGCAAATTGGTCCTCCAGCTGTTCCTTATATGTACATTTAATCTTTCTGGCGTCTTGCTACCTGTCCCAACTTTTTTGGAATGTGTAGCTCTCATGAAATCCAAAATGAGCCAATATTTGTAGCAGGTTTGTATTTATGGTTTATCCATCGTAATATACATCATAATTCACCCGATTTTTCATATCAACAGAAAAAAATATACCGGGATAACCTGGCTTCTCTTGAGACCCCCTGCTTTGCAGCATAGTAATGATGACATGCTAAAGCCCGCGCCGCACTTTGATGAAATCGTTTACAACATATTTGTGACATAGAGATCTGGTGATTTAAAATCCCGTTGATAAACTGTTTGTTGGTAAACTGCACATTGTTTGTCCTAGAGCATTCTAAAACCACATAGACATGCAAACAACAGTAAAAAAAAAAAAAAAAAAAAAATAATAATAATAATAATAATAATAATTATATATATATATATATATATATATATATATATATATATATATATATATATATATATATATATATATATATATATATATATATATATATATATAGGGGGGGGTCAATAAAACAGTATAAAAGACTACATAACACAAAATATATAAATGTGTGTGCATCAGTAGAGCGCAAGGGTCAATCACATCTGTTGCATTCAAGGTATGACATGCAAAACAAAACAGTACAGAAACTTGTTTTTGTGAACACAACACGCGGAAGTCATTTCAAAACTGCACCAGGTTGTTTTGTAAAGATCAAACAGAAACACAAAAACGTTGGAAGGATTTTAAAACTCATATCTATTAGTATGCACATGCAGAGGCAGACAGAGAGAGGAGGGATTGTCCTTTGCTGTGGCATTGTCTGCCATGTGAGTGATGAAGTGCTCTGCTAGCCGGGAGACAGTGGAGGCTTAACCTGATTTAGTGTTCAGAGCACATAGGGCCATTTCCACAGAGCGAGGGGATGGAGCTGTGTGTGTTTGTCGGTACTGCATGGGTGTGTACATGTCTTTTAAGCTTCCAGCCTTCCTACAATCCAAATTCACTGTCATGCCTTTCCTAGAACAGAAAATAACTCAACAATTGATCTTGCTCTCTCAACTACCAAAGGATTTTTAAATTATTTCAAAGTGTGCCACACTCCCATATAACTACCTTCTATCTCTTTAACAGGCCCTTAATAACATCTGATATTATAGTTAGTCTATGGCCAAACTCTGATTGGCCGTGGTCAATGGTCTCTCACCCTTTTTCCTGTTCCTGTTCACCCTTTTTCAGCTCAAAGCAGTTCTCAGTCGGGGATAATGAGAGAGATGAATAGCACTCCGGCATGAAGGGCTGTAACGGTAAGCACTAAATTGGTAGCCGTGCATCCCGGGAGAGAGCCAGGGAATGGGAAATGGCCTTTCCGGTAGGCAGCAGTGACCCCTACTGCGAGGACACCTGCTCTGAGACGCTCAGATGAGGATGAACCGAGTAGGAGAACAGAGAATATGGGTGCATTGGGACACAATGTTAGAGATGGGGGGGCAATAGAGGGCAGAGGTGTGCAAAACTCTTCTAGTGCATTTCAGTCTGTTACTGTACAAGAAACTGAACCTGGGTAACCAAGATTACTGCAAATTCAGCGGGCAACTGCTGCTGTTTGATTGACAAGTCAATTATCAGCCAAAAAATGAATAATATCAATACTAAATATGCCGCTTCAATATGTGGAGCGAGACTGCGGCCAAACAATATGCCGGGTCTTCTATAACGTTTACATTGTAACCACCACAACAATGAGCCTCATAAATATCGAAAAATCCATCTGTATTACCATGAAAGCGCAAATAATATTGACCTTTATCAAAATTATTCAGCAATAATATCTCGCTGGACTTCACATCAGCACTTTTTGGAAAGTTGCCCACCCAATCAAATTCAAGAACAGGAATTTACTGTTGAATAATACTTTTTTTTTTTTCTTTTTTTTTTTAAGTTTATTAATTCAATGTCAATCTAGATAAAAATGTTTGTGAAAAGTCTTAAATGTATGGAAGCTTGCTTCTGCCACAGAATAAACAAACAAATAAAACAGGTCATTGTACGGTGGCTGAGAGAGCTCAATGCGACGGAATTGAAGAAAAAAAATATGCATATAGAAAAAAAAACAATCAGTTTGACAAAACATGCCGCAAAAACACAACCAAATACAGAAACACACACTGCAAAAACTGACAACACAACAAAATACAGAAACATGCTACAAAAACTGATAACACAACCAAATACAGAAAGACACACTGCAAAACCAGGCCCGGTGATCTCAAGCACCCTCTGTATGATCTGAACGGTGATGATGATTATTATTAGGCTACTTTTATAATTAAATTAATACTATGACAATTAATTTTCCGTGCAATAAGTTCATAGCACACCACAACACAAGCGAACACAGCGAAAAAAAAAAAAAAAAAAAGCCTGCATCTTTTCTACCTCACACTAGGCTATAGAATTGTAATGGGCTATATATGGACCACAATCAAAATATTACGAAAATAAATTAAAACCTATCTTGATGTTATGTGTAGATGTATCGAGGATTAAGATTCCAAGACTCAGAGGATCTTTATTTACAATAAACTTGTCTTTACAAGAAGCATCTAACACTTTCCCTGAACATAGCAAACATAGAATAACATCGAAGGTGCTAACATCAAGACCGGAACAAAGACATACCCTGCGTCTCAATCCCCTCCCGGTAGGCGTGACCCTGAAGTCCTGGGGACTGGGACCCGGCTGGCTGGGGAGCTTCAGAGTGAGGCCACCCTGTGAACCTCTGCAGTGTGTGTTTCTGTATTTGGTTGTGTTGTGAACCTCTGCAAGGTGTGTTTCTGTATTTGGTTGTGTTAGGAAATTTTGCAGTGTGTGTTTCTGTATTTGGTTGTGTTGTGAACCTCTGCAGTGTGTGTTTCTGTATTTGGTTGTGTTGTGAACCTCTGCAGTGTGTGTTTTTGTTCAAGCTTCCATATAAATGTACACTACTGCAAAAGAAAAATAAAATAAAAAATAAAGACATTGAAGACAATGTTACAAATGTGGGTAATATCCCATGTGATAACATTAGTTAATGTATTAACTAACATGAATGAGCAATACATTTGTTATAGTATTTATTCATATTTTTCAGGATTAATTCACTTGCGTATATACTTTTTAACCTGTGCCAGTGATTGCACAAATCACGTCAAAAACATTACACTAGACGTAGGCGGAGGAACTCATTTTTTAAGATTTTCAAGTGGATGTTGCCAGTTCACTTGCTTTGACACAAAACGTCTTTTTATTTTCAAGAGATTCTCCGTTGGTCCCTACCCACTTTCAGCTAAATGTACTAAATATGCCAATAGATGTGATGCTCATGAAGGTCATTAGAAATTAAATCTAATAATATTTCTCAAAACACTTCATATTGTTGCATTCTTAAATGCTTTTTAATTCCTTATGCAGTATGAATGCAACTACTTTTACTCTACTACTCTGATTGGATTTGCTGTATAACAATATCAGATTAAAATTTGCAATCAGAGTAAATCTTACTTTTCTTTTTGAGTATTACATCAGATGAGATCCAGCACTATATACGATTTATAGTCTCAGAGGAACTTCACCAAGTGATGATTCAGTAACTCAAATGAAAATGCATGGTTGTAAGCATTATATTAAGTCATGTAGTTCGTATCAAACCGATGCAGAAGGGCTTGTTTCTCAGAGGTTTCAATAAACAGCTGTACAAAATAAATGCACAGTTAATTGTTACTGTTGCCCTGAGCACAGATTTGTTTGCTTCCTGAAACCGTACTGAGAGTATATCATTAGTGTATCAGCTTATCTCCTGCTTAGCTCAGTGGGAAAGAAATAGCATATGCTAAGCTGTAAAATTCGGGTTTAAGACATAAAAATGACACTTAACTTTCATATCAGCCCAAGCTGCTATAATTTATTAAGTGACTTTTTTAAAACAGCACAGCTTGTTCTGGTTCATACACTTTTTTTATGCTTTGTTATACAGGATTTTTTTTTTTTTTTTTTTTTTTTTACTTTAATGCAGTCTGTATCCAGTGCATATTTTAAACATAATTGACTGAAACATGATATGGCAAATTCAGATGTTGTAGTTAATTATTTTGAGATTTTAAGTAATTTAGTTAGCTTGTCTTTTAGACTTTTAATACAACCTGATATATATTGGTCGAATTAAATCACTGTTTAAAAGTTATTCCCTTATGACTAAATGTATTACATGAAAGATGAAATCAAAATTAGTGTGTGTAAGCGCTCTCTGATGTCATGAAGAACTGCCATGTTTATCGCAAGGCTTTGGTTTATTGCAAACATGATCATTTGCTCTTAGTCTGGCATCTTTGGTTTAACAGGTGCCTTGAGCAGTTGGGGGTCGGGATGACACAAGCGAACCCCATCAAGTTTAATTACATCCTGTGTGTCAGACCCAACATCTGTCATGTATGAAGTTATTTTGAGGTATGATCCTGAAGTCAAATTATCAAGTAAAATGACATTTTCCTTTTCCATATAGCATAGTTCATCTATAAAACTCCATTATATAAATACAACACCCTATACAATTTTGTGTGAATTCACACTTGTAGTTCATTTTGCTTGGTTTGTGTCACGGTTCATGGATTCCCTGTCTCACTCTTGGGTGCGTGTTGAATGTAGGTGAGGGCGGAGCCTGGGATTGGCTCATCACGCACCTGTGGCTGATCACCTGCACCAGCTGCAACTCATCACCTTCACCCTATTTAGTCTCTCTGTTTCTCTCTTGTCTTTGTCAGAGCGTTGTTGGATGTTTCCCCTTGTGTCTCCGTGTTGGTTATCGTTTCCCCCTTCCGTGAAACGCTGGATCCCTTCCCGGATTACCTCTACCGATCTCCCGAGTAACAGCTGCTCACAGCCTGCCCGTGTCACCAACAGAGCCTCTCTCACTGCTCCGTCTTACCCGGACTTCTTCAGTGTTCTGAGTTTTGACTTCTGTGACACTATCTGTCTTATTAAACTGAGTTACTTGCAATTGAATCCTGCCTCTGTGAATCCGTTACAGTTTGTTTGGTCGGGACCAAAACAAAAATCAAGTCCTGGTCTGCTTAGTTTACAGATCGGCATTTTAATACCGTACCTAAAGGCATAGGGATATGTTCACAACCTGATTGATCAGCTTCTATTGTGTATGTTTCGCAACAGAACTTACTGAACATCCAAAGCAACGCAGTGTGCTGAGTTAAATGCACTCATTGTATGTGCATAGCCTACATATGATGGTATTAAGACCAGTTGAGAACTTGTGAAGAGCTTATAAAATGTGTAAATGCATCAAAACAGTGGCAGGAATCCCTCCATCACACACACACAAAGATCTGCTGCTAGAAGACAGTTCTACACTCTCCGAGAGCAACGAAGGGGAAGCGGAGCTGATAGATTAAACTTTCGCCGTGTCTGGTTGGCAAAACTCCGAACACATCTTCCCTTTTTAAGAATGTCTTCAGTGCCGTTCTTTGTTCTTTTCTCAGAGAAAAGCTGAACTCCAAGTCTTCCAGAGTCGCGGTCAAAGCTGATTCGAAAGACCGCCGTTCGCCAGTTTCTGTGTTTACTAGTAGCACGCAAACGCAACTCGGCTGTCATTATGTTAAACCCCGCCCACTGACTCTATACACGATGTGATTGGCCCGACCAGAGTTTGGTGTTTATAGCTCAGAAGGCATTGAGAGTTTCTAGAAGACACTCGCGGCAGATTATATTTGCTGCCGCTATAGGGTGCATCTAGATATTTAGGCTAGTTTACTGCCGTACTAGCATAATGTTAATGAAAACCTTTGAAAAGAAAGTTGGCATGTTTGCAGAGAAAATTATGATAATGATTTCATTTAAACACTGCAGTACAACACCAGAGCAGATATACTAAGTTTGAAGCAGTTGATCAGTGGATGTGAAACAGGCTTCTTTGCTGAAATACTCCAGTGTTGCAGCTGATTACTGAATTCATTCCTCAGTATGTTTAAAAAAAAGCTGCTGGGATGATTCTATTCTGATGGACTGGCTTTAACGATGGGCTGAGTCCTAATGCAAGTGCAGTGGATGGTGTTCGAGGAATGGGCAGGTTTCTGTACTAACAGGCTTTGGCTGCCTGCCAATGGAGCTCCGGCAGCAGAGATGAAGGCTCGGCTGCAGCACAAAGAGGGAAAAGAAGCACATAAACCTTCAGTGAAGGAGGAGAGCTGGGAAAAAAAAGGCAAGAGAGTAGAGAGAGGGAAGAAATGACAGAGATGAGATGAAGAGAGAGAAAGATGAGAAATGGGTTAGGAGAGAAGGAAGGGTGATACAGGAGAAAGAGAAAGAAATGGGAAGAGTGGTGGGGTCAGATGGAAAGGGAGAGGAAGAAGAAGGGAGAAAAACTGGGGGAAAGCATCAAGCGGCAAGCATCGTGGCAGCATCAGGGGACACAGGGAGAAGCTCTGTCTCAATGGGATTGTAGAACAATGGTGAAGAACAATACAATAGCTCTACACTTTGCTCCTTCAATGAGGCTTTGTCGCTAAAAAGCGCTATATCAACTGATGTTTTGGATAGCGGCCTTTCAAAGCAGGAAGAAAACCAACAAACACATTCACGCACAAAACTAGGTTACCCACTGCAGCTAGAATTTTCAGGTGGTGTGACAATACCATTACTGATATATATATATATATATATATATATATATATATATATATATATATATATATATATAGAGAGAGAGAGAGATGAGATGAAGAGAGAGAAAGATGAGAAATGGGTTAGGAGAGAAGGAAGGGTGATACAGGAGAAAGAGAAAGAAATGGGAAGAGTGGTGGGGTCAGATGGAAAGGGAGAGGAAGAAGAAGGGAGAAAAACTGGGGGAAAGCATCAAGCGGCAAGCAAGCGGCAAGCATATATATATATATATATATATAGGTCATCCTAGAAATATGAATTTACTTTAGGTGTTTAAAACAATCAACTATGAATACAATTAACTACAACTAATTTCAAGCAATATCCCATATATAAAATAAGTGTTGTTCACTTTGTATATTTTATATACTACGGTGGCCAACACATGACAAAGACATCATCGTATGAGACAGCAGAGAGTTTAGCTAGTGCTCTATAGAGTAGTCCATTTATGGCTACTGCAGGAACATGACATCGGTAATAAAAACATAATGGTTTATTATGTAGTGTCTTTATACACAACTGAAATTATATAGTATACATTGTATTTCTTTCAGTAGATCCTTATATATGCTATGCACTGCAACTTTATTTAAGCTTATTCTACCGGGCTTTTGAATGCTTGAATCTGATTGGCTGATAAATGGTCTAAAGTGTGTAATTATTTTCAGGGAAACGCACAGCAAAAGTAGTTCAAGGCAGGTCTTGACCGCATTACATTTCAATATCACTTCGCCAAATGATTTCAGTTATTTCAAATGTCTTTACAGCATACAACAGCAAAATAGCCAAAACCCACAAACGACACTGACCAAGCAAAGAAACGATAAGAACAACAAATTATGTCCATGTTTCCCCCACAAAATTGCATTTAATTATGTACAAAATGCATAAATTCTCTTTCTCCTGCTCTCTCTGCTCTGCTCTTCTCCACTCAAACACACGCACGCACGCACGCACGCACGCACGCACGCACACACGCACACACACACACACACACACACACACCCCTTATTAAAGGAAAATATATTTAACAATATATTACTTCAAAATAAATTATAATATATTGTAAATACATGGAATAATATATTGATGGTATTATACAATATATTATATATTCCTGTAATATATTGCAAAATATACAAATAATTGCCGCTTTCATATATTGCAATATATTGGTGAATATAAATATTAAATCCCATATATGTGAATATATTGCCTAATATATTACATGATATTTTCCAATATACTGCAATATATTTTTGTTTCGTTTTGGGACACACACACACACACACACACACACACACACACACACACACACACACACACACACACACACACACACAAAGAAACTTCTTGTCAGAGCTGTTATGACGATGTTATCAGTAAAATAGTTCAGCAACTTAAAAGCAACATGACATTTCTCACTAGTGAGGTAATACAGGTGCTGTTCTTACAGTTCTGTATTAGTAGACACTGCTGCCAAAGGTAACTCTCTAGAGACTCTCTCTCTCTCTCTCTCTCTCTCTCTCTCTCTCTCTCTCTCTCTCTCTCTCTCTCTCTCTCTCTCTCTCTCTCTCTCTCTTCTCTCTCTCTCTCTCTCTCTCTCTCTCATAACTCACTGTATTAGTAGGCTAACTGCCAGTAAGCCTGCTATCAGTGGCTGAAGCCTCCGTCATTAGCTCTAAAATGATGTTTTGGAATTAGCAATGGATGCTTGGGTTTAGATGCGTAACAAATTTATCCTGCAGAGTGTTTTAAAGACAAAACCTGACTAATGTCTTGAAATAAATAATCTGAATGTGTTGAGGTGTGGTAACCATAGTATCGTTAACGATGCAAATGCGAGATATAATCAAGAATCTCCGCTATACATAAAAAGAATAATTATAAAAATGAAACCATGACATGGAAACATGCACAGATACTATATGTTGTCTATGATCGCTAGAAACGTCTCGGTTACGTATGTAACCCTCGTTCCCTGAGGAGGGAACGGAGACGTAACGTCAGTGACTGACGAATGGGGGTTTCGCCTAGAAGCCAATCATCTTCGAGATCTTAGAAAGCGCCCAATGGCAGTGCCAATGCCACGGGCATGCGAATTTGCATGCGTAACTCCGCCTACCCACCTGGGTATATAAGGAAGTAGCTGGCATGAATCGCATTATGTTACCTGCTGAGGAGCCAAGACTGAACTCTCGGCCGTTCCAGCGGTACAGCGGAAGTGGCAGCGGGACGTTACGTCTCCGTTCCCTCCTCAGGGAACGAGGGTTACATACGTAACCGAGACGTTCCCTTTCGTTCAGTCACTCCGACGTAACGTCAGTGACTGACGAATGGGGGTCCCAATGCAATCACGCCACTCGGCTGTCTTCCAGTGCCCTGCGCAAGCGTGAGAACCCTGATGCAAGCAGAGCGGTCAAAGGCCTCTACTTAACGCCGGAATACCAAGGTACACTGGGAGGCATATTCCGGGAGGAGATATGCGCCAAGATGCCTACCCGTAGGGAGGACTTAGGGATACACGTATGACCCCGGGGGGCTGCATACGGAAGATCACTGGGGTACCAGCCGAAGGTGGATTTTTAACCCCAGGAGGTGGCAAGGTTGCCAAGGGAATACACCCGCTCAGGGAGGCTTACGGTGGAATACACATGTGGGGGTCGCCGGAGGGGAACCAAGCACATGGGGCACCTGGCCGGACACGAGTGTCTGGGCTAAGGGCAGACTTACTGGCGTCGGCGTCGTCAGTGCTGGAGGAGCTCAGGGCTCTCGGGGAACTCACCTGAGAAGAATATCGCACGTATCCAGTCCGTGGAGTGGAATGGCGAGCAAGCGAAGACACCTGAGCCAATCCAATACCGGCCACTTGTAGAGGCGAGTACATAGTCGGATACAGGCTCCACTCGGAGGTTATAAAACCTGGCGAATGTGTTTGGTGTCGCCCAGCCTGCAGCTCTGCAGATGTCTGTCAGCGGAGCGCCATGTGCTAAAGCCCAAGAGGAGGCCACACTCCGGGTGGAATGGGCCCTGACCCCAAGGGGACATGGGCGTCCCTGCTGCTGGTAAGCCAAAACAATGGTGTCCACTATCCAGTGAGACAGCCTTTGCTTTGAGAGAGCCTTCCCTTCAGCTTCCCACCATAACAGACAAAGAGCTGGTCTGAGGTCCTGAAACACTGCGTCCTGTCTACGTAAGCGCGAAGGGCGCGTACTGGACAGAGCAATGCCAAGGCTGGGTCTGCCTCCTCCAAAGGCAGCGCTTGCAGGTTCACCACCTGGTCTCTGAACAGAGTGGTGGGAACCTTGGGCACATATCCAGGCCGGGGTCTCAGAATCACGTGAGAGTCAGCCGGCCCGAATTCCAGGCACGTTTTGTCAACCGAAAATGCCTGCAGGTCCCCTACCCTCTTGATGGAGGCCAATGCGGTCAGGAGTGCTGTCTTATAGACAAGAACTTAACATCTACTGACCGCAAAGGCTCAAATGGGGCCCTCTGCAGAGCACTTAGAACTACTGAGAGGTCCCAAGAGGGTATGAGAGGAGCACAAGGAGGAAGAAGTCTCCTCGCACCCCTCAGGAACCTGATGACCAGGTCGTGCTTACTTACCATTTTCCCGTCCAAGAGGTCATGGTAGGCGGCGATAGCGGCCACATAAACCTTACGGGTGGATGGAGACAGCCTTCGATCCAACCCTTCCTGGAGGAAAGAGAGCACGGACCCGATCGGGCATTTCCAGGGGTCTTCTTGGCGAGAAGAGCACCAATTGACGAAGAGGTTCCACTTCAACGCATAGGCCTGTCTCGTGGACTCGGCCCAAGCGGAAGTGATGGTAGCCACCACCGGAGGTGGTAGGGTACTCAAACCTGCCGCGTCCCGTCCAGGAGCCACACGTGGAGGTTCCAAAGATCGGGACGCGGGTGCCACAGGGTGCCCCGTCTCTGAGAGAGTAGGTCCTGTCTCAGAGGGATTGGCCAGGGAGGGGCTGTCGCAAGGAGCACTAGTTCTGGGAACCAGGTCCGGCCGTGCCAGTACGGGGCGACCAAGATGACCTGCTCCTTGTCCTCCCTGACCTTGCACAGAAAACGTGCAAGAAGGCTCACTGGGGGAGCGCATACTTGCGTAGGCCCCGCGGCCAGCTGTGCGCCAGTGCGTCCGTGCCGAGTGTGCCCTCGGTCAGGGAAAAGTACAGGCTGCAGTGGGACGAGTCGTGAGAGGCAAACAGAACTACCTGTGCGTCCCCGAACTGATCCCAATCAGCTGGACCGACTGGGGATGGAGTCTCCACTCCCCAGGGATTGGCTGAACCCGTGAGAGCTCGTCGGCTGCACGGTTCAGGATCCCCGGGATATGGACAGCACGAAGGGACCTCAGGCGCTTCTGACTCCATAAAACGAGATGGCTGGCGAGTTGAGACATGCGGCGGGAGCGTAGACCGCCCTGGCGGTTGAAGTACGCTACTACGGCCGTGTTGTCCGATCTGACTAGTACGTGTTGACCCTTCAGCAACGCTCGGAAGCGGTGCAGGGCGAACCGTACTGCCAGCAACTCGAGGCAATTGATATGCAGGCGGCTCTGGCTCTCTGACCAAGAACCGGCGGCTGCATGTCCATTGCACATGGCACCCCAACCCGTGGTGGACGCATCTGTTGACACAACAACATGCCGGGAAACTCGTTCTAAGGGCACTCCTGCCCGTAGAAAGCTGAGGTTCGACCACTGGGTGAGTGTCTGTCTGCAGGCCTGAGTCCCTGGGACCCGGAGCGTGCCAGACTGCCATGCCCATCTCGGGACTCGATCGCGAAGCCAGTGCTGAAGCGGTCTCATATGAAGCAATCCGAGCGGCGTCACCGCAGCTGCAGATGCCATATGCCCCAGGAGCCTCTGAAATAGTTTCAGTGGAACCGCACTCTTGCTCTCTATCTGCCTGAGGCAAGTCAGCAGCGACTGCGCACGCAAGCCGGTAAGCTGCGCGCACATGGCGACCGAGTCGATCTCCATACTGAGAAAAGAGATCCTCTGCACGGGGCAGAGTTAGCTCTTCTCCCAGTTGACCCGAAGGCCCAAACGAGCTAAGTGGTGGACAACCAGGTCTCTGTGTTCGCACACCCGGTCCCGAGAGTGGCCCAGTATGAGCCAGTCGTCGAGATAGTTCAGGATGCGAACCCCTTGTTGCCTGAGTGGCGCAAGGGCTGCCTCGACAATCTTCGTGAAGACGCGAGGAGACAGAGCTAGCCCGAATGGTAGTACGGCATACTGATATGCCCGCCCTTCGAACGCAAACCGCAGTAACGGTCTGTGTCGCGGAAGGATGGACACATGGAAGTACGCGTCCTTCAGGTCGATCGCTGCAAACCAATCGCATGGACGAACGCATTCGAAAAGGCGTTTCGCAGTCAACATCCTGAACGGAAGCCTGAACAGGGATCGGTTCAGGACGCGAAGGTCCAGGATCGGTCGTAACCCACCGGATTTCTTCGGTACAATGAAGTAAGGGCTGAGAAGCCGGACTTCATCTCGGCTGGAGGGACGAGCTCGACCGCAACCTTCGCCAGTAGGGTCGCGATCTCCGCACGCATGACTGGGGCATTGGACCCCACCACGGTGTACCGGACACCCCGGAAGCGGGGAGGAGCTCGCGCGAACTGAATCGCGTAGCCGAGCCGGATGGTCCGTGCGACCCAGCGGGACAGACCCGGCAGCTGTAGCCACGCTCCCAGGGAGTGTACCAACGGGGTCACGCGGAGCACCGGCGTACCCTCGGTGGGGCAGCGAGGCAGCGTTACCGGCCCGGACTCGGGTGGCGTAGCGGCCCGGTGTCGGGGCGGCGGTAACGGCTGCGCCCTGACAGAGGAGACCAGGGAAGGACTCGCGTTCCACTGGGGTCTGCTCTGAGAGGGGGCTGGCGACAGAGAGGGACGAGAGCGGCGTGGCCCGGGGGCGGCGCACACTGCCGTCACCGGTCTCTGGGTGCTCAGGGATGTGTTAATCAGTTCTTTCTACAAAGGTTGCTGCTGACCCGTGGGCCAGCAGCTGGACAAAGGATTCTCCCCCGGCCCTCCACCGGGGGAAGGGGCGGACCTGCCACCGTCCCATGAAAGAACTGCCCATCCCAGAGCTGTCCGCGTCCGGAGCGCCGCTGGCCTTATTTTCAGCAGGCTGCGGGGCTGGCGCGGACTGGGACGGCTTCCTGCAGCGCGCCCTGTGGCGTGGCCAGGGTGAAGGCTGCTGCTGTGGCCACGCGGGAGGGGGTCGCAGGAAGTTGCCCAGGCGGCGAGGAGGCTGAGGCAACTGTGCCGGCGGCGCTTAGGTGCAGCAGCGGGCCGCCGGGGCAGATGGCCTCAGTCTGCCTCTGGGGACAGCCAAGAACTGTTGGGCGCAGTCCCTGACTGTGCCGCCGATAAGGCCGGCCTGGGATATGGGCGAGCTGAGGAGGCGGGCTCACTCAGCCATCCCACATCGACCAAGTAAGGCCAGTTGTCTTTCCCGGACCACAGCTGTGGACATCTCCTGACCCAGGGGGCGTGTGGTCACCTATGCCGCGCTGGGCGGGATCGGTGGCGGCACGCCTTCCTCGAGGCAGTGTTACCGGCCCGGACTCGGGTGGCATAGCGGCCCGGTGTCGAGGCACTGGTAACGACTGCGCCCTGACAGAGGAGACCAGGGAAGGACTCGCGTTCCACTGGGGTCTGCTCTGCGAGGGGGCTCGTAAGCCCTGGATCAGCTCTGTCCTCGTGCATACGCATCGGGGCGGCAGCTTACCCCATAACACTGCTGGACTACGCCACCGAAGTAGACGAGCCAGCAGGCTTGGGAGGGCGCTTAGGATAGCCTCACCGCGTCAAGTCAAAGCACTCAGTGGACACCGAAGTGCGCAACAGAGCACCTGACCGAGGGGGAGGGACCCCAGTGTACCCTTAGGCCGCGACCCCTCGAGGGAAGAGAAGGCGGAGGAGGCCACCAAACGGTCGCGGGAAGACCCGGAGATCTCCCGGACCGCGTGCACTCCTCATGCATCTCGGGAGCGAAATGGCATTGGGGGCGGGGCCCGCAGCTGTCGGGTGCCACCTCCAAAAACCAATCGCCCAACCGCGAGCACTCGTGACAGGGCGGAGATTCACACCAGCCCGAGGCTCGCGGCTGCCCGAGATAACATGGCTGTCAACTCTAGGTCAGATTCTACAGTGCTACCACACCCGGAGGCGGAGCATAGCCGAATCGTCATCCCCAAAGGACTCTAGCCCACCTTGAGATGCGGCAATCGACCTCTCGCCGCTATCTGGAGTATGAACGAAACGAACGGGGCGTCAGCAGACGGTCCCGCTGTTTCAGTCCAGCACTCACTGGAAGCGATGTGCAAGAGGGCGGGAGTGGCCCGAGGAATGATCGTCGGGGTTCTTAATACCACAGCACCGCCCTCAGGTCACCCTGGCCACCAGCCAAAGTACCACCTCTCTCGGAGATGGTAGATCGGGGTGTGGCAGAGGGGACTCTCTCTCTTTACAGAGATCATTGAGTCTCGACCACAACATCGCGATGGTCATGTTCCCACAGAGGGAACACAGCACATCCACAAACACTGTCCGAACGTGCTGGGCCCAAACACGTCGAGCAGTGAATGCGTCCCAAAGACAGCAACAGATATCGACCGCACCCGGAAGTGCGCGGGCAACCCGTCTTGAAAAAGACGTGCCACACGCAAGCTCTTTTTGTGAGAGGAAGCTCTGCAGAGTGCCGAAGCGCCCAGGGAAAACACACACAGCTGTTGCAGATCACTGCACAGATCAGCAGGCAGGCAATGTGAGATCGCTGGAACGCGCCGTTACACCAACACCCTGGAGAACCGCTCGTCTCGAAGACTGAAGAGAGGACTTCAGAATTCAGGCTTGCCGGAGTGAAGAGATGCTCTTGGCTCCGAAGCAGAAACATAATGCGATTCATGCCAGCTACTTCCTTATATACCCAGGTGGGTAGGCGGAGTTACGCATGCAAATTCGCATGCCCATGGCATTGGCACTGCCATTGGGCGCTTTCTAAGATCTCGAAGATGATTGGCTTCTAGGCGAAACCCCCATTCGTCAGTCACTGACGTTACGTCGGAGTGACTGAACGAAAGGGAACACATATTCTTAACGTTCATACTCAAATCTACATCCATTTATGGAATATGTTAAAATATGGATGTTAATAACTTTTGAAAAAACAGCTGATGCATTTTGCTTTACTGCAGTATCAGTGAAAGAAAAATAAATGCACCCCATTCTCTCCTGTCCCCTCCTCCTCAACAAATCATTCAGCTTGAGTTACTCTCAGCTTTCCAGATATAGCAATGTGATTGACAAGAACACTGTAGCATGGCATAAGAGATGTTCACCTTCGTTGTCCAGCCTGCCAAACATTCACATGGAAAATGAAAAGGTCAGCAGTGATCTATGGGACGTGTGTTTGCCGGCTAGGCAGAACAAGAGCACTGTATGAGGACTGATGCTGGAAACCAGGATCACCAATCCATGAAACCCTCTGATTCAGGCTTTATCACCCACTGTTTGTTTCCCCTGATGCCTTCAGACAGCTCAGAGATAACAGCAGTTCCAGAAACGACAGAATCGAAAGCCTTAGAGGAAGTTTGTCCTGTTGCCTGCAAGCTTATTTTAAAGCAATTTGTTATCCCTCAAAACACAGTGGTGTATGTCAATAGAAAATAAAATCCATACAGTTAATGATATATTTAATAATATATGTTAATTGTTTCTCTTATACAGTGATATTAAATGGAGAATAATGGAGAAAAAAAGAAAAAAATGTGCTTCTCACACATGCTAGTGATAATAATCAGATTACTTTTTTATAAAGTAACCAGTAAAGTAAGGCGTTAATTTAAAATAAAAAATCTTTAATTGTCCAGTTGTCCTCTCTCTTGTCCAGTTGAAAGAAATCAGGAGAGCTTTTGTGTTGTGTGTGCTGTGTAAACATAATTGACTAAATGTGAGCATACATTTACTAATCTTACTTGCACAAAAACAGATGCAGTATTCCTCAAATGAATAAAAACAGTGAAATGCAAACTCAGAATATTTGCAAACCTGAAATAATTAATGTTAACACAAATACACTTTATACATCTAATTTCACTTTATTAACCATTGTCTTTGCTGCTGAGATTTGATGATCTAAATCAGCCATACTAATAAGCAACAAATGATATTTTTTGAATTATAATTGCTGAATTGCTGAAGATAGCTGTGGCCTCTGATGTACAGGCGAGCATTTGCATTTCCATCAGCCTGCGGCTAATCATTTCAGTTTTGGTGTGAAAGGGCTTTTATACTTGCCAAAAATATAAATTTTGTTTGTGTGTGTGTTTTTATTTTTTATGTATTATTATTTATAAAATAAAAAATAAAAAATAAAATAAGCAGGGCTAGCCCACATGCGTAACACATTACTTTCCATCAAAAGAAACCAAGGCTTAATCCGAAATTGCCCCCTAAATCCTCAACGATTTCCTATAAGTCCCCTATAGTTTAGTGAATGAAAATGAGTGCGTGAAGCCGGACATCCGTTGTGTGTAGTGTACATCGGCTGTATATGTGTTATTGCGGTGCAATGTGGGATTGAATGAGTGCACTCAATAATGTCCACTATGGTTTCGGACACCACTGCAAATGGCTGTCCCCTTAAATAATGCCCTATTTGAGGGTATAGGGGCAATTTCAGATTCAGACCAAGTAATGCGATAAATTACATTTTTAGGGAGTAATGCAACACATTGCAATGTATTACTTTTAAAAGTAACTTTCTTTAACACTGTCAGATTTGTCATGACACCAAAGTCTGTAATTAACCGTATGCAGATGAATCTTCAGCAAATTCGTCTAATAACAAGTTATCTGTGATAATAATATAAAACTAATTTAAATGCACATATTTATTTAAATTTTACATATTTTGGCTGATAAACAGAAGTTTATCAGGTTTTATATACACACACACAAGCACACACACAACCTCAAAAACCTCACTAACATAAAAACGCATCTGCACACTTCTTGATTATATCTCAAATAAACAAGCAAACCAGGAAATGTAAAAATGTCTTCATGCATGTGCATAAACTGTTATTCACACTCTTGTTTGCTAGGATTATTCTCACAAGACTGCCTGAAGAACAAAACCCCTTTCATGCTATTCTCTTTCATCTTGTATCGCCACTTAGTCTTGCTGCAGGTTATTTTAAATAATTCATTGCCTGAGCTTGAGGGTGGAGATACAAAGTATTGCTGATCGTTCACAGCAACCCCATTAAGCATTCCCAAAAATATGTACATGTTTACCTACACATTGATGAAGTATCGGAATAACGAACTTATGTTTGTTTTTTTTCCTTTAAAAAGCATAGAATAATAAAAGACTACATTTATTTTCCAACTAAGCACGCATCAACTAAGCGTCTGAAAGAGTGAATACTCTGGAAAACACCGCCTTGTATTCAAAATGTCATATGCGTATAAACATCTGCTAGAAGATGCCACAAAATATCTCCTTCTCATTCTAATATTTAAGGAACATTTTAGTGACGAGTTGCAGAAGAGCCATGCTCTGATTGGGTTACATGGGAGAAAAGTAGAGAGCTAAATGATTTACTTGAATAAAAATAACCCAGCACCAGAAACCTACAGGGCTACCAGGACAAGATCTTATAATGACAAAAGCAAACATATGGTTATATAATAAGGGGTCAAGGTTGGGCGGCTTAGCATGCCACTGTAAAAATAAATGTAAAAAAAAATGCTGTAAATACATGCCAGTGAGATGTATGGGAATAGTTAGATTTCCCCAGGTGTATGTATAGTCTTAATATACATACACATAAAGCAATTAACAAATGAGAAACATCTGGGTACTAATCAAGGCGAGACAGATCTAAAAAAAAAAAAAAGAAAGAGAACATGGGAAAATACAAAACACAAGGATTGAAAAGATGGGAAAAAAAGCATGCACACTGCTGTTTTTTGCAACCCCCCCCCCCCCCCCCCACGCACACACGTTTGTTTTTGTGCCATATGGGGACATTCAATAGGCTTAATGGTTTTTATACTGTACAAACTGTATTTTCTATCCCCCTACACTGCCCCTGCCCCTAAACCTACCCATCACGGGAAACATTCTGCATTTTTACTTTATAAAAAAACTCATCCTGTATGATTTATAAGCACTTTGAAAAGTGGGGACATGGGTAATGTCCTCATATTTCACCCTTCCTTGTAATACCTATGTCATACTCATGTCATTATACACATTTGTGTCCTCATATGTCACAAAAAACATGCCCACACACACACACACACACACACACACACACACACACACACACACACACACACACACACACACACACACACACACACACACACACACACACACACACACACACACACACAGAAAAATCCCTCCAAACCATTACAACCAAAACAAATGTAATTAAAATGTAATTTATTCATGTGATAAGAAAACAGATTATTATTATTATTATTATTAAGAATTTTTTAGCATTCATTACTCCAGTCTTTTATTTAGTAATAAGAAATATTACTGAGCCAATCACGGCAAAAACACATTCTTGTGATGTTTAGTTTGTTTGTTTGTTTTTTGTGTGTTTTGAGAATGTGCATGTGTGAGAAAGATTGAGTTTAACTTGGTTCTTTTTTTAGTTTGTAGGGCTACACATACACCTTCCAAGAGCACTATAATGAGAAGCAACTGTGATCAACATAAACTTCAGAATGTCTGCAGATTTTTTAGTTTACACTGAAAACACTAAACAGGAATCTGTAGTGCCTGTGTCTCTGTGAACGCCGTCCCGTATGGGTCTTTGTCATCTGTAAGAGTTTGTTAAAATGTTTTTATGATGCTTATAAATTAGAATGAATGTGAATCCGCTTTTAATGAGATGTTTGTATTGAAACTTGGTGCGTAAAGTAGTACTCACTGCTTTTCAGATAATGCGTGTCTCATGTGCATGTGCAGGGCATAATCTATAAAGAAAACTGTTGCTCCATGGAATATATGGCCCGAAACATTGCACAAAGTAATCACAGTCCGGAACACAACATATTATATCTGTTGCGGTTCATCCCCAATTAATGTTTTCTGGGCTGTCAAGCATTTTCCCTGGTTTTCCGCTGTGTTAGAGATGTGTGTGGGCTGTGGGTTCAGGAATGGAATCGTAATCTGAATCTCCAGATGAGTTGGTCTTCCACAAAGTACCGGATCATTGAGCTCTGTGGGAAGGCCACCCATATTGTGTGAGAGGTTAAGAGCTGATCAGGAAAAGGTTTATTGGCACACTGTTATACTGTTTATATAATTATTTAAAAAAATAAAAATAAAACACTGCACTTATGGTAATATGTCAAGCACTGAGTACTGAGTATTAATGGTGAAACACTTCTACAGTAGCTGTTTCCATCATCCAGTTTTCATGTGCATTTTGAAGTATCGCATTACAAACGAGTGATGAAAACCGCACATTTAGAAAAAACAAAATCCCATAATTTGCTTTATTATCATTTTTTACACTCACTTGAGGTGGTTTTTGACTTAAAAAAAGAGCTCATGCGAATAATGGTAGATGGAACCCACGTGATTAAACGGCTGTTTCCGCTGATGTGTTTTATTTACTAAAACAAGGAATGCAAAAAAGTGCTGCATGGGGTGTAGAATAAACCATATTCCGGTGCTCTCAGTTCAACTCATAAAAACATATCAAGCCAAGGCACTCAAGAACTGAAAGTCCCATAGTCAAAAATGTTATCCCATAACTCTTTCTCACATATGTTTAATCATACGTTTTTCAAGGCGACCGGTATTTAGAACATGATGCATCGTTGCTTGTCACGTGACACACCACCGTCACAAGCACTGTATGACTGCTTTTGTTAAATTTTTCTTTTTTTAATTAAAAATATTCAAAAATTCAAAAATGTGTTGTCTATAGCATAAAAAAGTTGATATTCTGATTGTCGAGTATGGGCAAGTGGATGTGTTTTGTTGTTTAAACACCTTATAAAGATTGTGTTAGTTGAGCTATATGCGCGATGGGCGCCGCCATTTTAGTTTGTGCTGCAGTTCACAGATCTATTGGATTTACAAAACATGAATTCCTCCACTTCTCTTGAATTACATTAAATGAAGTGGCCACTGAACTGGGAGAAGAATAGAGAAAACGTATTTATGTAAAGTTATTTACACAATGTATATCTGATATGAATACAACTTGTTGTCTAAGTATAATGGAAATTATTATTATTACCGCTTCCATAGACATCAGTGTATTCTACATACTCTAAATGCATGGTTTTGCTGGTACTTAAGTAAATGTCTGAAACCTAAAATAAACATTATGTCGTCAAAAACACTGAATAGTTATTGTATATGACAAGCAATGAGTGTGTCTGGCTCCGTGTCAGCAAAGCGTGAAAGCATATTTTAATTTAGCTGTTGGTCACGTGATGAGATGTCCGTTCTGATCACACCAGTGTGATCATATGAGCAAAAGGCAAAAGGATTACAACTCTTCTTTGATCACCACAATTTTATTTTTATTTCCTTCTTTGTGCCTTAAAATATTATGTAATTCATGCCTCATTTAGTATATGCGGTTCTATGAATAGCAGAGAGACCTACTTGTTGACGATCACACATTGATGTGATTGGTTACAAGGATAATTTGTGATGTCAGAAACACCAGCAATTTCAAACTGCGTTTTTGAGACTGTCTTTGTTTCACTGCATTTTTAAGCAGAAAATAATCATCAACGGTGTTGACTTATGAATTTGCATATGGTCTGTCTCAAAACATATTAAAAACACCACATAGACAAAACAACATTAAAAATTAAACAACAAAGATTTTCACCACACGGAGACTTAAGGAAAAAATATAGAAGGCATTTATTTACTCATGGCTTAGGCATTTAAAAACAGGTAATCACACACAAACGCAATTTCTTAATTTTAATTTCAGCATAAAAGCACCCTTTAAAGGTCTCAGTGTATTACTATGAGAGAAAATAATGTCAAGTACACAGCACAGGCTTCATCAGATTCTTAACTATAAGATTGATGAAAATGTGTTTCCCAGCAAACAGGAAATTGGCTAATTATTTTTCAAGCCTTGAAAAAGCCTACATTTTTTTCAAAATTAATTTACCAGTTAATGCAAATTACCCCACCAAAAAATTATTAAATAAAAAATAAAAAAACAGACCTCAGGCACAATGACTAACACTCATGCTCTGTTTTTAATTAGCAGAGGTTCCATTCATGCCAACCAAACTTTTTCTTTGAAAGGTTGACTAAAGTTCACTATAAAATGTTCTGTTAGGTAACTCAAAAACATAGGAATTCCTAAAAAAACAGGTTTTATTCAAGTCTTAAACGTTCGTTAATATGCAACCCGTTCTCACTCCCAAGGCGTCAAAAACCGAAGCATGGTCAACTGCCTTCCGCGTCACAATAAAGACGCTAAAGGTGCCCCTGGGCGTCATGTTTCGACGCGCTGGGTGTTCCATTCATTTCAGTGAGAAACCTTTGTTTCCCAGACGCGCTGGGTATTAGTAATGTTATCGTCATGGTGAAATTGTATTAGTTTATAATTTTGCCATTATGACATGTTGGAGTGTGTTTTTCAATTTAATCAGCAAGCATAATTTTATTTACATTTATTTTATTTACGCTATTTAGACATGCTTAACATGTAACCCAACCCCATCCCATCCCTAAACCTACCCATTTGTCTGAACATGATATAAAACACAGGATATAGCCTGACATATACGACTGCATCCACGAGTTATTCAAAAAAGTTAAATAATCCAAGTTTTCCGAGGCCAAACGATTGATTTGTATGAAGAAAATCCCCAAAAGCGATCAGCATCTCCATCCGCAGAAGATCATCAACAAACACAATCAAATTTCAAATATTGGCGCCGGTTACGTGAGATTTCATATACCCCTTTTCCACCAAGGCAGTGCTGGTGCTAAATCGGAGCCAGAGCCTAGTTTCAAATCGGTTCTTTGTGTTTCCACAGCCAAAGCACCAGCTCCGAGCCAGGAAAAGTGGTTCTTAAGTAACACCAAAACATTGCTGGGCTAGAAGTAAGAACCGCTTGCGTCACCGGCTGGGGGCGGCGTTACCGTGATCAACAAGATGAACACAAACCTGTGACCGCCATTTTTTCAATAGCAGCTAATCAAGCTAACAGCTGCTGGATTGTAATCTCCGTCTATACAAATCATGGAGAGCTGCACAAATGCGTTGGATTTGCGGCGTTTTAATGCTGATGTAGGGTCATAAAGCCATGAGCCAGAAAGGCTTGTTCGAGATGCATCGGCGCGCGCTGTGCAGACTGATTGCGTATGACATCAAAGTAGAGCGAGCGTCAACGACCCCTTATGCTTTTGAATCGCTCGCGCAGTATTTGGATATCATATGTGGGTTGGTGTGCTCAGCGTCAATGCATTAGATAGAACATGCCTGGAAATTGTGTGTGTGTGTGTGTGTTTCCCGCTGCCTCGCTAGCAGTAGAGTCCTGCAACGGGTCGGGTACCCGCGGGCATAAAAGTGGCTAAAACAGGTGGATTGTCACATAAATTATAAAATACACGGGCGGGGTGCGGGCGGATAATTAATTCCGTGCGAGCGGGTAGAAGCGCGGATGAAAAATATGTGCAATATTTTTCTGTGCTGTGGCGAGGCGGAGGAGCGAGCGAGACCGGGGCGTGATGGCGAATGAGTGTCACCTGTGAGCCACACCGGTCTCAAATCCTCTCACGAGGGAGCTCGGCGGCATATAAGGACGAGAGATCACCAGACCTGGGTTTGACGTTGAGTTGTGTTTGTTTATTATGTGTGTGCGTGGCAGATGTCCGTGAGGGGCCGCGTTACTTTCGCTTTGTTTGGTTAAGTCTTTTCAATGTTCGCCGGTTCTCGGAAAACGATCAAAACGATCCGGTCGTTCTTCTTCCCCCCCAAACATACTGTATTACAATTTCTATGTCCAATTTACCATTACACATACACGCAACAACGATTTGCCATTTGATCCATCACGTCACCACCACTGTGACTTTTGTTGATGCCACTCGTAGCCCAGATGGAGCGAACGTTGCAGGATTAGCAATGGATGAAGTAAAAGTAAAGTTGGTGAGTGAAGTATATAAAATTGTTGACAACGAGTCTATAAAGGCACTTTAGCCTGTTTCTTTAGCCCATTCATGATGCTGTTGATGTTGAGAGAAGTGCAATATTAAAAAAAATAAAGCATTTTAATTGGAATGATTTTAGCGTGTGTGATTTATTGCGGGCACGGATCGGGTAACGGGCAAATATTAACGGGTCTGGGATGGACCCGTGCAGGACTCTGGTATGACGTAAGACCTGGCTCTGTTGTGGCTCTTAGCATGTGGAAAAGAAAACGGTTCTTAGAAGGCTCTCAAGTCGAACCAACTTAGAACTGACACTAGCACTGGCTCCGAACTAGCACCCGGTTCATTCTGGTGGAAAAGGGGTAACAGTGAAATTGCATTGGCTCTCGTATGTCTTGTGACCAATTGCGTCATTACGTCAGCATTGATTGTAAAATGTCATTGGCTCTCGTGTGTCTTGTGACCGATTGCGTCATGCTCAGGAGTCTTTTGAATTATTTGAATGAGATATGAATGAGTTCGTTCACGGGGCAGCGGGATCATCATTTCAGCGATTAAAACATCAAGATCGACTCTGTTCTTCACATGAAGATATCGTATGACTTCAGAAGACTTGGAATGCAACATGAGTTAATACTTTTATACTGCTTTGGTCAGTTTTTGCAATACATACCTGTGTCTGTATATTTATTTGCCTGTTATGTGTTTTATATTGTTTAGATATGGGTAGGTTTAGGGTAGGAGTGGAGTTAGTTGCTCCGAAATATAAAAGTAGCCTTTAAATATTAATAAAATCATGTCTGCTTTTATAAACGCAAATAATTAAATGCGTCTGTTTATGACGCCAAAGGTTTATCATTGTAATGAATGGAGCACCCAGCGCGTCGCAAAATGACGCCCAGGGGCACCTTTAGCGTCTTAATTGTGACGCGGAAGGCACTTGACCATGCTTCGGTTTTTGACGCCTTGGGAGTGAGAATGGGTTGCAATATGGCAACAGTCAGTTGCAATACATTAGGATACAAAAAAAATTGGATCAGGAAATCTCTTTAAACATAACATCAGAAGCAATATGCTTAAGTTAAACCTTTAAAGCTGAAAAAAAAACTTTTTGAATTTTTTTGAAATTTTTTATTTTCCAGAATAGTGCCCGCGCACTTTTCCAGCTGCCTTGGTTCTGGAAATAAGTCTCCTATTCATTTCCCCATAGGTGTTTAAAAAGTATTTGTTAAACAGTTATTTGCCATGAACCAAACCTACCATCTAGGAGTTGATTAAAAACACTTTGGTGTTAAGTATTTGAAAATTCAACATACAAGAATTATATTTACACCACATATATTTACAAATCCATTTTTTTTCTGCCCAAGCAAATGTTTTACTTGGACAAGTGAATGACCGATTTGAAACATGAAAAGGCCTAATGTGGAGCAAAAATCTAATTTGAGAGAGTCAGTCTCCCTACTTTATGTCAATCATAGTGCTTCTTGGTAGCAGGGCACTACAGGGCTATTTTGAACTGAATAATGGAGATTTTATGTTTATCACAATCATGGGTATTGCACATTTTCAGAACGAATCCCAGGTTGAAATAATGTGGGCTGTAAAATGAACTTCATGGGATTTTTTATGTTATATTTTATTTAATTCTTACAACTTACTTATAGTTGTCTCTGCTTAGGCTGAGAAAGAAGAAAGTATTATAACATCAAAAAAATTACACACTTCACCTTTAAAGAAAGTCTGGTAATAATGGTAACCTTTGGAATTTCTGAACAGACAGTAAAAAGTACACACAGTGACAAAGACAGACACGCACACACATACCCCTTCTCTCTCTGTCTGTCCCTCAGAGTGGAGCCTACAGGCATGATCCTATTTATTACCAGAGCAGAGGGAGCAGTTTGTGTCGAGCTCTGAGGGGGTGATGAGGTGGAGGCTGAGCTGAGAGCACTGTGAGTGCAAACTCTCACCGACATGCCTGCATATCTCCGCTCCGTATGCTCTCAGTCACAGGCACAATGGAAATGCGGATCCAGGTAAACATTCCCACACATTCTGGCAGATGTGGCTCAGAAAAGCAACAGTATAAACACAATATCGCCACAATTTAAACCATTATAAAGAATGGTGAGATTAAAGAGAGCCAAGATATTGATTGCATCTGCTTAACTTGAACTTCAAAGTGAGGAGCTCACAGCATGTATTTACAGAACTTGTTTTCATATTTGTGTAGTATTAGCCAAGATTATTTGAATGCTTCTGAGACTGAGGAATGATCTGGATTTATCTCAACATCATCTGCAAACTTTATAAAAACATATTCACGAATATTCCCTATGGACAGACCGCCATATTTCTTTTAAAAAGGCAGCCAAGAAAACAAGCCACACAAGTGTCTGTCAATATTTAATCAAATACAGATCAGGTCCAAAAACCTTGCACATGTTCCCTCAATCCAAATCAATCACCGTTACAGCTGGAATATTTCGCAAGAAGCCGAAGATTGCTTATTGATCAAAGTACAAATTAAATCACCCAAAAGACTTCTTGCTCAGATATAAAAGTGCAGGCGTCTTTTGAGTTTTAGCCAAAGTGTAGGCCAGCCCACTCAAGATGCCCTGCTAGAAAAGCTTGTTAACCTTGCTTTATTATCTCTTCTTATATGCATTTCTTAATATATATATTGAACACAACTGTTTGCAATGCCTTTAGTCAGAGCATATCCCACAGACTTGACCTGTATTGGATTTGATGAATTTTCTCAAAACGTGATCTTCAACCATTAAGAAACAAAGCTAAAAATACAGTTATGCATGCTAAAAATCTTCAGACTGAATAACCTTGACATAAAGAAAACAAAGCTATCATTAACTGTATTATGCATAACAGTGCAGACCATAAAATCTAGTTTAGCTATTAATTAAAAAAAATAAAAATAAATATATATATATATATATATATATATATATGAATATTGAATATATATATATATATTTTTTTTTACATAATTTTATTTTTATTATTATTATTTTTTTACATTTCTTCCTACAACATATTTTTTGGGGCTTATTTATTATTATTTATTTTTTTTTCTCCAAAAAATACTTACTTAAAACTTTTATACGACCTAGTTTTTCCTACTTTTTTATGTTTGTGTAAGTCACATAACCCTTAAATGCATACCTCGAGTCTTTAGCAACCCAAGACCGCATTCACTACCCTCCTCTTTATTCATTTTTTTAAAAAGTTATACATCAGCCTTCTTAGAATTCCTCAATCAATCTATTTTAAACAATATAACTAGGGAAAAAAATAGAATTATAATTAAATGCCTTTTAATTATAATTCTAGTTTTTTGTCAAAATTGTACGCTAGCGTCCCGAGGTGTGTAGGTTTGTACGTATATTTTGTTTTACACAATGATAATTGAATCTTTAATGACAAAATATAGTGCAATTCACCTTTATTCAACAAGGTGGCAATGTCTGATATGCAATGATGAACGTCTCGGTCACGGAGAGCAAGTACTTAACACAATCAAATATCAGTGTCACTGTCTCTTGATGATGGTCAACGTCACGGAGACGCCACGTCGGAGTACCGACGAATAGGAATCCTATTCGTCGGTACTCCGACGTGGCGTCGAGAGTGACCGACTGAATGGGAACGTCTCGGTTACGTATGTAACCCTTGTTCCCTGAAGGAGGGAACGGAGACGCCACGTCGGAGTACCGACGAATAGGATTCCTATTCGTCGGTACTCCGGCGTGGCGTCGAGAGTGACCGACTGAATGGGAAGTGATGTTTCAATCATAGTTACCTCTGACAGAAAACAAAACTATAATAATTATAATCTCCAAAACTTGAAATGGCTTAGTGATTTACTGCAGAGAGCAAGTACTTAACACAATCAAATATCAGTGTCACTGTCTCTTGATGATGGATCTGGTGAAAAAGCTGTCAGTGATCAAAATATTGATTTTAAAGACGTTGAAAATGAATTTTGAGAATATGCGTGAGGTCGCGAATATGTCCACACACACTCACCGAAAGGATTATAAGGAACACCTGTTCATTTTCTCATTAATGCAATTATCTAATCAACCAATCACATGGGAGTTGCTTCAAATCATTTAGGGGTTGTGGTCCTGGTCAAGACAATCTCCTGAACTCCATAATGAATGTCAGAATGGGAAAGAAAGGTGATTTAAGCAATTTTGAGCATGGCATGGTTGTTGGTGCCGGACGGGCTGCTCTGAATATTTCACAATCTGCTCAGTTACTGGGATTCACGCACAACCATTTCTAGGGTTTACAAATAATGGTTTGAAACGGGAAAAACATCCAGTATGAGGCAGTCCTGTGGGCGAAAATGCCTTGTTGATGCTAGAGGTCAGAGGAGAATAGGCTGACTGATTCAAGCTGATAGAAGAGCAACTTTGACTGAAATAACCACCCATTACAACCGAGGAATACAGCAAAGCATTTGTGAAGCCACAACACGCACAACCGTGAGGTCGATAGGCAACAACAACGGAAGACTCTACCTGGTACCACTCATCTCCACTACAAATAGGAAAAATAGGCTACAATTTGCACAAGCTCAGCAAAATTGGACAGTTGAAGCAACCTTGTCTTACAGAATTCCGTGAAATGAACACGGACCCTTAACTGAAAAATCTGTGGTAGTTTCACGGAATCGCCAAAAATTCCACAGAAGGTCCACAGAAGTGATGCTTATGTAAGTCAATGACAAGCAGGATCTGTGGTCCCCACACGGATTCTCAACACACATTTAATCATTTGCATTTGTAAAAGTAGACATGATATTATGAACATTTATAGCGTACTTTTATATTTCCGAGCAACTGACTTCTACCCTAAACCTACCCACTTATCAACAATATAAAACACATAACAGGCAAATAAATGTAGACTACAGTCACTGTTATTTATTGCGAAAACAGTATAGAAGTATTAACTCATGTTGCCTTCCAAGTCTTCTGAAGTCATACGATATCTTCATGTGAAGAATAAAGTTGATTTTAATGATGATCGCGCTCCACACACGCATTCATTCTTCAGTATAACGCCATCGGTCAAGAGACACATGAGAGCCAATGGCATTTTACAGTCAAAGCGGACGTAATGACGCAATTGGTCACGCGACACACAACAGCCAATGCTGTCAAAGCTGATGTGAAGTTTCTTCTGGCGGCAATATTTGAAATGTATTAATATTCGGCAGATGGACTCAACGTTACTGATCGCTTTTGGGGATTTTCTTCACAGAAATCAATCGTTTGGCCTTGGAACAATTGGAATATTTGTAGTTTCTGAATAAATTGTGCCTGCCGTATCTGTATATCTGCCTGTTGTATCCTGTTTTTTATAATACACAAATGGGTAGGTTTAGGGAAGGGATTGAGTTAAGTGTTCAAAATGTGTCTGAATAAAAATAAAATAAAAAGTAAATACAATTATGCTGACCGAATCAAACTGACGAATATAAGGTGTTGGAACAGGGAATCCATGTGAGGACTATAACATAACATAACATAGGACATAACACAGGCATCATTTCCGTGGACCCATCACAAAATTTTCGGCGATTCCGTGAAACTACCTCGGATTTTTGAGTTAAGGGTCCGTGTTCATTTCACGGAATTCTGTGAGATCAAGTTGGTTGAAGACTGGAAAAATGTTGCCTGGTCTGATGAGTCTTGATTTCTGTTGAGACATTCAGATGGTAGAGTCAGAATTTGGTGTAAACATAATGAGAACGTGGATCCATTGTGCCTTTTTACCACTGTGCAGGCTGCTGGTGGTGGTGTAATGGTGTGGGGGATGTTTTCTTGGCACACTTTAGGCTCCTTAGTGCCAATTGTGCATCGTTTAAATGCCACGGCCTACCTGAGCATTGTTTCTGACCATGTCCATCCCTTTATGACCACCATGTATGCATCCCTCTGATGGTTACTTCCAGCAGGATAATGCACCATGTCACAAAGCTCAAATCATTTCAAATTGGTTTCTTGAACATGACAATGTTCACTGTACTAAAATGGCCCCCACAGTCAGCAGATCTCAACCCAATAGAACATCTCTGGGATGTGGGGGAACGTGAGCTTCATACCCTGGACGTGGATCCCACAAATCTCCATCAACTGCAAGATGCTATCCTATCAATATGGGCCAACATTTCTAAAGAATGCTTTCAGCACCTTGCTGAATCAATGCCACGCAGAATTAAGGCAGTTCTGAAGGCGAAAGGGGGACAAACACAGTATTAGTATGGTGTTCCTAATAATCCTTTAGGTGAATGTGCATATATACACATCTGTATTAGTCCATATTCTTTTTACAAAAATCTTTCCTGGTTAATAGTACACAGATACATGTGATGTTTACAGTTCTGTGGCGTTCAGGAGGGCTGTTTAGGCTTGTACAAAAAGAGAATGAGAGCTGGCCGATAGGAAGTAAACACAATTTGTATCCAAGGAGCATTCAGTGACGACATGACCAATGCAATACATGGCATATCACATCAAAGGCTCCTAGTTCAAAGGCATGATTTTGGGGCTTATTAGCATTATAACCAATACCAGTAATAATACCAAATGTACTGACTCCCTTCTCCTCCTTTTCCAGGCTGACAATATCCACATCACTGCATGAAAAGTGGGATTTTCGTCCCCGTAAACGGCCGGAAATCTCCCTGATTTTCGACAATTAACGTCAGTTTACAGCCTGTGAACGTCGCGTTCGTCTGTGCCACATATTGACGGAAACGAACCATGACGTATGTGGAGCTTGCGGAGGCATGCTGGCGCCGGCGCTAATGGCTCTAATTAGCATATGAATAGCAGCTCTGGGCGGCGCCTTGCCGGAATGGCTTGAATTTCCTCACTCAGTATTGGTTGAAACTACTACATTGAAACAAGAAATATCACTCGTGATTGGTTGGCAGATCTGTTACTATTGGTCAACCTGGGTAATAAATTAATACATTTAAACCCCCAAATTATAATAATTTTACACACATATATATATAAAATTATGATTTGCATATTATTTTTTAATTGTATATTCATATTCATGTGATATGCTATTATGTTTTATATTCATGTCATTGTTATCCTATGGACTACGCTATTATAACCATCAAGGACATAAATTTATTGAGGAAAGGAAAATATGCCAGGGACGTGCAGTTTATTCAAAGAAAGAGCTTTATTAGAACAAACACAAACACACAACCAAATGCAAAACGTTTGAGATCTGCCCACACAACAATAGGAAGATCACGAGAAGCCCAAAATCCTACAGCACCATGAAGTCTCTGT
Source organism: Pseudorasbora parva (assembly GCF_024679245.1). Taxonomy (NCBI): domain Eukaryota; kingdom Metazoa; phylum Chordata; class Actinopteri; order Cypriniformes; family Gobionidae; genus Pseudorasbora; species Pseudorasbora parva. The sequence goes on along the minus strand of NC_090174.1, from coordinate 26,487,962 downwards.
TTTCCGCTTGAGAGCTGTAGGTAACTAGCGCCATTCTGTCTGTTTTAAGTCCATTTTTCAGACGTCTGTCGTGCGTTGCCCTGTTCTTTGGAATCGCCTCTAATCTCGATTGCAGCGTGGCACAGAGCTCGGCGAGCTCCTGGCTGGTCGAACAGTCCATCCAGACACAGCGCGAACAATGCCGTCTTCCTCATCAGACATCAGGTCTATGGTAGCGCACTTCCAAAGGCCCACCTCATCCTCAGCTAACACACTCTTTCTTGCTTGTAGCAGCTGTAAAAACAAACAATAAAGACAATCAGTATTGCGCGATGTACTGCGTAAAATGCACCTGAAAAATAATCACACTGACCAAAAACGGATCTAATCTAATAAATCTTACCCTCTTTCTTCTCAATCGACTCCGAGCTGAACTCTTCACAGCTTCTGCGTGCGATGCAAGAGCTGGATGTTTGTACCTCCTGCGTACTGTCTCTATGTCTTACATGCAGCTGGAAAACAATTAAATGAGTGTTATGACGAAGTTGTGAAGACGGCGTACTGCTTCCTGTAAAATGACCAGAAAAAGAAAACACTTTTATAAAACAAGGCTAATTTCAGCTTGTGCTACTTAAAAAGCTTTGCTTTAGGTTACTTTAGCTTAGATAACAGTCTTACCGCAATCTTAGGACTGGTCTTCTCTTAGGCACTCGTCTTCTCTTCTTAAAGTTAGTATCTTCCACACAGTTTTTCGACTCCAAAGCAAGCAACCTATCGTCTATGGACAGCAACCTGGAGATTACTAAAGTTAACTGCTCGTTAAAATCGGCAGCAAACTGAGCAAGCTGACGAGATAGCCCACTGATTGCATTCAGCCGTTTCTTTCCGCCGGTGTTACGGATCAACTGGGGATCATGTTATCTGGGGACGGGCACGTGCACGCTGCTAGTTTTACCTGGATTTACAGCAGATGTTAGACGAGGACAGATTCGTCACAGCGGATTTTCCACTGAACAGATTTAAAACGCTTTCCACATTATTGGTAAATGTTTGCATAATATCAGGCTCTGTGTTTTCCTCTGTCGCTGCTTTGCTGTATGTTTCAAACGCAGTTTAAGGGAATTTTTTTTAATGTGGTTTCATTTCACAACACAGACCACGCCCACATTTTGTTACATTCTTTTCGATGAAAGTCGTATCCAATGACAATTACATTCAATAAATTACATTGTGTCGTATTAGTATTGGAATTTTTATTTTATTTTTAATAACTATTGTTTTTGTAATTTGCTTAGGGTATTTTTTTAAATTATATATATATATATATATATATATATATATATATATATATATATATATATATCCTAACTAAAATAAGTCATAGCCTGTCATATTACCTTTCTCATATTAGCCTATTATATTCTATTATAATCTATTATATTGCCCACCCCTTGCCCACCTGCACATCCCAGCTGATATACAAGATTTGGGGGGTCATTCTGCATTTGAAAGTTTGAAAGGGTTTTAAATCTTCTAAATAAAGTAAAATGATTCAAAATCAAGTAATTTATATATGCCAAAATCAACTTTAAACATATACAATGTAATTTCCAAACAGCAAAATTGTGGCCAGTGAAAATGCTGAGTGACTAGTTACTTTGGAAAACCACTAGCCACGGTGGCCGGTGAGCAAGTTAATGTCAACCCCTGTATGTATATATGTATATATATGTATATATATATATATATATATATATATATATATATATATATATATATATATATATATATATATATATATATATATATATATATTGTCACATGCCTGTCCTGTCGTGTGTGCACTTGTGGGTTTTGTTATGTTGAGCATGTGCTCGTGTCCCTGTCAGTTCCCTCCCCCTTGTTATCTGATTATTGGTTAATTTGCCCCACCTGTTCTCCCTCATTATCTGCCTTGTTTGTTCCCTTTATAATCTCCTTGTGTTTGTCAGTCTGGGTTGGATCCTTGTGTAATGTCTGCGTCTTCCGTCCTCCCCGTGATTCTGTTGGTTTGTTTAAGTTTGTATTTATATTATTCTATTATGTGTTTTTCCCCCTCGTGGGTTTTGTTTTGAGTTTGTTTTATTTTATAATAAATTATCATTTTCTGCACTTGAGTCCTTGCACCCTTTTCCTTTGTCTGTAACGTGACAGAAGGATCCAACCATACAATGAGGACTCAGCAGAGAAGTTCTCCCTCGGTGCCAGTCCCGGGGGTCCCGAGTCCGGGAATCCCGAGTCCAGACATGGCCTGGAGGGCTGTTATGGGAGGCTTTGTGGTGGCAGTCCTGCATGCTTGGGAGAAGCACAGGGTGTCATCCACAACTCCGGTGGTCCCAGTTCCGGTGGATCGTGTTCCGGTGGTCCCAGTTCTGGTGGTCCCTGTGCCGGTGGATCGTGTTCCGGTGGATCGTGTTCCGGTGGTCCCAGTGCCGGTGGATCGTGTTTTGGTGGTCCCAGTGCCGGTGGATCGTGTTCCGGTGGTCCCTGTGCCGGTGGATCGTGTTCCGGTGGTCCCTGTGCCGGTGGATCGTGCTCCGGTGGTCCCTGTGCCGGTGGATCGTGCTTCGATGGTCCCTGTGCCGGTGGATCGTGCTCCGGTGGTCCCTGTGCCGGTGGATCATGTTCCGGTGGTCCCTGTGCCGGTGGATCGTTTTCCGGTGGTCCCTGTGCCGGTGGACTCCATTCCGGTGGTCCCGAGTCCGGAAACGGCCTGGAGGGCTGTGATGGGATGCTTTGTGGTGGCAGTCCTGCATGCGTGGAAGGAGCACATGGCTTTATCCGAAGCCCCGGAGGCAGTTCCGGTGGTCCCAGTTCCGGCGGATCGTGTTCCGGTGGTCCCAGTTCCGGCAGATCATGTTCCGGTGGTCCCAATGCCAGCAGATCGTATTCCGGTGGTCCCAGTGCTGGTGGATACTGCTGGACTGGAGAAGTTTCCCCAACGCCCTGCCTGCGCCGCTGAGGCGTCCTGCTCTCCCTGCGCCCCTGAGGCGTCCTGCTCTCCGTGCGCCGCTGAGGCGTCCTGCTCTCCGTGCGCCGCTGAGGCGTCCTGCTCTCCGTGCGCCGCTGAGGCGTCCTGCTCTCCGTGCGCCGCTGAGGCGTCCTGCTCTCCGTGCGCCGCTGAGGCGTCCTGCTCTCCGTGCGCCGCTGAGGCGTCCTGCTCTCCGTGCGCCGCTGAGGCGTCCTGCTCTCCGTGCGCCGCTGAGGCGTCCTGCTCTCCGTGCGCCGCTGAGGCGTCCTGCTCTCCGTGCGCCGCTGAGGCGTCCTGCTCTCCGTGCGCCGCTGAGGCGTCCTGCTCTCCGTGCGCCGCTGAGGCGTCCTGCTCTCCGTGCGCCGCTGAGGCGTCCTGCTCTCCGTGCGCCGCTGAGGCGTCCTGCTCTCCGTGCGCCGCTGAGGCGTCCTGCTCTCCGTGCGCCGCTGAGGCGTCCTGCTCTCCGTGCGCCGCTGAGGCGTCCTGCTCTCCGTGCGCCGCTGAGGCGTCCTGCTCTCCGTGCGCCGCTGAGGCGTCCTGCTCTCACCGCGCCTCCCTGGCGCCCCCTGCACTCACCGCGCCTCTCTGGCGCCCTGCTCTCACCGCGCCTCCCTGGCGCCCTGCTCTACCCGCACTGCCCTGGCTGCCTGAACTCTATGGGCCGCCCCGGCCGCTTGAACTTGGTGGGCCTCCCGAACTCGGTGGGCCGCCCTGGCCATTTGAACTTTGTGGGCCACCATGGCCTCCTGAACTTTTTGTTTTCCTCGTTCCTCCCTTGTTTACCCCTCCCTTGTCTGTACCTTCTTTGTCTGTCCCTCCCGTGCCCCCCTGGTCTGTGCCTCCCTGGTCTGTCCCTCCCCTCCCTCCCTGGTCTGTCCCTCCCGTCCCTCCCTGGTCTGTCCCTCCCGTCCCGCCCGGGTCTGTCCCTCCCGTCCCTAGTGGAGCGTCTGGTAGCCGCTCCTTAAGGAGGGGGTAATGTCACATGCCTGTCCTGTCGTGTGTGCACTTGTGGGTTTTGTTATGTTGAGCATGTGCTCGTGTCCCTGTCAGTTCCCTCCCCCTTGTTATCTGATTATTGGTTAATTTGCCCCACCTGTTCTCCCTCATTATCTGCCTTGTTTGTTCCCTTTATAATCTCCTTGTGTTTGTCAGTCTGGGTTGGATCCTTGTGTAATGTCTGCGTCTTCCGTCCTCCCCGTGATTCTGTTGGTTTGTTTAAGTTTGTATTTATATTATTCTATTATGTGTTTTTCCCCCTCGTGGGTTTTGTTTTGAGTTTGTTTTATTTTATAATAAATTATCATTTTCTGCACTTGAGTCCTTGCACCCTTTTCCTTTGTCTGTAACGTGACATATATATATATGTAGTGCCGTTAAAATTAATTTGCGTTAACACGTTAATTTTGACAGGCAATGATATATGATATATAAAGTTTGCTGATGTATGACGCCGCTTATTAGCAGGAGACCGCAATGATTGGTCAAAGTTGTGGAGATTGGTCAAAATTGCGAGTCGCACTGAATTCACGGGGACTGATTGCAAATGACACACAATAAATAATCTAGAATACTTTCATCAAATATATAAATTCAAGCTTAAGTTTAAGATTTTACAATTAGGCTATACTGAGCCTGATCTATCTAAGAGATTTTCTTAGAAGGAAGTTAATACCTTTTAGAAAAATGTCACATGGGTTAAAACTCCTGCTACCCTGATTTGCATTTGTATAGCTCACAGCATGTTCATTTACATGTTAAAGCCTCCCCTGGAGTTAAGGGAAGGGGGGTCTTGGGGGGGACAACTGCCAAGCAAGGCCCACGTCAATTTCTGACAATTCACGGCAGTTTTCGGTGTCGCCTGCAAACTGCCGTGTACAGTCGTAAACCTGATCTTCCACGACAATCTACAGTGCCGCTTACTGACGAAAATCCCACTTTTCATGCAGTGCATGCTTCTCTGCCTGCCAATAGCTTGTCGAGACATGCCATTATAATAATTGGCCATTCACTCTCCATCCCCGGTTGGCCTGCCAATCTGCCCATTGACACAGTGGGAGCATGGCAGCCCATCATTCCAGTAATGACAACACAGAAGAGATTCAAGCTGGATTTCACCAATAATAATGATGATGGTAATGGAGCTAACCACCAGTGGGTCCCATCATCCCAGGGATTTCACAGAAACAAGTAAGGACACTAACTAAGTGAAAAGTTTCACAGAATTCACAACTGATGACTAAAACAAATCAGAATGTTTGAATTAGGCATGTGCTGCTTTCAGAATTTCAAGTTATGATTAATTGCTTAAGCTTTATTATGGTATATAGTATTATCACGGTATTGAAATAAGATGCAAAAAAAGTGTTTCATACAACAGGTTTAATAACTTTAAGAACTGAACATTTAAATACAATAAAGCAACACACAAAAATGTATAAAGTAAACAACTAAAACAGATTAAAGTTCAAAAGAATGATAAAGAACAATAGGTAACACTTAATACATAAATATTTATTACAAGTGTTTTGAAGTGCCCACGATAACAATATTGTGCATGTTAATTACCATGATATATTGTATTACCGTACATTACATGTTACATTACATGTAACCTTTCTGGTTCTACTTCGAGCAGGATTCAAACTGTGTTTCCAGCTTGGAAGGCAGGCAGGTTATCATGGATGATAAATACCACAGCCTCTAGCGTCAGTTGCTAGTGTGCCTTTTGAAGCCAGGACATTGGGTTTACTCACTCAGCTCTTACTAGCTCGCCTCAGTTGCACTCACCCCCCTAAACTTCACTCACATCTAGGTCACAACTCCAACATAACTCCATTAGGTCCTATTCTCACCGCTCCGAGATGGATTCGAACCAGTGTCTCCAGCCAGGGAGGCTGGCATGCTAACAAGGACGCTTAAGACTGCAGCCTCTAGCACATGTTGCTAATGCCCATCTTGAGGCCAGGAGAGTGAGGTTTGCTCACACTTACTCGGTTTATAACTTACTAGGAGGCCTCCATTACACATAGCCCTCTAAACCTCACTCCCATCCAGGTCATGGCACCAACGTAACCCTACTTGTCTTACTCGCATCATTTCAAGAGGGAATTGAATCTTGAAGGACAGGGAAATTAGGTTTACTCACACAGATTGAGGTTTACTCATACATTTTGGAGGATGTTTCAACTTTCAAAACAAAATTGGGCTAATGGACTTGCAATGAATAGACACACCTGGAGACATTTTCTCATTTTTGAGTGAACTCAGAACTACGAGGTACATGAAGAAAAATGCACATCTGTGCTAAGTGTTACAGCCATCCAAGAGTAATCCAGCAATATACAAACAATTTGATCCTGATTGGTCAATCACTGTCTTTTGAGGTCAAATATATTTTGTACAATGACTGTATAATAAAACGTAATTTAAACACTTCTAATAATTTTAACATTTCATGTCTATTTATTTATTTAATTGGCAGGTAGCCATGTAATGAGCAAGACGCTGTAGACTCAGCCGGTCATTATCTGTAAGGTTTATCTGTTTCCCACTGAGCCAAAGAACACCCCTTATCCAAGATAAAATAATGGTAAAACACAACCTCTGTGCTTATTGTTTTAATAAACCCCATTGGGATATATTTTGTGATAATGGTTGTCTGACTATACATAGTGTAGCTACCATCCATTAATTGAATCAGACTTCAACATTTCAATCCATAACAATGCCTATAAAAACAGGGTTTATTAGCTTCTGTGTCCAATTCTGTTGGCACTAACTGCTCTAAACAGCAAGGTTACATTGGCAGGCCACACTAAAGAAAATGTGCAAAGTTGTGAAATTGTTCTTGATGCTCACAGTTCAAATGAGCTGTCGTTATAGCCTGAAAATACCTGTGACATGCTGGAAAAATGAAATCACATTAGCTAAAAGTAGATTACAATAACAATTTCTGAGATCATTCTGGGTATGAACAGAACATGTTTAGGATGGATTACAGGAAAAACAAAACAAAAACGAAATCATGATATTTAACTAAGAATAGTGAATGTTTAGTTTAATTGTGATGATTTTGCTAATTTCATATGATTGAGTAGAATGTTGCTACATTTGTAGATTCTAATTACACCAAAACATAAATTAAATAAAAACTCCTTAGACTCTAATACAAAACTTGTGTTCCCTTTTGAGGTGCGCTGCGTCAATGACGCATTGGGAATGTGCCCATTTCCAATGGGGACTAGTCCAATGGTGAAAGTGAATGCCATGACCAGGAAAGCATAAAAGCACATCCGAACAAACGGCGTCAGCTTCTGTGCCTCAGTTAGCGCTCTATGTCAAACTTTCTGTTCTATTTATTGTTGTTTGTCAAAATATTGTACAAAAACTAAAATAATTATGAAGACAAGCACTGCTCCAGGTTCACAGGTGCGCATGTCTTGATTGTACCATCAGTTTGACATAACAGATACTTGTAATTATGGGGTTTGGGTATCTAGTTCCCAACGCGTCACTGATGCAATGCGAGTTCCCTCAAAAGAGAACATCTCAGGTTATGACTGTAACCATAGTTCCATGAGAAGGGAACGAGACGCTGAGTCAACTTGCCATACTTACTGCATCCATGTGAGCGAATTGCTTCGGCTAAATTGAAGTTGACGCTGGTTGTTCCGAATATGTTTTTATGCTTTCCACGGGTGGGTGACGTCTTGACCAGGAAAGCATAAAACATATTCGGAACAACCATTTGACTAGTTGACATACGTGCTTTAGAAGCAATCACGCAGGGGCGTTCCCAATGCTTCATTGACGCAGAGTCTCATTCCCTTCTCAGGGAACTATGGTTACTGTCATAAACTGAGATGTTTTCTTTTTCCAAGCTTTTATATAAAGAACAACTACCACAAAGTCAACCGCAGATTTTTTTTTTTTTTTCAATTATAGCCACAGAAGTCACTAATTTGATCTGCTTCTTTAAAATGGCATCTGGTTTAATTTCTATTACTTTAAAAAAATGTGTTATGCTAATTGTTGCTTGCAGCTGTATTGAATGCATCTAAAATCAAAATCAATTACCTCAAGAAAGAGCAGGCTAGCCACTAAAACACAGGCAGCACCAATATGTATTTTAGGGAAAAGGTTTTGAGGCTGTTTTGAGTTTAGTCTGTTTGCCAATGAATTGTGCCAATTAAACTAAGATAATATAGATTTCTTTTCATGTTTCACACTTACCTGACTGCGTTTTTATATCTTCCCATTTTCACAATGATTCCAATGTCATTTACATTTGTAACAAAGAACCAGCATTCAGCATTGGGTTTATTCTGCTGATAAAATCCCACTAACTCAATTTTATCAGTCCTATTAAGCCTGTCAGCAATTACAAAGACTGCTCATGGCTGCAACAAAGCCCACTAAGCTGTCATTCTTGGGGCTCTATTATCACTTTCCTTTTATCATTTAATTGCAGGAATTACCCAGACACTAGATTTGGTTACCTAATGTCTTGAGATACTGTATTTGTGCCAATCCATTTCAACGAGTGGAAAATAAATTGGATCCCCTATAGACTTTAGTTGTTTTGAGATTTAACAAACGTACTGACAGAGCAGAGCTTTACTCAGCTTAACTGAAGGTAATGACACAAGGCTGATGATTTGAGTCTTTCAAAGTTGGCTTTGATAAAACACAATCTCTGTTTGAAGAAATGCTTGTCTTCTGCAGAATGTTTATGCCTATACACAGGGGACATCTTGTAAACACATTTTTTACACATACAACTTTACATAAAACAAATCACAGGAGTCACAGGTCTAAACAATCCTTCAATTCTACTGAAAAGTCAAACAGCCATGTTTGGTCGAACACATTTTTATTGTTTTGACGGAAAAACTTGCCACTGGTGAAACTGAAGGGTACATGCAAATGAGTTTACTGTTTCCTCTTTCCACTACTATGTTTCCACTACAGTGTTTACTAGCTCCTGCCCAGATTCTTACTTGGCCATCATCATCCCCTCACCTGTGCCCCATCTGCCTTTATCATGAATCTCTTCCAACAGTAGCCATAACCTACGCTTACATCCTACTCTATTGCAGTTATAATACAATAGCCTATATAATGTATATACAAAATATAATGTTATGCTGTTTTAATGGGCATTTTGGGCATTGTGAGGTCATTGTGTTGCCCTCAGGCTTTCTGGACCTTACACCACCCCGTATATAATAACCATAGACTAACTACATTAAAACTTTTTTTGTTGTTGCCTCAGGGCTACATTTGGACCTTTCTGACCATAAAGTTAAGAATTAATTAAGTCTTTCCTTGACTCCCAATGTGTTTTCTGTTACCATTTGACCGACCGACCGACCCCCCCCTCCCCCCCCCCCCAAAAAAAGCTGAAACATAGCCTACTGTTTATACATACACATGTATTTTATATGACCGTATAAATCATGTGAATATGAGGCATGCTTTTAAGTGTTGATTTCTAAGAATCTAGCAATGACATTCTATCATTCCGCATTGTTTCACTCTGCACGGTACACATTTGGCACCGCAATGCAGGGTTAATACAGCAAGAGCTATGCTAACTGTGCTCCGGAGCAGGTGCTCTAATTCGGTGCTTCATAAAAGGGCACTAACCTCGCTTCTAAAGTACCATTTAGGAAAATAACAACCAAGGTTTAAGAACTCCATAAAAGGCCCTTAACAGAAAAACAATTCATTTGTCAGTTGCTGTTTTGTGATACCCACCCAAAAACCCCTGCCCAGATCAGATCCAGCTCTGACCTACCTTCCATAACCTCCCAGTAGCATACCATTAACATATCTAACATATGCAAATAACAAATCTCCCATATGCCAACTGACTGAAAAGTGCAGAGGACAATATTAAGGAACCCCTGAGTTAAACAATTATTACTGAGATCATTTTAAGATTAGAGAGGAAGGCGGAGACACTACGAGTAACAGCAGCAGAACAGTTAAGGAGCTTATATTCAAATCCCTTTTCATCTCTGGTTTATCCTCCAGCTTGTATCCACACACACAATCATAAACACTTAATATGCAAGAGTAAATGTTGATTTTTCTGCCTTTTTTCTGCTAAAGTGGCAAAAGATCAGATCAGGGGGAAAAAGAAATCATGCAAAAACATATGTCTCTATTTGCAGTAATCAGAGCAAAAACAAAAAAACAAAAAGAAAAAAAGAAAGAAAGAAAAAAGTAATATATGTGCATTTGCATTTGAGTGGATACAAACTTAAATTACATAAACCCTATAAAGTAAAAAAAAAAAAAAAAAAACTGCATAATGAAAGTGATTTTCTTTAATATGACACTATGATTGAAACACTGTTTAATGATAAGAGTGAATATCCATTTCCTACTGCATCTGAAATTGCTTACTGTCAGAAATCTCAGAGGATGCAGTCGGTCATTTGGTTGTTTTTTATTTTTTATTTATTAATACTGTGAATTCCAGCAAGTTACTTTACATACAACTTTTCACCTACTACATAGTAGTTTACTAGCCTGACAAGCCAGACCCACATCAAGATGATTGGTCTGGAAACTCACCATTGACAGGGCTCAATCCTAGAGGCGGGATAAACGGTTGTCTTTCAAACTCCTTCTGCATGCAACAGGATAGCCCTACAACCAACCAGAGCAACGTAAAGCGGAGCTAGTTGAAGCTAGTAAACACGTGAAGATGAAACTTTCACCGTATCAGGTCAGTAAAACACCGAACACATCCTTTTTAAGAAGGACTTCAGTGCCATTCTTAGTTTTTTTTCCTCAAAGAAAAGCTTAACTCCAAGTCTTCCAGAGTCGCAGCCAAAGCCGATTGGAAAGAGCGCCGTCCGCCAGCTTTTGTGTTTACTAGTAGCATGCAAGCGCAACCCGGCCGTCATTATGTTAAGCCCCGCCTACCGACTCAATACAGGATGGGATTGGCCTGACCAGAGTTTGGCTTTTACAGCTCAGACGTGTATTGAGAGTGGCTAGACGATACTCGCGGCAGATTAGATTTGCTGCCGCAAGGGTGCGTCTAGATTTCTAGGCTAGTAGTTTACTATACATACCAGTATTTTAATGCAGGGCAATTGTCTTCAATCTTAAAGAATTTGACCTAAAAAGGAAATATGAAAATCACATGCAGAATGGAACATACACATTAGATTTATTTTAAAAATCTTGTCAAAAAAAATATTCACTTTATTTTGCTCTATCACAGACTGTGTACTGTTCATCTATTTTCAAAACCAATTATGCCGTGCTCACATTAGACTCTGAGCACGCAATATTTCTACAGACACTGCAATGGAGGAAATAGGCCAGCTAGTAAACCTCACTCCTCTGATCTCAAGGCACACTCAAGCTACTGACGCTAGAGGTTGCAGCCTTAAGCCTCCTTGTTAGGGACAGACTCTCATGCTGGCAGACCCAGGTTTGAGTCTCGCTTAGTGCGGGTAGATCGAGAGGAGGGATTACGTGATGTCCTTTTTAAAAACATATTTAAACATATATTACAACCATAATGCAACAAGGTCACGATGTGATGTTTAAATATTCGGTAACACTTTATTTTGATAGTCCACTTTAGATATTCTACTAACTATAAGTAACTTTGCAACTACATGTCAACTAACGTCATTAGAGTATTTGTAGACTGTCTGATTAATATTTACTAAAACTTTATTTTGTCGGTCCCCCAACAGACATTCTACTGACTATAAGTAACTTGGCTACCACAATTCAACTTATTCTACTAACCCGAACCCTAACACCTAACTATAACCTACCAGTCTACTGACAGTATACTAATACTCTAATGAGAGTTAGCTGACATGTAGTTGCAAAGTTACTTATAGTTAGTAGAATGTCTAAAGTGGACTATCAAAATAAAGTGTAACCAAATATTCCACTGGTCATCTTCATGTGATACGAATTTCGCAGGGTAAAGTTCAAACTTGAACTTTGAAATTGAACGCAGTGACTTTTGCTTGATCTTACTTTTCCTGTCACCCGCACCCACATGCGTATATGGGAGTCAATGGAACAAAAGTGTGACAGCTCCTTTAGTTGCTTAAATCATTGACTACAGTTTCTGTCACAAACTGAACCCTTCCAAGTTCCAAAAGGAATATGCTTTATTTTATTATTTTGTAATTGTTACTCTAATATCAGGAGTGTTTTATATTATCGCAACAGGTCTAACATCTATGTTAGCTATAGCTCCGTGGCGCTAAAGACCCGGATATGTAAGAATGATTGGCGAAATAGTCATGCATTTATGGGTTAAACAACTTTTTTTAATTTTTATTTTTATTTTTTTTATGCAGTGTCTGTGATGCTTTAGGAAGTCACGACAGAAAGACTATCATGTTTTTTTGTTTTTTTTTGGTACACCACAACAGGTTCTGTCACATCTGTGATGTTGAAAAAAAGGAGCAGTGAACCTCTACCATACACAGCTTTAAATATGGGAAAACCAAAAAGAGATGGTGAAAAGGACTGGTGCTGCCAGGTGGAATTAAGCATTGGAGGAAAGGTTTGGGGAACTATTGCAACAATACTACAGCAACTATGATGTTTCCTCGTGGGACTACCTCGACTGTCACGGGTGCATGCAGACAGGAAGACGAAGACAGGCAGGTAGCTACAGTTCAAATAGCAGTTTAAGCTCACATAAGCATAAAGACAGCCAAAAGCAAACCATAACTATCATAACAATTGCCAGACAAAGAATGAGTGGAAGGGGAGAACTAAATAGCAAACAGAAACAAGATAATTAACAGGACACAGCTGAACAGAACCTAACTAATGAGGGTAACCAAGGAGACAGAGGAGTGGTGGGAACTTGTGACAAATGAAAACAAATTAAAAAGTCCATGAACTAAAACTGAACATAACTGTGACAACAACAGTTAAAAGCTGATAAATGCTGTACGAACTATAGCAAAGGTGCTTCAGCAGTTGCGAGTACTGGAATTAGCATTAAGCTAATGCTGCTTTGGTGGCCATTGTTTGTTTGCATTCTTGTTTCCGGAAGTCAGTTGCTAGTTTACACCTTCTCGATGACATCACGCAAGCGGTTAAAGATAGAAGGTGATGGTTGGTCGGGAAGCAACATGTAGGCTGGCATGTTTCTTGTCCAGAACATGGCACAACACAACAAGAATTTAGGAGTCAAACACAGTAATACAGTGACAATCATAACAAATACAAATATAATGTAGTCTAAACCCAGCATTAGAATTGTTTCAGGTCCATCTGAAACTGCATGTGTTTACCTAAGATGTATTCATGTGTTCAAAAAAAAGTGGAGCACAATATAACAACTAAAAGCAACTACAGCACACTACTTATCCAACAACCTGCCCCTAGTTGAAAAATTAAGGGGAAACAGCACTGTGAAAGCTATTGTATGAACTTACTGTGTTGGCAGTGGATTCCATTAAAGCCTGATGGGCACTGGCAGACGTATCCAATGAATGTGTCACCCCTGAAAGTTTCACTGATTTCACAGATGCCTCCATTGTGACAAGGGTTTGGATGGCAGGGTCCTGTAATATAGACAAATATAATTAAGATGGACTGCTTTTTTTTTTTTTGTATGCAAGTGTACGCAACTCACATAATGGGTTAGAACAGATGAACAAATGGGTTAGAAACAGACATCAACAATTTATAACATGGCCTGGAGTGCAAGTGCTTGCATCTCTACCTACAGTGGCTCAAGTAATGACATACAGGGGGAGAAAAACATAAAAAATTGAACACAGTGAAGGAAAGGATGAAACGAGAAACAGTCACAGAGAGAAATGTAAGTATAAGCATCACTTGCTGAGGTCACCATGGGGCAGCTTGAGGGATAAATGATATCATGGGCACTGTATTACCTCTTCTGGCACTTTGTCAACACACAGACAGAGAGAAAGAGCAAGACAGCTGGCATTTCACTCACTCTCTACAGTCAGAGTTAAATCAGAGCAGAAATTAATAGAGGAGTATGTGAAAAGGTCAAGGGAAGGATATAGAGCAATGCTTTTTGACAGGATGTCAGCTTAATGACATTATAAGTGAATGATGGATTCAGTAAAAGTATGACACATATGGCATATATTAGGTAACTAGATAATATGTGGCATATGTACATTTATTGTAATGTGCCTTGACAGAAGGATTGTCTCCCCCAGCTGATTCAGTTTCCACTTACGGCTTTTAGCCCTCACTTTAAAATATTAGGTGATTAAATAACTTTAAACTTTTTTTTTTTTTTTCACATTCATGTACTTTATTTCTTTAAATATCCTGGTGAACTTAAAAAGTAAAGCTGTCATGATTTCACCAACAGAGCAATTGCCTAGGGGTACTTAACTGCTGGAAAGATGAATGCGTATTTTAATCGGGTAATTTAATCTAGGGATTTGTGAAGACTAAAAGATTAGAAGCTACTCCAGAACAATCAGTCCATTGCCTGAACGTTGTTTTAAAAGCTCTTAGTGAAATCAGCATTTTGATTGGTCATTCATGACTCCCTAGAGGGCCGATATCTCATGGCCTATCAATACCATACTGATGTTTAAAACATTAGAGTGCCTGCATTGGGTTGCATGCTGTCAAAAGTTGCTTGAAGAAATTGCAGGGCAGTCAGTTTAATCTTTCAAAATATCAGCAGAAAGTTCTGCAAGAGGGCATGGGTGGAGTAGAGAGATGTATTACAGAGATATGATCAATATACTCTTAAGTGCAAAGGCAGACAAAATTTAGATTGTTCAAAAAAAATAAAAAAAATTCTAATCCAAAACTCTCGCTTAGAGCACTAAATTATTTTAAATATATAACGCAACACACACACACACACGCGCGCACGCACACGCGCATGCACACATATATATATTTTATATTTTATATTAAGCAATTTTGAGCGTGGCATGGT